>NC_088252.1:23922777-24231894 GCF_036013445.1 Caloenas nicobarica
ATGTACAGGCGCTTCCCTTTCCAAGGGGGAGAGGGGTGCGGGTGAGGCCTTTCCCCACGGCTCGGGTGAAGCCCTGCGGGCTCGGTGTGAGGTGTGCGGGGTTGGCGGGGAGCCCGTGGGGTCCCGTGTGGCGTTGCGGGTGACGGAGCCCCAGGCCGCTGCGGCCGCCATGGGCCTGTGAGGGAGCGCAAGGACGAGCGAGGCCGCGGAAGGCACAGCTGTCCTGCTCGCGCCTGGCTCTTTCTCCGCCGCCCCGCGCAGGCGATCGCCACGGGCAGCTTCGCCGGGAGCAGCGGGGCCCTGCCGGAAGGGGCCCTTCGCGGCACTTCCGGGCCGGGCGGCGGCGGAGCGGCAGCGGCGCGGATCCCGGTGGTACCGGCAGCACCGCACCTGGGCCGCAGCGGTCGGACCGCAACCCCACCGGACCCCACCTCCCTCCGCGGGCCGGCCGGCCGGGCGGCACCATGATCACCTCGGCCGGTGAGGGAACGGCGCGGGGCAGCGTTGCCCGCCGGGGTTTCGCTGAGTCAGGGCCGTGACTGGGCACCGCCACAGGCCGCAGCGCTCCGCGGGGCCGCCCGTCGCGGGGGCTCCTTGCCTCCCCGGGAACCCCCGGCCGGCAGCCGCCGTGTGCGCTGGCGGGAGCGGAAGGGCCGCCCCGGTGCTTTGCTACAACCGGCACGTTAAGGCTGAGCCGCGGGAGGCGGCGGCGCCGCCCGGTGCCCGCCCGTCCCCGGGTGCTGCGGCGGCCTGAGCGGGGCCGGCTCCCCGGCGGACTCGGGGGGGATAGGCGGGGGACAGAGGCGGCTGCTGCCCGCCCCGGGGCTGCGTCCTCCTGCCGGGTCTGTGCGAGGGCTCCGGCGGCTTTGCGGGCCACTGGCGGACACGGGGCTGCTCTTGTGCCGCGGTTGTGAACGGGGGAGGTTTCACCTCCTGAGCGTGAATAACGCGTAGAAGGTATAAGCCGGTGGGCAGGAAGGGTCTGGAGGAGGCACAGCGGGAATGAGAAAGGGGGAAGAGGCGAACTTGAACTTGAGGGGGGTTGGAAATGCAAACGCCTTGCAGAGGAAGAGCCACCCTAGAGAGTCCAGGCTTGTCAAGTGTGTGAGCAATTAAAAGTTAAACACTATTTCTGGATCCAATGAGAGCTTCGTAGTGTGAAAAAATAGGAGAAGTATTTCCAAAAAGTACTCAGGCCAGAAATTAATATGTGACTGGCTGTGGCTTTGTGAGAGAAACAGTGGCAGACGATAATAACCTGCAAGTAGCTTTATTTTTCTGAACCCTTTGCATTATGTTTCAGCATTATTTTGAGAAGTAGGAATTAATTTCAAAGGGGTTTTTAAAAGATGGAACTAGTATGTTGGATAGTAGTGAGATTGCTTCCTCCTGATAGATCGGGTAAATGCAGGAGCTTATTTAAAGAAAAAATCACACTTTTGGAGTAGAGTTTCAGAAAACAGCTGGAAGGAGCCACAGTGCGGGAGCTGCTGAACCTGCTTTCCTTGCTGAAGGGCCACATCAGTGCTCCTTCAGTTTTTACTGATAGACCTGTGTCTAACCTGTTTTTAAAAAAAATCTTTGATAATGGAGGTTCTACAACCTTGTCAGGCAAAGTGAATAACTGTCTTACTGTCAGAAAACTTCTCTTATCATCAAGCCTCAATCTTTGAAGCTCCAAATAAAGCTTATTTCTACTGTTCCTGTTCATATCTGACACAAAGATCAGGTTATTTGCTTTCTGCTGGCAGCTGCCTTGTACAGGTATGAACTGTGTACCCTTCCCAGATTTCTAACCAGTTACAGAGCTCCAGTCAAACTTGTAAGTCCCGATTGGTCAATCTCTTTTTTTCTTATTGCTCAGTTCTGAACACCGTGGTTTGCTCATAACTCTTAAAACTTGGTGCCCAGCGCTGGGCACCACGGTCTGGCTCAGGTGCCAAGCAGAGGGGAGGATTTGCCTCATCTGTCTGCCAAGAAATGCTCTTACTTACACATCTCAGTGTGAAGTTTGGGTTCTCTGCCTCTCACTGCAGCCACATATTATTGATCATGTTTCATCTTATTCCACTGTAGTCTTCAGATTCCTTTCTATATTTGTACATTATAGTTTGGACCTGCATGCTCTCCTTTTAGTTTTGTCAAGATCATTTGAAAGCCCAGTTCTGGCCTTTCTAATTTCATTTAGATTTTAAAAGGTTATCAATCTATACAACAGATGAAAGATTAAAAGCAGTGAATTGTGTTGTACCTATATCAGATCCTATTCCAGCCCTTTCAGTTGTGTCCTTGCAGTCTGTCAATGAAACCATCTACAACCGCTCTTCGGACTGGTCTCACCAAATAACTGTGAAACTCTCGGTTATGTCAGTGGAACAATATTTCTGTAGCTGTTTGTACCAATGTTCTGTTACAGTGTCAGGTGTCCTGCTAAAGCTGTGAGATAGGATGTCTTTTCTCAGCCATGAGGCCTGTTTCCTTGGCATGAAAGTAGTTAGGATGTTTCGACGTGATCTTGGTGCTCCTTGAGGAAGTGGGAAGTGCCTTGCCAGAAGGCAGTCAGCGAACTATTGAGGTAGCTGAAGGTAAATCCCAGATTCTCTGAGTTCTATCTCATATGTTTTCCTCTGAGAAGGATCATCTTTTATAAACAATGTACCTTTTCAGTTATAAATTCTGAACTATTTTATATCATTCTTAATACAAACTTGGATCTGATATTTGAATTTTAATACCGAAGATTTAAAATGGGCGTTCCAGAGACAGCATTTTTTCTTGTTCTTTTGGTTTTGAACTAAATAACACGTTCACTTTTGAAACAGAGAGAGTCCTAAACTGACTGTGATCTTGTTTTGCAGCTGGAATTATCTCTCTTCTGGATGAAGAAGAGCCACAGCTCAAGGTAAACTCTTACATCAGGGAGCAAATAACAGCAAATGCAATTTGTTGAGAGCTTAAAATCAGGAATGAATGGATCTCAATAATTAATGGTTGGAGAGCAACAGGTGGGCTCTGAATTGTATCTAGCCTGAAAACAGAAAGGAAAGGCTTAAATAACGTGACAGCAGGTGGCAAACCTTGTTTTGAATGTGGATCAAACTGGAGCTTCACGTGCAAAGATCTCTGTTCACCAAATCTCCCAGCTCCCTGATGATAATGGGGCTTTGTCATTTAAAAGTGTTCCAGAGATTGCATTTTGACTGTGTAAAATTCAGAGCCAAAGAACATCTCAAGTGTTTTTTTAAGACTGGTAATCACCTAAATGTTTTGCTTGCAAACAAAGGTGGTGGTAGATCCCAGTGAGCCCCGCTTTTCCTCTGAACTGATTACAAGTGGGCTGATTCTAGTCCAGATATGGGTTATCTGCTAAATTACTGTGTCCAAAAAAATAGATAGAGTTGGCTGGCATAGACCACAGGCCAGTTCTATGTGCTACACAAAGGTTGCCACAAAGACTTTGAAAACTTTGCATTTTAAGGAATTTCACCTGTCAGTCGTTTTAGCCAGTCATTCTACAGAGAGGCGATGGGAAGTAGCATCAAGGTTGTCTTACCTGTTAAATGAACCTTTATTTGCAAAGGACTTCCAAAGATTAGTGAATGCTTGAAAAGATCTTCTAAAGTAGAATTTGCTGTTGAAATGGGTCAGTGTTTATGATATCAGGTGATGCTTCATTTTTCCTGGGAAAAGGTAATAAATGCATTTTTTTAACGTAAATAACTTTTTATTATTTTTGTAGGAGTTTGCTCTTCACAAGTTGAATGCTGTTGTCAATGACTTCTGGGCAGAAATCTCTGAGTCAGTGGACAAAATGTAAGAGAAGACACGTATTACTTCAGGGTGTGCTGCTTAAAAAGAATGTGAGATATTAAGTGAATGTAGTTCTGGTTGTTTGATACTTGCTGGTGCAACATCTAGCTCCATATTTTCCGGAAAGCACTAATATGAGTGGATGTGGGTTCAGAGCTGTAGTGCCAAAGATGCAAGTTGGGTAAAGCTGTTATGTGGTCTTGGAGAGGACCGAGCACACAGAGCTGATGCCCTTCTTTCTCTTCTTTGCAGTGAAGTTCTCTATGAAGATGAGGGCTTTCGGAGCCGGCAGTTTGCTGCTCTAGTTGCTTCTAAAGTTTTTTACCACCTCGGAGCTTTTGAGGAATCGCTGAACTATGCCCTGGGAGCAGGTGACCTCTTCAATGTCAACGACAACTCAGAATACGTGGAGACGATAATTGGTAAACAACCGTTGCTGCAAAAGAAAAGCTCTTGTCAAAATACTGTAACTTTGGGATTTTATGAGATTTATCTGCGTTTCTCCATATTAATCTTCCTCTCCTTGTATTTATTTAAATTGATGCTGCAGCTGGTTTTACCCAGTTTATTTTTGCTTTGTTTCCCCTGCTTTGGGATTCTGTAATAGAACTGACTTAAGAGTTCCGGCAATATTTTCCAGTTCTTAAATGTTATTCCATTGTGAGTTCGTAATAGCAAAATTGCTTTCATATTTTATTGTCCCTTCTCCTGTTTATGTGCTAATGTTATTGCTGATGTCAGCATAACTTTGAAAATAACTGGGTAGGTGTAGGTGCACACCTAACTGAGGCTTTTTTAATCCACCCTTAACAAGAAAGCAACTCAGATGTTGAATGCATGTATAATTTAAATGTTTTTTAACAGTTTCATCTGCTGGCATCACCCTGTACAGGATACAGTGGATCAGGGTTGGCTTTCAGTCTCCCCAGCTACTGCTTTCAGGGGAGCTAGTAAGTCTCCTACAGCTGTTTCCTCATTTATTTAAAATATTGTGCCACTTAAAGATCATTTGCTTGGTTTCATTTTGAAAATACCTACTTGCTTTCAGCACTAAAATCAGAGTTTATTAGGAGAGAGTGTAAGTATCTTCTGCTATTCTCTGTGTAGGACTACACAAATAGTTCTTGTCCCTCACCTTTGTGCAGTTCCCCATATGCTGTATGTACTGGTGGAATGTGTGTATGCACATACTGGTCTCTTCATCTGTAAAAAATCCTGCAAATATCTAGAAAGTTGACGTTTTTCCCCCCTATATTTGTTCAATATCTTTTCAGCAAAATGTATCGACCACTATACCAAACAGTGTGTGGAGAATGCGGAGCTGCCAGAAGGGGAGAAGAAACCTGTTGATGAAAGGCTAGAAGGGATCGTGAACAAAATGTTCCAGCGGTGCTTGGATGACCACAAGTACAAGCAGGCCATCGGCATTGCTCTGGAGACACGCCGGCTGGACATCTTTGAGAAAACCATCCTCGAATCGGTATGTGCAAGAGACAGGAGGTGCCTGTAGCTCGTCTCTTCCTGGTGTGGATCCAGAAGTGAAGTGCAGGATCCAAGTCGCTCTGGAACTTGCCCCATTTTGTCTGAACAGAATAAAAAATGAAACTCAGGGGTGTTCATGGAAGGCAGAGCCACTCAGGGCTATCAAGTGCAGAGGGACCCCCTATGTTGTGCCGCCTTCTTTAGGTATTCCCTGTCAGCTACTAACAGAGGTATGATACTGGGCTAGGCAGACCTTAGCTCTGGTGTGATATTAGAACAGCTCTTTTATTTTTTTTTGTGCCTGTGCTCTGCTCTAATACATTGTGGGAAGGGATCCTTAGGGTTAGGTAAGCGATTTATTTATGGGAGGTAAATAAAAAACTTTAAAAAAAATCCGGTAGTTGGGTGAGCTGCTGTAATTTTCAGTAAGTGGCTGTGTGCAGTGTTAGCCTGCCCTGACTGCAGGGCGGTACTGTCTCGCTTTAGCGTCTTTCACTGAGGGTTTAAGTTGCACGGGGCTTTGAGCAGCCTGTTCTATTGGAAAATGTCCCTGCCCATGGTAGGGGGGTTGGAACCAGATGATCTTGAAGGTCTCTTCCAACCCAAACACTTCTATTTTAAGTCACGTTACCTAGTAAGGACAGTAAGAGAAACTTGCCTGTAGTCATTTGCAGCAGCTCAGCAGTTGTGTGTAGTCTTGTTGTGCTGCAGTATTTCAATTATATGCCAGAACACATGGTTTAAATCCTTTAGATTTTACCTCTTTTCAGTTTACAGCTTTCCCACATTTTTGGATGTGTCCCATTTCTGTATATAATCCTAAGGCATTCCTCTTTCTCTCTTCTGTTCGCTGTCCTATGCATTTGCAAACTTTGTTGCCCTCTATATACCCCTCATTTCAAGTTACCTTTCCGAAGTCTAGTAACCAAATCTGGTTGTCAGTCTCTAGCAAAAGGATTTTGGGATCTTTTCTTGGTGCACGGTTTGTTTTGTTGACATTGTATATTCAGTAAATTTCACTGCATTCAAGAATGATTATTCAAACAAGAGAGGTGAAGAAGGGGAAATAAGTATTGAACTTTTTAAATTAATCTTTTGTATGTTTTAACTACTGAGTTAAATATTTGCCGTTTACAGTTGTGGTAGTATTTTTTCTTTAAGCAGCAATACACCTGCCTGTAAGCTTTTCTGAAAATGGGAAATGAAACTCTGAAGGCTTTTATGTGCATGTCTTTTGCTCTGCTTTTTAAAATGGAAAGGAGGGAGCTTTATTTTAATTTCTAAATCCTGCTTGTCAGTCCAAACCCAGACTTGATATCTCTGAATTTAATTTCAGAACGATGTTCCTGGGATGCTAGCCTACAGCTTGAAGCTCTGTATGTCTTTGATGCAGAATAAACAGTTCCGTAATAAAGTCTTGAGAGTTCTAGTTAAAATCTACATGAATCTGGAGAAACCAGACTTCATCAATGTGTGCCAGGTAAACCTCTCGGAGTCCTCTTTAAAGATCAGTCAAAAGTCTCTCTTCTTTAGAAGTGTTTGATTTGACGTCTACCTGATCTCTGTTATTTATTCAGTTAACTATCTTTTCCTGGTTGTGTGCTTCAAATAGATATCAAAGTAGGATCAACTTGAAAAAGAGATGCAAATATTGCACAATTTGTCAGTTTATAGAAAAAGAAACATGTTCAAAGGCAGTTTAGGAATGTAGACAACCCTGACAGAATATTTCAAGCCTGTGTAGGGAGTATCAGGTGTTAGGTTCACAGCTTGGAATTGTATTTATTCCTCCAAAGAACATTTACAGTGCTTTGGTTTTTGGTAAGCCATTGTCTGAAAGTGTTTAGACAACAAATTACGAAGTTACTCGGGTGTTCTCAGGCCTTCACCAGTCTTGGTGTGCCACGTACGTGTGACTCGGGAGTGTTACACCTCTTCCGTTTTAGCTGAGACATCCCTTTGAAATGACTGATCCTTCTTTAATGTGCTGTTGAAATTTCTACGTTTAGTAGGACAGCATTTTCAGCTTCCAAAGATAAAGCTGCAGAAATAGGAAGGCTTAAATGTTGTGTCTTGAGTTTGTAATACTTGATCTCATTTATAAATTGACCTATGAAAACTCTTCAAAGATTAGCATTATCTCTTATGGGAGATAATTTTTCTTTCTCTGAAGGGTGTTCTGTGGTAGCAGCAGATGAGGTAATAGGGAAAATGGAGCATGGCCTTGGGTAGTGTTGCTTTTTCATTCTGAAGTACATAATGTCTTCTCACAATTTTTTTTTTTTTTCTGTTCTTCCCTTCCTCTTGCTCAGTGCCTGATATTCCTGGATGACCCACAGGCTGTGAGTGACATCTTAGAAAAACTGGTGAAGGAAGACAACCTTCTCATGGCCTACCAAATTTGTTTTGATCTGTATGAAAGTGCTAGCCAGCAGTTCTTGTCTTCAGTGATCCAGAATCTCCGTACTGTTGGCACTCCCATCGCCTCTGTGCCTGGATCCACCAACACCGGCACCGTCCCTGGATCAGAGAAAGACAGGTGGGAACACTGGCTTGAGAAGAGGTGCAATTGTTTGGTTACAGTCGTGCTCTGATGGAGCCTCCTGTTCTGTGTGTGGATGTTCATTACAATCAAGTTACTCCCTTTAATTTAAGTCAGGATAATAGACAAGACATGGTATTTGCTTGGGGCAAAATTGTGTATTACCAGAATCCACTGTTGTTTGAAAGAATGCATTTTCCTTTGCAGCTGAGGTAAGCATGATGCAGTTCCTGTTGCTCAGTTAATGAGCAGTAATTCATTAAGTCATAGAGTGCATTGCTGAGGAACACTCTGATGTTGTGTGATCTTTGCAGCCACTTGTAAAGCTCAGGAAGGAGTGAGTTCAGGGAAAAAGCCCATCACAGCTCTGTGCAAGTTTGGTTTCATATCATAGCTGTGGTCTGCTCCTTGCTTGTGGGGAGAGTGAGCTCAGATGATAATGTGGTGTTATAGACCCTTTTGTACTTGCAGTTAAAAAGAGCTAATTCAAATCTAGTCTGAGTTTTGATAAAGTCCTGACATTTCAAATCTGTTCAGTGGTCAACATCACTGGATCTTTGCTGCAGGAAGCTGCTGTTAAGAAAACCCAAGTTGACATTAACCAGTCCATCTTCTTTATTTCTTCTTTTGATGGCTTACAGGTAACCGACACAGATAGTTTTGTTTTAAACCTGTGTTTTTAGAGGATTGGCCAATCCGTGTTAAGGCTGCTGCCCATCTTGGGGGCAGCGTCTAAGAAGTTTGTGCTGCATCTGCTCTTTAATCAGCAGAGCTGTCATGTCTGCACACAACCTGATCCCTGCACTGTCTGTGACAGTGTGTGATGGAAAAAGCTGCCTACAGCAGGCCTGGCTTATGCAGCTGTGGGAACTGGGTTTAAATCAGTGAGACAGGCATAGCAAGCATTCTCCTTGCTGCTTTTCCAGTGAAATATACAGAATAATTTGTAAGCCAGCCTGTGAAGCATTAGGACAAGGTGCTAACAACAGCTTATTATGTTTCATTTCCATTTCAACACTGACATCCATCCTGATAGTGATGAGCTCAACAGTTCCAGGTGAGGATATAATTATCCTCGCTGCCTTGTTTGTTGACCTTGTTTTCCCACCTGTCCCTACCTGTTCATTCCCTAAAAGCATCTCTAGTTTTGTTGTCTCTAAATATGGAATAAGAAGGTGGAGTTTTCTGGGCCTTTGTCTTCAAGTTCCCTGAAAATTGAATTGTGGAGGAGTTTGCTTTTCAGCAGTGACCTCCAGATAGTCAGCTCTTGTGCTGTCAAAGTCCTGTTACCAGTCATCATCTCCAAATCCCAGACTACTCTTTCAGGACAGTGTTCAGCCATAATTACAGCACTTGACTGGTTACAAGTGATGAACTGGGTTGCATTTTTCATTTTTATTTTATTTAAGTGATGCTATGGAAGCAGAAGAGAAACCAGGAAGCACTTGTGCGGGAAAGTCTCCAGAAATTGTGAGTGCCATTTTGAAAATATACCTTGCTTAGTTTTTCTGATGTGTTCCATTTGTATCTCTGGGGTTGTAAATTAGTTTGGCTAGTGAAAAATGGAATTCTGCTTCTGTCTTGGTTGGAGACAAGACAGCAGATGGTCTCTGAGGACCAAATATCTGACAGTCTGGAAGTCCAGCGGTTTGGATAATGAAAGGTGGGGGAGAGTGGGAAGTGGGTAAATTTTGGTGGGAATTACTGAGACCCAAAAAAGGGGACAGAAGGATCTGGTTCACATGTTTGCTTTTTGTTGATGCTGAAATAATAAACTAATTCCAGAAGAAAGGGCCTGAAATTTGAATGCTGCCAAGAACCTCAGCTGATGAATTAGCCTGATACTTTTTTTTTTTTTCTCTTTCTTCTTCTTCTGAAATCTGGCTGTAGTTCTGGCTGGATAGAACTGATGCTGTTCTGCAGGAATGGCAGGAGGGGATGCTGACATAATGTAGTGTCTTTTCTGTGAAAGAGGAAGGCGTTGCCTCTGGGTGGCTTGGTGGCTGTGTTGCTGGGCCATCTTTTTGTTTAGTTTCTTTTCCCAAGTATTGGAGAAAGGAAGTTCACTTCTGACATGCACATAAATTGCATGTTGAATAGCTAATGCAATTCTGACACTTCTAATGCTGAAGAAAGGAAATGCTACTAGGGAAGAAATTAAAACCCAATACAGTTTTGGAGTTTTCTTTGTGGATTGTTTTTTGTTTGTTTGTTTTTTCTTTTTTCCCCATGGTGCATGTTTGCAAACTAGACTTGAGAATCTTTGAGAGATTCTTGCAGATCACTTAAAAATAATCAAGGACAAAAAGTGTTTTCTTGAAATTCTTTTCCACAAGGAAAACAAAAAGGGTGGAGTTTCTTACCCCGTCAAGGAACCTGTAAATAGTGCTTTTGTGCAGGAAAGGTGTCTTGAACCAGTTTCTGCTGCTTTGGCATTTCTGACTGTGCCAAGGGACAAGTACATTAAAATTATCTATGTGGCCAGAAATGTTCTTGAGCTTAATCTTTCACAATTAAGAATGCTGCCTAAAAAGAAATAATTGAGGAGATTAGTTTAAGGGCTGAATTACTCACACTTGGCTGGTCTCTGACCTGCTAACAATGTCAGTACAAAGAGCTGCACTGTACTTTTCGCCCTGTTCAGAAGGGGCTTCAGTTGGAACTTAATTTGTGGAAACTTCCATGGTGAAGAAGGTTTTCTCAAACGACTTTGGAAGGTGAATGTGTTGCAGATTCCTAGTTCTGCTAGCCATTGTTCTAAATAAAGCCTTTAGCTCACAAGAGTGATGCTGCTGCTCAGCAGGGTCATGCAAAGTCTTGTGGCTTTGTGGTCCTCTCCATCAAAACTTCCATGGAAATACAGGTTCACATTTGTAGAACTCTTGCAGGATGCTCATTGTATCTGTAAAGCCAAACACAGGAGCTTGCAGAATATCAGATGTCACCCATATCCTTTTGCTTTCAATGAAAGAACGTGTTTATTTTCAAAGAGTCTCCTCTCCCACCTGTGCTGTTGTGCACAAAGGGACTTAGATATCTGGGAGGTTTGGACTTGTGCAGCGAGGGCAGAAACAATGTCCTTTCAGTCCTAAAACCTGTCAGATTTTGGAATATGGTGATGGGAACATAGCAGAGTGGCTTCTCATGAACTGTGTTTTAACAGAGCTGTAGTTAGGTTCTCATGTTTTTTTTCTTCTTTTTGCTTGTGTGTGAAGAACCCAGAGCCTAAGGACCAGATCTCAAAGATGATTAAAATTTTAAGTGGGGAAATGGCCATTGAATTACATCTGCAGTTTTTAATACGAAACAACAACACAGACCTCATGATCCTCAAAAACACAAAGGTAAGAGGCTCTGTTAGATACAGTTGTCTTGGATTCATCTGATTCATCCTGTGTTTGTTTTGACCACATTGCTGTTATTTTACATCATGTTATGTTTTAGCATGGCCTCCTTGGGTTTTGATGGTACAAATCTGTGTTGTGGTCATGATAAATTAACATTTGAAACTTGAACCTGTGAGGCTGAAGAATAGCTGATGGCACCCAAAGAAGGCCATATAATCAGATTGCTTCAACTTACAGCTGCTGTGACCTAACGACAGGCTGCCATTAGCATGTTGATTTTTTTGTTTGCTGATTGGTTATAGAAACTAATCCATTTATCTCCCTTTTTTTGGTGGGTTTGTTTTCCATCTGGTCAGTGAGATGGACCAACGCATCCTCCAGCTTTATATCTTGATCCAGTGCAAATGATGCTGGTTGGGGAGGGAGGGAGGGAGCGAGCTAGAGCTGTAGGTTATGGTATGTTGGTATCTTGGTTGAGGTGTTATTGAGAGCACACCTTCAGCTTGGCTAAAGAAATCCTGACATGTGCTTAGAGTTTAATCTTTCCACATTGAAGACAAATCTGGTCAGATATTGTACTTGTAGGCAGTGCTAGTGAATTGAGTAACTGGTTTTGTTTTGGAAGGTGCTACTCAAGGGTGGGCAAATGAAAACTTCCAGGTAAATTAGACTCTCTGAAGCTAAATGTTCATTAGAAACCCTAGGAGAAGTTTTTTTGTGTGTGGAGTGAGGTGCTTGTTACAGCAAAAATGGTAGGGGATGCTTGTCGGTGGGCTCATTTATTTCAGGAGGCACTTCAAGTGTATTGGAAAACATTTTCCATCTGCTGGTTAAGTGCTTGGGAGTGATGCTGCATAGCATTCCAGGGATGGCTTGAAAATGTCGGCAGCACATGCTCTGCCGTGCCCAGTTCCCGGAACCAGAAGGGGGTTTCTCCAGTTAAGCTGCAATTCAAGGAATCACATCTCTGACAGAAACTCATAGAAAGGATTGTTTTGCACCGGGAAGATGGGTTGACGATATATTAGAATGTCTTAATAATTCATTAACTTCGATTAAGGGAAATTGCTGGTTAAATTGAGCCTAATTACAACCCATTTTTCTAGTGTACTGGCAAGCACGTTAAATGACCTAGGACATGTCTTTTGCTGGCTGGTGATACTGATTGTTTTTGTTATTTCAGGATGCGGTGCGGAATTCCGTGTGTCATACAGCAACGGTTATAGCAAACTCCTTTATGCATTGTGGTACAACCAGTGACCAGTTCCTTAGGTAAATCTATGGCAAGGAAGCTCCAATGTCATCTCGAGGTGGTTGAACAACATTCTCGCCCTACTAAGCTCGATACTTCCAAAAGGGTGGCTGTAGAACCCCAGTGGGCTTAAACAAGAGTAAACAAAAGATCTGAAAACTAATGAGGCACTTGCAGGGTGAGGAAAGGACTGTATGAGAAACTTTGTATAACCTTTCTCTTTTTGTCTTCCAGAGACAATTTGGAGTGGCTGGCCAGGGCCACTAACTGGGCGAAGTTTACTGCTACCGCCAGCTTGGGTGTTATACACAAGGTAACGTTGCATTCATTCCCCTCTGTGCAATATACATGCTTGACTTGTGAACACCGAAAACATTTGAAGTGAGGGTTTGGAACGATGCCTGCACTCCAGTTAGCTGGTCTATTGCAAGGCACAGCTGTAACGTAGTTTGTGTCTTTGCACTGAAGAAAAGCTGAGCTTTATCAAGTCCATCTCATCTGATATCCAGTCTAGTTTACAGCACGTTTTGCTGTAGGTGGTGGGATAACAGAGCTCAAGGAGAGAGTCTTCTTCCTACTTCTTCTCTTCTTTTGTGAGTTGAACACAGTCAATGGTTTCTAGCTATTAAAATTGCAGGTGTATATTTCCTAAGTGTATTTCGTGGCTTTGGGAGAGTACCAGAGTCCTTACTGTACCAAGTTTCAGTAAGTTTGAATCATTCAAACTGAAGCAGTGGTCGCTTTCTTCAAATTCATTCACAGGGAGGGCGTATTTAGAATCACAGAATCATTTAAACCTGTTTTGAAATAGCAAGAAGTCTTTAATTGTTTTGTGTGCCTCAACCCCCACTGAAGTGCTCTAGTGAGTAAATCAGTGTGGCTTCTGGTTTAGATCATTGACCAAGTGGTTGACACTACTTGTGTATTTGGGTTAATAAAACCCCAGTAAAGAAGGATTCTTGGTTGATTTTTGTGGAGAAAGTAATGGCTATAACATGTTTTCTCTTGACTTGTTTAACTATTGTTGCAAAATGTTTACATCCACTGTTTTTTTTTCACCTTTTACTTCCCACTGTCTGCCTTTCCTGCTGCGCACTGGACATACAGGGTCATGAGAAAGAAGCGTTACAGCTCATGGCAACGTACCTGCCCAAGGACACTTCTCCGGGGTCAGCCTACCAGGAAGGTGGAGGTCTCTATGCCTTGGGTCTCATTCATGCAAACCATGGTGGGGACATCATTGACTATTTGCTGAACCAGCTGAAGAATGCCAGCAATGATGTATGTACCGAGTTCAATAATGAGCCGTTGTTTAGTTGGGAATACCCAGAAAGGTACCAGCTGGTGTAGAACTGGGGGTTAGAAGTAACCGAGACTGTGGCCGTGCTGTGATATTTATACCTCCTGTGAGCCTTAAATATGAAGTCTGGTTATAACCTATTGCTCAAGGTTTATGTAAGATTTTTAGGAAATTCTTGTGTATTTGACAGTGAATCTAGCTTCATTTTTCGTACTGCTTATATATCTGTTTGGTTTTGTTTGTGGACCTGCAGTATTCAGGCACTGTTATTGCTTACACTGTAGCTGTCAAAGGAATAAGTCACAAAATACTTCTGCTGCTCTCTAGATTTAATGCATCTTATACAAAAATAAGTGTTTTGCTTCACCACTTGATGTTTGTAGACCTCTACAAAAAGTCTCTTTTAAAATTTGGAATAGATTGGTGTTTTTTCCAGCATGTTTCCTTCTTTGGGTAATTTCTGACTACATCTTTAAGAATTCTGAGTGCGGATCCCCTCATCTTATTGCAAATATACTGCCTTTCTTGTATCCGTTGTTAGAACAAAAGGACATGTAGACTGTTGTAAGTGGGTACCGATTTACCTTTCCATTCAAAAGCTATTACTAGGCAGCAGTTTTTACATATGGCAGAGACTTGTGTTATTGCATAAATCACTCAGGGGAAAAGGACCTTAAAGATACTAGGAAGTTTCTTGTGCTATTTGAAAAGTTTCTGATACTCATTGCTTACGGGCTTTTGAACTGCTGTTTTTCCTCTATCTTCTGGTGGTTTGGGGCTTAAAGCTTTATACTGACAGGAACATGTTTACTTTGGCTGAAGACACATTGTTCCCTGTTTTATGGTGACTAAACTTGTATATGCTTCTCTAGATTGTCCGACATGGTGGCAGCCTGGGTCTGGGTCTGGCTGCCATGGGGACAGCACGTCAAGACGTGTACGATTTGCTGAAAACAAATCTATACCAGGATGATGCAGTGACAGGTAAATGTTCTGCTTTCAAAGCAAATAACCATTTGAGGCCTTATCAGGCATCGGGGTTTTTCTTTTTTGTGTGTGTGTGGTGGGTTTTTTTTTTTTAGGTTTTTTGTTAGCAGCATATATTGCTTTTAGGTTGCCTTAGCTGCGTTTTATTTAGTGACCTTACTGTGATCAACACAGTTGTTTAGTTATGTGACAGTAATGTTCAGAGGTCCTTTCAGGACTGGTCTGTGGCACTAAGCCAAATATTGATAAGGCATGCTAGGTCTTTAAACCGTCCTTTATTTTGCTCTGTGCTTTCCTTTGTCGTACACTTTTTATTTAGTGTTGTTGCTCTCCAGACCCATGTGCCCTTTTTGGCTGACAGACAGGCTTGGAGAAGCTTGTGGGGGATACTGCTGCATTTACAGGGGTTCACGGGAAAATGATCTCAGCAATTCTTGGCCCAAGGAAGAGAAAATTGAACTTGGTAGGGAAGAGCTCTAAGTTGTGGCTGGTAGGTTATCATTACAAGCATATTTGGCCATGCATAATGGGGTTGCTGGGCATGGTGGTGTCCAAAAGTGATCTGTGTGCCTACATCTCGTGTGATTCTCTAGCTAGAATTTTTATTGTTTTTAGGAACAGAGTTTGCTTTACTTTTTTTCTGTGCTGTGCAGGTGAGGCAGCTGGGCTGGCGCTGGGACTGGTTATGCTGGGATCTAAAAATGCTCAGGCTATCGAGGACATGGTTGGCTACGCACAGGAAACCCAGCATGAAAAGATTTTGCGAGGCCTTGCGGTTGGAATCGCTCTGGTCATGTATGGGAGGATGGAGGAGGCAGATGCTCTCATTGAGAGTCTCTGCAGAGATAAAGTAAGTTCATCTGCGACTTAATCCCCGGCCCTTTTGCTACATGGATGACCTTCGTGTCCGTGTTTGAAATCTCTAGCTATGGTGGGCTGGCTGTTTTGAACCAGGTCTGAAGTGGGGCAGTTCCACAGGTTGCTTCACTCTGATCAAAAATACAAGAACAATAGTGCTTAGTCATGTATTTCTTTAGCCTTGTACTCAGTCTTCATAGTCCTATGAGCAGCAACAGGGAACAGAACAGGGTGTAATAGTTAAAAACAGATGAGGCTTTCTGTAATTGGGTCATTCTCAAGGATCTAGTAGGGGTCAACAGCAGAGTGTGAATAGAAGCAGAATGACACATTTACCAGACACTCTTTGGCAGCCTGTGGTGTATCAACTTTCTGCCCACCTGAAATCGGTAGTTTCAGCCCTGCTTTGGTGATTGTCCTGTTACTCATCCCTAATGAACAATTAAGCACTGAGGCTGTTTGCAGATTCCAGGCCCAAGAATGGAACAGATTTAAAGTCAGGATTACTGAGTCCCTGTTTGGATGGATGTTAAATGTTGATGTTTGTCTTCCAGGATCCAATTCTCCGTCGTTCTGGCATGTACACTGTTGCTATGGCATACTGTGGCTCAGGGAACAACAAGGCTATCAGACGCCTGCTGCATGTGGCTGTAAGTAGGAACACATAGCAAGAAATTTGTGAGAAGAGAGTAAGCACATCACTTTGACAGGCTTTATGTCTACGGTGTTAACGGTCTGGTCCTAATCAGAGACTGTAAAGTGATTAAAGCTTTCCTTAATACTATGATTGAAATAACAGGGTCTTCTGACATTAGGATGAATAGACTTTCAGCGAGAGAATATTCAGCCTGGTATCACAAAAAAGGACCTTACTGAAAAATAAAATATGATCCTAAAGTAACTGCTAACAGGTTTGCATTGAATAGTCTGTGTAATCATGGGCTGGGGAAAAAACAAGCTGTAAAAGACGAGATCTGCCTGCTCTTTGGTAGACTTGCAGTGTATGAAGAAGGGTGAGGCTGTTTCAGTTAACTTTCTTTTTCTATAATCCCGTCTTCTTGATTAACTCGTGTGCCTGACAGCTGGCCCGAGATGTTGCAGAGTCCTCAAGTGTTTTAACTACATTCTGAATGTCCTGTTTTCCCTTTGTAGGTGAGTGATGTGAATGATGACGTGAGGCGGGCAGCTGTTGAGTCTCTTGGTTTCATTCTGTTCAGGTACAATATCTTCCTTGGTCACTTCCACAGCCTTCAATTTGATGTATGTTACATTTTCAGGAAATGTGCGTGCTATATGCTATTGCTTTCACAAAATGACTCAATTGCTAACTGAACGGAGGTGGAAATGTAAAAAAAAAAATTGAGAGAGAATGAAACTTGGTTCAGAATTAGAAGCCTTCCTTAATGTTCAGCAGATGCTTAATGAGCCCTTCTGTAGGTTTCTGGACTTCTGGGTAAATTATCTGAATAGAGTTAGATGACCTTGACAAATAGAATGAAAAATTAATATTTGCAGGATGGAGAGTTAATTAAAAATCAAATATATCATGCTTGTACCAGGCCTCTTAAAAGCAGCAGTACTCAGACAAATATGTGTGCTTAATTGTTATCTAAAACATTCTTGGAGGTTGTGACTTTGGTAAAAATAACCTGAAGAAGGATGTTGAAATAGTCTTTGTTTTAAGTATCCACTGTTAAACCCTGACAGGTTACTGGGCTTACATTGTGGTAGTGTAAGCTCATCATAAAATAGTCATTATATTTGCTTTGGTTCTCCAAAGTGAAATCTTTCACTGAACTGGTATTTTGTAGTGCTCTATAGTTCTCTAGATAAGAGATGTTTGTGTTTTTTTATTAGATTGGAGAATTAGGAGACTCCCCAAGGACTAAACCTTCATCTGTTAATACAGTGATCTCTGTTCTGAGCACTGAGCCAAGCTGCAGCCTTTGAGTATGTTTGAGACAAGATACTGCCAACTTGGGGCTGGGACTGTAATTTAAAAATCTTTGTTCTCATCTTCTTTGGGTTAGTGGCAGTCTGTAAATTCATCCTAAAAAGCAGGATAAGAGATGCCTAAAGCTACTATTAAAAAACTGGGTTACTGATACAGCCAGTCACTTTGTCATTGACCGAGTTGTTTGTCATGTAGAAATTACTCTGTTCCATTCCATTTTATCTGAAGCATATTCTGGCTGCAATTAAATGCAGTTTACAAAGAGAACAGATTCTCGCCCTGGGCAGCAGGCGTCTCCCAAGAGCTTCTGCTCTGTTGCTTACATGAGCACAGATCATCCATTGCTGCGCAGGGATCTGTGTCTCTCCTGAAGCCAAAGGGTCTGTTTAACTGCCCTCTGCGTCTCTGTACAGAAGGAAGATTCCGCACAGACCTTCCAGAGTTTCAGGCATCGTTTTTTCCAAACAGGTTGTGAAAAAGCACTTTTGATCTTAGATTTCAAAGTAATTTTTCTTTTCATCAAATGCAATACATAATTGGACATTGAGAAACTTTCAAGGCTCTGAGCTAAACCATTTACCATGTGCTGGTGTCTCGTTGGAGCAAGGTAGTTCTGGGCCTGTTCTTTCTATATCCAGCAATGAGGAAATGAGTAACACCATCTTTGACTCTTTCACCTGCTCCGCAATGGTTCAGATTTTGTCCTGCGTCTTCCCCCTGTGGAGGGGAACGAACCAAAACCTGCTTGCACGATAGGGAGGAACGTTTCATTGTGAATTCCAGTGTCTACCTTACTTGTTAGCAACAGACTAAAACTTTTCAGCTGATTATCACTGGCTTCTGGAGGCAAAAGTCTTGTGTTAGGCTGTTGTAATTACAAATACTTTTCACTTGATAGCTTTCACAAAATACGTGATCAGTTGTTTTGCTTTAAGACACAGTTAGTTCTGGTAGGAGCACTTGGTTTATCTGGCCCAGACCCCTACGCTCACATGCAGCCATGGGAGGGGTTTTCTGCTTAGAGGGCCCCACTCGTTACCCCCTGCATTACTCTCATTATAAACCAAAAGCTATGTTTCAATTCCTGGAGGAAATATTGGCCATCGGTGCAGGGATCTAGAAGCTGGTGTTACATTTACCTTCTTGTGTGCTGGAACTGCTAGTTCTCGCTAATTGTGTCCTTTGGCCCATCTCAACATTGCTGGTGTCCAGAGACATAAAGAACAAGTTGGCTGTGAGTTTGTCACAACAGAAGTGACGTCTCTTTCTTAAGACTGTTGTTTGTTGAAGTCTAATTGGATTTACTTGTTTTAAAGGCCACTAATAGAGCACTGAATTCTGGCAAATCAGTGGTTCCAGAAAGGGAACTGTGAAGTCAGGATTGATATAATAGAATAAACTTGTTTAATGTGGTCTACATTTTTCTTGGGGAATTCATGCCATTACTGTAGGGTTGAGCATGCTGGAGGTGTAAGTTCATCTGCTGGGTTGTACATTACAGCAGCACAAGTATGCACAGACTTGGTGCTTCTGTCTGTTTCTCCTGTAGGAATAACAACATCCATATAAAGGTGGAGGTTACACAGTCAGAGGCTGGTGATTTCTGTAAAAGCATCATTGGTGGATGTGACAGCTCTTGACAGAGCTAGAGCCCACAAATTTACTTTGTGTCATAAATACCTAGTTTTTCTCCTTTTGTTGCAGCTGTCTGTGAATAAATGTTCTTCCTCTTGGATTTGAACTAAAAAATGTCATAAATGTCACAAAGGCAGCTATTTTTAGGCAATACCTTTGCATAGCAGAACATTCTGTAAGACTTTTCTGTCCTTGTTTACCTCTGTGAGTCTTCCTTGCTAGCACATACATGCAATGCTGTGTACATTCGAGAGCACAGCTTTTTTTTTTAATAGCTAGAGTTAATGAAAGCAGCACAGTAACAGTAGATGTGATAGAACATAATGTAACAAAACACGAGGTTTCGTTTTTAAAGCAACAAGATTTTGCTCTAACTTGAAGATTAACTTTTTTTTAAGCACAGATTTTTTTTGTTAGGTTTTTTTTCACTTTTAATTACTGGAAAAGTCTACAAAAGAATCTGTGTGGCTACTTCGTTGTTCAAAATTCAGGAATCAAGGTTTAGATAGGATGTTCTAGTCTAGGTTATTAAGCTTTACCTGAGAATTGCAAGATTAAATTTTCTGCTGTGTTATTAAAGATAGCAAATTGCCCACTTAAACCATTCAGTACATAGCATATAATTCCTTAAGAGAATTTCTATATTCCTAAACATATAATGTGAAAACAGTCTATAGTTATGGCTCTCGTTAAATTAGTATCAGTTGGGTTTATTTGTAACTGCAATACCTTTTATCTTATCGGATTACTTAAAAAATATTAAAATGCACTTGCGCAAGTTTTCTTCCTACATTATTTTCCAAAGTCATCTTGTTTGCCTGGAGCAAAGGGGGAAATTTGGTGAAATTCTTGCTTCTGCAATGGGATCGCTACTTGTATTTGCTCAGCAAGTCCTGCGGTACCTTGGGAGGGACGCCGTGTAAGGAACAATTGATGGACTCTGCGCATTGTTCCAAGATTCAGCTTTGGAGTTGTGAAGGATCAGGGTGCGGGGTTCATGCTGCTGTAGCAGTTACACGCTTGGCTCTTGGCTGCGAGCTTGCCTGGCTGTGCCATCATCTGCATGCAAGGCAATCCAGGGAGCAAAGCAGCAGCAGTCATACTGCTCGAGCCGCAGAATACATTTGTGATGTTCAGACAGCACAAAACTAACTCCCTTGTTCTATTCTTCGAGTCCCCAAAGCTTTCTAGGGGGCTACAGATATCGAAGCTGGTTGACCCAGCAGCGTTGCTGCTGTTAATTCTGGTTTTGCTGACTGTTGAGAAGCAGTTCTACAGGTCTGCTGCCTGGGGATTGAAAGCACAGCTTGCCTGGCTACAGGACATGGGATGGCTTTTTTACCTCTTGGCTTAGTGCCTGACAAAAATTAGGCACTAGTTATGTATTTTACAGCTGATAATGTTCATGCCACTATATTAAATTACCAGAAAATGCTCTGGGTGCAAGAGAATTGTTTCAAAACTGTCTCCTCCGTTCTTCCTCTTTGCAACTAGTAAGACAGTCCAGATAGTCTGACATAAAAATCCAAGGCTTTTCACACCTTCCCTCTTTTTAAAAACGGGCACCTCTTACAGGAGACACTTTTAAGTTAAATGTTGTTGTAAAATGGCGTAGAGGCATGAATAAACTTGAGATGTTTGGAGATTGCAGTGTGGATGCAGGGCTGTGCAAGAAGCTGTATTGTGAAATAGCGAGAAGTGATGTATTGACTTGGCTACTGTAGCGTGTCTCTGTTCTCCCAGTCCTGATACTTTTGCCAGTGATCACAGATAGCAAACTTACCTTATTGTTGACATTTATACATTAGTCCTGCTTTCTACTAAAGTGGTGTATAAAATATTTATCATGGCTGTTGGAAAACAGCATTTGAGGCACTTGTGATTTCTCGTCAGCCTTTTTCTTTTTTTTAAGACTATTATCATGAGATGGGAAACACAATAAAATTCAAGTGTTTTACTATTTAAAAATGGAAAGAATTATTTTTATCTTAATTTTTACCACTTTAGATCATGAATTGGTTTTTATTTATATTGCAGAGCGAGATGTGATTGGTTATGTAGTCAGCTTTATTTTTACATTGTTACATATTAGAGCAGCGCTGTTTATATACAAAGTTTATATACAAAATGAGGAGGTAGATGTTTTATAGATACAACAACACTGGTTAGGCAGAAAGCTCCAATGTGGGATGCAGAAGTGCTTGAAAGCATGAACTAAAAAGGTTCAATGATCTCACAGTTGTTAAGTCCAGGGGAATAAGAGCCATGGGGACGCGGGACTTAAGTTGTGGGCTCCTGCTTCTGCCCTGGTGCAATATTGTTGGGACGAGTCTAAGGGCAGAAGAGGGAACAGTGCGGCCTCTAAAACATCCCAAAAGGAAGAAGTAGCCTTGTCTGATAAGTGTGAGCTACCCAAACGTGGCTTATGTTCAGATCTTCATTTGGGATGATGCAAGTGAAACAGTAATGCTTCCTGCTTTTGTCGTCTTTGTGTTTACATAGCCTTTGATATTTTAACTCTCTATATTTTTTTTAAGGCAAACGCAGATCAGATACTTGGCTTTTGTTCCAGGAAGGCCTGGACAGTTTGTTTTCTTTAACTCTGGCAACCCACCTTTATCCAGCAGGCAGATGGCAGATCTTCTGGGTAACTGATCACGAGGCCAACAGTCACTCTAAGGTGATCTGACCAGTGACTTTTTCAGTGTGTCAGTTGTGAAGAAGAGGAATTTAGTGAAAATTCTTGTGTGGGAAAGATTAAAAGGGTTTTGTTTACCCTCCAGCCCATTTTATCTTTGCCTTATTCAGACTTCCTGGGGGAGAAGAATGAGGGTCCCTTTCAGTGAAAGGTTAATGATAACAGAAATCTTATTATAATCAGGAGAAGCCTCAGACTTTCACTGAGGTTTTGTTGGATTTGAAAATGTCTTTATCTGCGGGTCTGAAACTGGAAACAGAGCTGTGTGTCTTCACTGACCAAACTGTAGAGCCCTGGAGAAGTCCCTTGGCATCTTCGGCAAAACTAATCCAACTTGTAATGAAAATTGTAGTTGTACATCATGTTGCACAAATAACATTCGTTGTTTCAAGCAATACACTGTGACCTCTTGCATTAATTCTTTCCCTGCTACTGTTTTATCTTTGTGCTAGACTATTCGTGTACATGAGATTTTACTTTGGAAAATAGGGCTCAGAGCCCTGTATCACTTGAGAGCTTTTGAAAATCTCAGCGAGCATTTTATCTTCCTACTGTAAAATGGAATGTCTATGGTGATAAGTAAATGAATATCATTGGTTTAAATCTGATGTAGTTTCTTCAAAATTGTCATAAAAAATGCTGAGATTCTTTGAGCCATTAAATGAAGTTGGTGAATATTTTTTATGGCAAAACCTTCCCGTTGTTTTATTAGGAAATGTTGATATGCATCTTGCAGAATAAAAGGCTCATTTGTTGCGTAGGGCCTAATGAATTTGAAAATGAGTTACTGTCACCTGTCTAGAGCATAAAGAGGATCCTTCAGAGCATAAGAAGCTCTTCATTTTTAAGAGCATATTGTTGTTTTCCAGAGATTGGAAAGGACCTGAATACCTGGATGCAAGGAATCTTAGGTGTGGCAAATAGGGTTTGATATGAATTATTAAATATAAAAGTAAAAATGGACACTTCAGCAAACCATCTTTCCTATTTTTGTAACTAGCTTCCCATTTAAAGATGAGAAAACCTCCTCTCTGCAGCTGGAGAAAACTGTGTCTCATGGGAACGGACACTGACAGTAAACACCAGGGTGTCGAATGCCAAAGCAAAAGTGTGGAAGTTACTTCTCTCCTGGCTGTTGTTTTGTTACCTAGAGAGCCAAAGGGAAAGTGTAAAACAAGGAGTCTCCTTAGCAATTGTACAAAAGCATCGTTATCAATACAATGGCAGAAATCTAATACTTCTCAGTAATATTAACTCTGTTCTGCGGGCTGGACAGAATCTGGGACCCCTGGCTCCAGCTTGCGAGGCAAGAGCCAGGAGAGCTTTGGGGAGTGTCCTGCTTTTTTGGACTCCGGTGTCCCACGTTGTTCAATATGCCTTTACCAGGTTTGCTGTGCTTGCATTACTTTACCTTTTAAGGCTGATGTTACATATGACCACCTAGAAAAAGATGTAGGGGAGTAACGCTTTTGCTTTCTCTTACCAGCTTGCAGTGCTGTGGATTTTTCCACAATAAGAAAATCGTGTAGGAAAATGACATTTTCTGTGAAGCACCGTGAGAAATCAGTGTGCCTCTTGTATGGTAGTGAACAGCTTTATAGCATCAGTCTCCTCAGTGCCTTGACTTCTGCTTAACACTGTATTTTTTAACTGGTTTTCAATGCATTTGATACTAGTATGATGTGGTTAGGAAGAGTTTTGCACTTGGAGAATACAAAATGGGTAATGAACAAATTTTCCTGACTGCCTAAAAATTTTCTGATAGGATCTGTACTAAAGGCTTGCAGCTTATGGAACCCCAGATGGTTTGGGACTGGCTTCTCAAAATGTGTTTTGTATCACCGCAGTTGATATTAGCTGAGTTTCTTGCTTCTCTTGTTTCTTAGAGTGGCTTAAAGATTGGGATTTTGTTTGTTTTGCTTGGTTTTGTCTGGGTTTTTTTGTTGTTTTGTGTGGTGTGTGTGTGTGGTGGTGTTTGTTTTTGTTTTTTAAGGTATTCCCTTTATTTGCATTTCAAGGCACTAATTCTGTTAGGCTCCAAATTCCATTATTTTCCTCTCTGCAAGACTGCTGAGATGGATATATTTATAGGTAGTCCTTATGTCCATGTCTGTGCTGTAATGTTTAATTAGATAGGCAGCCAGACCATTGACTAAATATCTCCTAATGTATTTTAGATAATTAAACGACAAAAAATGCCGGACTTGGCTGTTCCTCTAACATTTATTTCTTCCCATAGTGCTTGTATGTTGTGGATCAGCTTTGGCTTTTGTCTGTTTTCTCTAGTAGTTTAAAAAGAAATATGCCAGATATGCCAGAGGAAAGCTGAACTAGGTAACTGTGTGAGTTGTTGTTATGATTTTCTGTAGTAATTAAAGGCCAAGGAGCTGGCCAGGTGGTCGGTTTGGCATGGGCCAGATTCTGAAAGAGCTGAGAGCATTTCACTCCAGAGAAAGGGATGTCTTTTTTTGGTTAAAAGGGAAGTGCAAAAAGGTCTTGTGTAAAAAGGTCTTATGTTCTGCTAGCAAGTGACTGCAAACCTTTTATCAATTATTTTTTAGGCTGCTATCTTTGTGAAGGAAGCTGGAAGCTATAAAAATACTCTAACTTCACAGCATGTAAAAATACATTTTATATATTTGTGTTACTTGAAGATGATGCTCGTGGATATAGTCCTGAGCCTCATATTTCACTTGTCAGCACCACCAGAGCAGTTTGTCCTTAGTTACCATACAACAAACTTGTGCTTTCTTACAGTAGCTTGCAGTGACTCTCTTATTTTCAATCATGTCTTGCTAATGAATGGAATGTCTTTGTTCAGATCCGTTCTTGTAGATACAGTTGCTAAAACAAGATCTCTGCCGCCCGTTATGTTGTCTTTTTATTTCATAGTTCTGCATCTTCCCTTCATCTTTCCTCTCCTTCTGTCCTTATGCTTTCCAAGACTGTTACCTGAATTCTTAGCTTGTTTGCTTTGTCAGCAGACAAGCAATTTCTTTTTACACTTTGTGTGTTAACTAGAATGTGCGTGTTTTCTCGATGATGTATTTCTGTGTATGGAGAAATTTCCTTTCTCTGTAGGAAGCCTGGATTTTTGATAACTCACTAGTCCTTTTGATTGAGGTTTATTGTTGCTGAGTAAATTCAGTAACTGGAACATGTTGAGCTTCTATTTCTGGTTACTAAAATTGAGAAATCCATATGCTGTCTTGACAAAATACGTCTTTGGGTGAGACTTTTTCAAGGGTTGTTTCCTCTTGGTGGAATGTAACCACTGACTATGAAAGAAGCCTTGGAATCTTTCTCTGTGGGACACTTAGGGCGAATTACTCCTCATCTCATTGCAGACTGACAGTTGTACAAGAACAGGGTCAGACAGAAAACAACCGAGTTACCTCTTGCCGTTTCCAGATGCTGAGAACCAGCTGCGATGTTCCTGCTGGAAAGAAAACTTAAGTTGTTGTTGAAAGTAGATGATTGCTTCCTGCTGTATGAATGGGTTTTGTTTAATCGGCATTAATTTATTTAAGGAACAAGAGAAGAGTTTTCAAAGATGACTGCTGCTTGCTGTCTGGCTGCTGGGAAATAACCCCTCAAGAACAGTGTTATTCCTCATGAAGGCTGGTTCCTGCATTGCAGATGACACTTTTTAATTTTTTTTGCTGTGATCACTCTGTGCATGGATGGAATTGCACTTTTACCTGGTTCCAGAGCGCCTGCTTTAGGCTAAATGAGACACTAGTCTGTGATATTTTCAGCTACATACCTGGAAGTTTTGGGGGGTTTGGAGGTTTGTTTTATTTCTACTTCTTCCCCCACACCTGCCTTGAGCTTCAAAGTAATCTAGGTCTTATTGAAGGCTTTTGATTCTTAAATACTTTTAGATGTAGGCATCTTTCACAGCTACAGCAATCCATCAATTCTGACTTTTAACTACAGTATTCTCTTAAACAAATTTTTGTTAACAAAAGAGGACCAAGAGCAGATAAAGCTTATTCTAACTTAAGTGGCTAGTGACTATCACCAAAAAGGGGAGGAAGGAGGTAAATTACTCTAAGTCACACAGAAGTATTCTTTAATACTTTCTTCTGGAACTCTCTGGCAGTTGGTACGTTAGGCTCTGTTTTGACCTTGCATATGTTTTAAATTAAATATATTAAAAAAAATGTTGCAAAGACATGTTATCTTTAGTACTTTCTGTTCTGTGGATGAAAAAACCTAAGCCTTTCGCTGTACGTAATTTTAGTATGTAACTATAGAGTTCTGAAAACATTAAAAATGAAAACAAAGCCCAAGCTGAAAATTTTACTGTAAATAAAAAGTATTTTAAAAAAAGTGACCTGGCTGCTTACGGTAAGAACTCCAGTATTTTGGGGAAATCTGGTTTCCCTTCCCAAAGAGAGATGGTCTGGAAGTGTCCGAAGTTTCTCATTTCCCAGGTGATAGACTCTGGGAGTTGTTACAGATTGTGAGGAGCGATTCTTTGTATGCATTTTGTGCTCTGATGCAAGGCTTGAGCATGTTTGCGAGAGTGCAGATTGAGACCTGTAATCTTATGCTGTTAGTCCAATGAAATTATTTTGCGTTAAGCTAAATCGTGAATGTGTGTGCAGCTCTAGATATTACTGTGGTCTCTGCTGTGTCTTAAACACTTGCTCTTATTTTCAAGTGAAATAGCTATTCTATCTGTGATTTTTCTAATTCGTGTGAACTATATTGGCTGAGGGATGGATTTCACTGGAGTTCCAATGGTCATTAAAAAAGGAAGTTTGTTCATATAAATTAAAGGGATGTTCCAGGCACTGTCTGTCCTAGTTCGCTCATGGTCATTCATGTGCTATTGTCCTATTTTGGTTAAATGCTCTCATTTTCTTAGTATGAAAAGAACAAAGGGCAATTTTCTGTGACAATACCAGGCTCATGTGTATGTGAGAGTAATGGAGATGAAATTCGGGTGAGTAAGAGATTCTGCCCACAAAGGGATAATTTCAGCATATGGAGTTTTTTCTGACTCTGCTAAAAACCAGTTTTACCCCTTGTGGAATGGGCACAAACACCTTTTGGTCCCTGGAGCAAGTGATTCTGCTTGTGATATACGTTCCCTCAGAGAACAAGAGAAGCTTGTACTTGGATACACAGTTTTAGCAGAGGAATGTATCTGTAGGAGGCAATGCAGTGACCCTGTGTGCTGTTCTGTTTACACAGAGTAAAGGTTTTAATTAAAACCAGCAAGCTTGTATCTCCTTGCTAACTTCATCATAGAGCATCAACCTACAGAGTGCGTTCTGTCTTCCTGCCAGCATGAATGTTAAATCAATGTTTCTACAGAGATGTTTTTCCTATAAAAATGTACTTTGAAGAGACTGAAGATGATGAGAACTGAAGTCAGATACTCAAACTGCTTTAGCTCTTATTTATTTCCCTCTTCCTGTAGGCTACAGTTCTGCATTGGTCATTTATCATGGAATGAGGTTGTGGTTGCCACCATGGGGTTGGGGTTAAAGTAGAGGAGACTTAGGAGGAGAGGAATTAATATAAATTTATGAGATATTGCTTGCATAAATAACAGAAAACAATAGTATTTATACCCTCTTACAGCACAGTTACCTAGAATAATACATACAGTAATACTATGATATGGACATGGCTGACATTCCACTATACATAGCTGACTTGTTCTTCTGTTTTATCAACTTCATTCTCTGTGAGCAGCAATGTATCCAGCAGAATGGCCGATGAGGCTTGGATGGGTGAACTTCTCAGCCTCATTGGGCTCTGGTACATAATGGGGTTAATCCCATTTCTCATCCCATGCATGACAAAGAGCTTGGAATTTTCTGCCACAGAGCTTCTGAAAGAGATCCTGCTGGAGCGCTTCCGAAGGGCCTTGATAGGCTTTGTGGTCCGATAGTTGCAAGTGATATACCTGCTGAAAGCTTCCCTAAATGTTTTGTTGAAGAGTGTATAGACGAGAGGGTTCACTCCTGAGGATACATATCCTATCCAAACAAATATCTCCATAAGCTTTTCAAAAACCTCCTTGTTGCAGGAGTTGCACAGAACTGAACTTATGTTTGTTATGAAGAACGGGCACCACATCAACAAGAAAAGAAAAAACACAATCCCCAGAACTTTTGATGCCCTTTGTTCGTTGGTTATTGTTTGCATGGACTTCCTCCCAATCGTAGACGTTCTGCAGATGGCCATGTCATTGGACAAAGTCTTGTCCTTTCTGGAGCCATTCAGCATGGCCACCTTTTCTGGCGAGGAGGCGGGTGTTGTGTCACGCTGAAACACCGTGGACACTGTTGACCAAGTGAAACGCTGAGGTGGCTTGTTGATCAGGTAGGCCTTCTTGCGCAGCACTTGGATTGTCAGAAAATAAGTGACTATCATGATAGCGAGGGGAATGAAGAACGCAGCCACTGATCCATACAGAATGAAGTCAGGAAAACGATCTGGCGCCAGGACACATGTGATGTTTGTAGAGTTGCCATTTCCATCTTCAATGCCTCTGATAGGGACCGGAATAGCAATGCCTGCAGGAGAAAAACCAAGTACTTCAGCTTATGGTATTTGCTTGCAATTTCTATTTTGGGGGGGCCTGAAGCCTCAGGGTCTCTAAAGAAACGTAGTTCCTGAGCCCTGGAGCAGGCACATGGTGACAGAGAACAGGAATTGTTTGGAGCATGACGTGGGTAATTGGGCAAGTAGCTCTTTGTGAGACTTGGCAAGCTCAGCTTTAGCAGAGTGCCATGTCTAAGGAGACCGGGCCTAACCCTTAGTGATTGAGGAAGCCCTGTAAAGTTGCCAACTTCTCAAGTGTAAAACGCATTAATTGCTTTGACTCTAATTGTTAGAGTTAATATGGCTTTTCCTCCAGTGAAATGTGTTTTCCTAATGCTAGCTGCTTTTATTTTTTTTACCTCTCAGGGTAACCTTTGCGCTTTTTGAAGGGCGGTTCTGCAAATCTGTAAAACTTTTCTTTCCTTCTTAACTGCATCAAGTGAGTGGACACAGTTGATTTTTTTTTTCCCTGCTTCACTCTTTCATATATACAAATAGTTAAATAGATGCCAGAATTATGCAGTGTGTGTTTGAGATAGATTTGTTGTTTAAAGTCTCTTGCATATTTAAGAGTGTTTAAATGAGGCTAGCTAGCTCTGTAATTCACCACTCACTTTAAAAAAAAAAAAGTTAACAGTCTTGTATTTTAAATGAATTTTTTATAACTGCTGAATTACAGTCAGCACTTCATTTGCCAGCAGTCTGACGTTACAACAAAAACAAAAGGTTCCTTGCTGTCTGGTGAAGGTTATTTGTGCTCTGTTTCCTGATACCACTTAATGAGGTCTGGGGATTTACCATATTCCTCTGCTCCCCTGCTCCCCTGCTTACTGGAGTTGGTTGAGAGCACAAGAGGAAAATGGTTTACCCTTCAGCCACTTGATCCCTTTCTTACTAAGAGGCACACCAGATACAGCAAACATTTAAAATGAGGATTGGACCAAATTAACCTTTGATTTGGAGAACCCTGGCTCAGCTGCAGAGTACTTTGTGTTAGATAAAAAAGAAATGAAAAAGTACAGTGCTGGTTAACAACAATAAAATCAGGCATTAAACGGTCAGCTTGTGTCTTATCATGCTAACAGTTTCCTATTTTTGTGATGAAATAGAGAAAGCATCTTTTCTGCTATCATCACAACTCTTCCATAATTTTTTTAAAGTTGGAGTTTTTGAGTGTAGGCACGTGTGCTTCGCCCACGAAGGTAGATGTACCCATTGTCCTGTGCATCATTGGCCTTTATATCCAGAATGATTTTGTTCTTCCTCTTGCACAGAGAGTGTACAGCACTATGCCTATGGCTGCCTGCAGCATGCCTTCAGTTATTTGAATTAAGTGTTTTCGCCTCCTTAGCGCATTTAACAGATTTATTTTAAGCGTTAAAGACAGATGAGGTGCTATGTGCACATCAGAGACATGCTAATGTCATTAAAGTTTATACATTGGCATCCCATATAAAAACTGTTCAGGGTTTGTTGTTTGGATTATTTTTGCGTAGAAGTTAGCCTTTCTATATGCCATATTGCCAGGGCATCTCCGTCTGCAGTGTGAATGTTACCAGCCGCTCATTTGTATTTCAATCTTTGATGTAAATAATTAACCTTTTTTTTTTTTTTTAATTTGCTTCGTGGGACAATTGTAAGGCACAGATTTTAGTAGCATCTTCTCAGGGCTTGAAATTGTGCTTGAGACAGAATATACTGCAACAGGAGACATGCTATGCCTGCAGATATTGCCTTCTGATTTTTGGACTTTCAGGACCATGAAGAAGAGCGATGATTATCCCTACTCAATCCTTGCCCTCTCTGGTAAGCCTGATAAGGAGCAGCAGTTCTTATGATGTAACCATGTATGATCCAAGAGGTGGACTTGGGCCAGCCCAAGTGTTAGGGTCTGATAACCAATAGTGCTTGGCCAAATTTTCCATTTTGCCCAGTTTCACCTATTGTTTTGGACACAAAAAGCTTCTGCATTCCTTTTCGACTCTCCGAGTCTCACATACCTATTGAAATGAGCCAAACCACGATGATTTTGATGATTGTTGTAGCCCATGAATTGTACTGACTAGCCTGGATTGGCTTTTTAATGGCAATATAGCGGTCTAGTGAGATGGCACAGAGATGCATGATGGAAGCTGTGGAAAAGAGGACGTCAAGGAACAGCCAGATAGGACACAAGGCAGTTGGAAGAGGCCAGGCGTTGTCTGAAAGAGAACAGAAAACTCATTAGAATCTAAGCTTTTGGAGAGTTTCCAGTGAGCGGTTTTCCCTCGGCATCAGTATTACAGGAACTGAGCTTTGCTGCCACCTCAGCTGGATTGTCTTACGATTTAGGTAGCTCCTAAATGGGGTGGTTGCTGCCATCATATTGATCAGGCTGTTTGTGTATTCTAAGCCTTTCCCAGTCTTTTTGTCCTTTTCAGATCATAAGCTCTTTGTGGGAAGGACTCTGGATAAAAAAAGTGTTTAAAATTTGGGCCATGACTGTGCTTGTTTCTTGTGCCCTGCTGTGAAGTGGTTATTTTCAGCTATGTCTCCGATGATTCAAGGTTGTATTAAATGAAGGAGATAATGGGTCATAAGCAATGTATTAGTCAATCATTGCAGAACCACGGTTGAATCTCAGTGGTGATCTTGAGGAATCTGGTTCGCACAGTTTTAAAATGGGTTTTCTGTGTCACTTGACCAGATACAATTGAGCCCTAGTGTGGCAAAGCAGGGCTGTTCTGTCTCAATGATTTCGTAAAAATTGAAGGGTTTTCATGTGTGTCATTTGCTGTTGTTGTGTTTTCAAGAGAGATGGCTTGGATTTTAAGTCTGGCATCCTGTTTCTTACAGTGGTTATCTGTCTTTAACGTTAATCTCTATAGTGAACATAGGTTCTGTCAGCTGCATTATGTCCAAGATAAAGGGGTTTTAATGTTCATCTTTCCGAGAGGGTCGTGTTTTTGAGAGCTGGGTCTCCCCATCAACGTTTACAATACCAAACCAAATGAATTTTAATGAAACAGTAATTATTTTTTATTTCTTAACTGCTTTATTTTCACTCACAAGTAGCTTGTATTGCCATCCAGTTCTAGCAGTGTGCCCCTTAGTGTTGTGTGTCTATAAGAATGTGTGAACGTGGATTTTTTTTTTTTCTATTTCTAACGGTAGAAGCTGATCTACTAAATATATTTTCCTTCTTTATAGAATTCAACTGTACTCAGTTGGTAGGCACATTAATAGTATTGTCAGAGTTCTTTGAACGACGATTAAGGAAAAAAAAGTTAACAAATCAGATTGGGTTTAATCTCCTTGCTCTGAATAAATAGATCTGCGTGCTGAGAATGCCAGGTGAGTTGAAACTGTTGTAATGCCCAGTCTTATCAATGTGGTAATATTGCAGTAGTTTGAAGATTAAAACATTTTTTCATAATGTAACTGATAGACGGAAGTGATAATGGTGCTGCCTTGACTTGAATTACAAATTCCTGAGGGTGGAAAATTTTATCAAGTCAGACATAGCACATGCTTGTCTGCATTCTCCCCTGTGTTGGGAAACCTCCCCTGTTAAACGGGTGGATGGAGCCCTGACCTGAACCTCGCCTGTCCCCAGAGCCCTGGACTCCAGGTGAGGGTGATGTTGCCTCTGAGGCCGAAGGAAAAGAGGCGGCCTGTTTCCGAATCATTAACCAGTACATTTTCATATCTAGCTGCGTATTTCCTAGAATAGATATAATGGTTGAAATCATGCTTCAAAAATTATTCTCTCAATCAAGTATGAGAAAGTTATAATTACTATATTATGAAACACTCATATTTAATTTTTCTATCTACGCTTTCAGCTGGCAGTAAGGTAGGGTGCCTTTCTGAAGAAAAAAAAAAAGAAAACCAAAATGTCTTGTGGTTCATGTAACCAGATGTTTTTAAAAAAAAAAAAAGTTAAAAGAAATAATTGATTTGATGGGCTTTAAATGTTTTTGCACACTCCAGAAAAACAAGACTACTTCTTTTGACTCTGAAGGATTAGTTCAGATAAAACGTGAACCATGGAAAGTGTATTCTATATCTTGAAGGATGACAGATAACACAGCTAGATTTCAAGTGAGCATCTAATACTTCTGTTGGACAGTACTTAGATGCTGCTCCCTGGATTACAACTGGTTTGCTTTCTGGAGAGTTGCAGTGTGATAAATTCTTTCATTTTGTAGTTAATTTACTCTTTGCAGAAGAAAACCCTCGAATATTTAGCAACAAAAAAGCTCTTGTCCTTCTTTTAAATATAGATGCATTTAAATAGCCATCTGATGCAAAGCAACCTTGCACGTTTTTATGAGTTGTAAGAGCTTTTGTTAGTTGATAAGTGCAACTGAAAAAAGCTTTGTCTCTTCTTTATCTTGATTTGAACTGAGTGCAGAAAGCAGTAAGTTATTCCATTCATTATTATAGCATTATGTACTATCATATTTGTGTGTGTGAAATGATGTTTTTTTATCCAAACAAAATGCAGTAGCTGACAAGAACGAAATATGAATATTTAAACAAAACGAATATTGTGAAACTGATACCTTAAAGTCCCGAAGAGTCATGTAGTTGTATAGGATTCATACTGTGGTGTGTTTTGCTTTTACTTATTTTGTTTTGTTGGTTACATCTGTGTTAGAAGCTCTGTGCCTTGTGCTGAGATTTTGCTCTGGGCTGAGATTTTGTGCTTTCCTGGTGGTGTGTATCACTGTTTGCCTATGCTGTTAGTTTGGGAGTAGGGAAAAGATGGAATATTAATTTTCCCTCAGGACTCAGCATCTCTGACCCTTGAACATGATGGCAACCTGCTTGTTTCTTGTCCCACGTTATAATTCAGACTAAAGGTAAAATGAACATGTCCTGCCAAGCGGTGACACGAAGCCATTAGGAGGTAGTGCTTAGTTTGAATTGTTACATGTTCTGATTCTCCGGGTACAGACCCACGCTGTGGGGCAGACCGGAGCATTTACTAGGCTGACTGAGATTCTCCACCTTCTTTTGCCTTGGGGGTCGAAATGCTGATTTAAACAAGCTAGTAGATTGGATTTTTTTAATTATTTTTGAAAATTCCTAGGTTACCTGACAAATGTGCTTGCCTGAAAACTTGTCTGTTTTCTCCAGCTGTCAGGTGGTACAAGGTAAAAATATATTTCTCCTTCCTACAAACCTTGCCTTGGATCTTCCCAGCACTGCAGCAGTGCTGCTGTTGCAGGTTATTTTCCTTATTTTGAGGCAATACAAGATAAAATACACATTTTAAGACTTCTCTTGCACCTTAAGAGAAGATGAGCTTTTACCACAACTGTCTACCCTTGATTAATCTTTATTTAATAAAAGCTTTATTTATAGGAAATACCTTGGAAATGTGTAATGCTTAAAACGAAGTACAGTATAGAAGAGCTGCTCTTGCTATAAGCGAAAAGGCTTTTTGAAAGCTGGGGAGAAAGCGCTGCTCGTGTAAATGTGTAAGCATGTGTAAATGTGTAAGCGTGAGACCTTTAAATAGTCTTGGAAACTGTTCTTCTGCTGTAAGGGCTGCCGAAACGTGTTGCCTGTAAAGGTTTTTGTTGCTGTTAGATAATGATGCATTTACGGAGATGGAAATTGGATATTTTTAATCACTGGCTGACTTAACCCTGGGCTTCAGTGTTCAGACTCGGAGGTGTGTGGTGTTCGCCCTATGTCAGTGCTGAACTAATTTTATTTTTATTAGAGTTCCTTGGTGAGGAATAAACTTGTATTTTCTTATTTATCTTTGGATTTGAAATTTTGGAAAGTGGCCCTCAATTAAAGCCTTTTTCTCTGGTAGTTTTTACAAGCAATAAGGGAAGATTTACTGTGGTTTGTCTTTGGTAATGGAAGAAGCTTAAGATGGATAGTGTTTGTGATAGATTTTTTTTTTTTTTTTTAATAATGGTTTGCAGCCTAGGACAATCAGCTTTACCTTCTGATTTTTAAGTGGATGAATATCAGGAAGAGAGAATATATTTTAAAAGATGGTATGTTCACTATCTCCAAGTAACTCATTGCCTGCCAAGCCATGGGCAGCAGAATCCTTCCTGCTGCAGGTTTTGCACCTGAGAGGATCTCTCAAGTTTATTTGCTAATTTCACTATCTGATGAATAGCAACATTTTTCTTTCCTTCAGTAGTTAGAGATGTGGCTAGCTCTGAAAGCTTGATTTCAGAGAATGCAGTTATTTCCTAACATGCCCTCCTTATTTCGGAAGAAATGAGAAGAATTTAGCAAGCAATAAAAGCAATGAACTGTTTGGATATTCTGACACTCGCACTCCTAAATTAAAATTGCAGTGTGTATTATTACCAGAGTACATTTTGGTCCCTCTGCTGAGAATAAATAGTCTGCTGCTCGTGCTATTATACCTGCGAGCGAGTTACAGATGTATTTATTAATTTGTTTTTGAAGAGGGTTGCTCTTTATTGCAGAGACAGTTGATTTCTGCAGATTTTTCTGCAAGCGTCCTGTCAGGGCATGGAGCCAATATCTGCAGTAGGTTTGGAATGGGAACGCTCTGACACATTAGTTTTTACAGTCAGGATCTTTAATGTGACTGCACTTCAGTTCACACCTTTTTCCCTCAAATATCCTCCACATAATTAGTTATCAGGCCCAAGTCGGAAGCATAATATTTGTGTTCTGTATCTAGAAGCTGCACCTAGCTATTTCATTATTATGGAAACATTCCTGTGTGGAAGTGCCAGGAGGTTGGATTTATTTGGCTCTCTGGCTATCAATGATTATTCTATGTCCAAGTAGTTATCTGGCTAACGTAGCCTCAAGATTTAGACTTGTTATGTATTTAAATGTCTGTTCTAGCTGCATTCCAGTAAGTGCTCATGTTTTGCTCATGCTTTGAACTTCTATAAACACCTCAGCATCTTCTCCCAGTCCATGGAGAGGCAAAGCAGTTTTTCTGGTTGGCTGCCAGGGGGAGACTTGTATGCAAGAGATCTCAGTTTTAACCACTGCTGTGTGAAAGGTTGGTTGTAGTCTTACTTAGTTAATTATAGCTAATTTTGCTCTTTTCTTGTAAATTTCCTGCAACATGAAAGATGCTTTTGTTTGACTTTTAAATTAAGATTCCTAGCGTGCTTTAAACTCTTGTAACCAGGGCTTAGCAGTGGATTGAGAGATTAAAGAGCAGTAGTCTCTTTATAAAGTTAAAAAGAAAAGTTTTATTAGCCTATCGAAATGAAAGTAATAATAAAAAAAATTCAAACCAGAAAAACTCCACCCCCACCAAAAACCAGCTCCACAAAATCCAGGACTTGCCTTCGCTTTGTGTTGATTGCTAGTCCAGTGTTAATACTTTTTATGCTTAGTAGTTTTATTTTTATTATTAATGAGGCCTTTGGGAGGAACTAAGCAGTTACAGTATCTGTATGTATATATACCTGTTTCTTGCCTCTACACACACATGATATACCAAGGGGTTTTTTTATAAGTGACTGTCTTTTTTTCAAGTTAGAAATTGCTGTCCTGGTCATGTATGTTCATTTTTCTTTTTAGAAACTGTTGCTTGAAAAAGGACTTTTATTATATCAACACTGGATTCTGATCTCTAATTCAATCAGGGAGAAGCAGTCTGTAATAGATAGAAATTCAGTCTCAAGACATCAAGTGAATAAACACATTTGTAAATAAAGTGATACCAGGCTTCTGCAGCAAACAAAAGCCACTGATGGCCTTTCTGAAATAAAGTTTATGATTGTGTTTGTTGCTCAGACAACTCTTAGAGATCTAGCATAGGAAAAATGAACTCCTGCAGCCTTTCATTAGCTAAGGCCCAGTGGTATCCATACATTGAAGATAATTGTGTAAATCTGTAAGTTTATTGAAAAACCAGTCTCGTGGTGATTGGTGGTTTTTTTTCCATTTGTATGATATGAAAATAGAACATTTAAAATACATTCGTAAAGAATTTTTAGGCATAAAAGAGAGAGAGTTTCCCATGGAGCTGCCTCTGATTAGCTGTCAAAAGTAATATCTGAAATAAAGCTGGGCATGAGACAATATGAAAGAGTCACGCTTGTTCTGTAATGAGTAACCAGAAAGAAAATGTCTCACACAACGTATGTTCATGTAAAAAATACCTATTTTATTCCATATGAACCAGACTAACTGATAAATCTGAGTCTCAAACATCAGGAACAGGGATTGAAGCTCCCTTGGCTTGACAGATGGGTTGATTCTCTGGGACACTTTACGAACCTGCTGCTTTCCCAGGAGTGGGAGAAAATCAGCTTATCTGAAACTGATACTGATGGAGTTTGTTGTCACCAATGGTGCCCAGGACCATCTCTGGCTGTTCATGGAGCCTGGAGTCAATACTGAGGTAAAATCAGGTGCCTGACTCCTAGAAAGTTCAAAATCTGTTCAGTGTACTGAACAGATACCTGTTCTTCATGTCACTTTTTCTTTTTTTTAAGAAAAGACTGCAATTAATGTAATATCCAATAGAATGGATACCAAGATTGTGCTGATGTTGTTAAAAGTAATATTCCACTGTACAAAATGTAATTTCCTATGTCCAGCTCCAATTTAGTATCAGTCCTAAGTCTCGGGTGATTTTTGAATGGTTTGTTTTAAAGGAAAGAATCTCCCCAGCGAGCATACTTCCCATAAAGACATTAAGCAATATTACAGTGAGAGGGAGAGAAGATTTAGCAGCCCTCATCCAAGTGATTTTTTTTTTTTTTTTTTTTTTTACAACTGGTAGAATGCAAACAGTTTTTCAGTTTAAATTAGACCTCCCCAAATTTTACCCTGTATGCCATCCTGATGAAATAAATGCGCTGTACTTACCAAATAATATTATAAGAAGGGCAATCGGCATCACAAACAGACCCACGAGCAAATCTGCCACCGCCAAGGACGTCAAAAAGTAGTTGGTGGCATATTGCAACTTCTTCTCCAGAGACACGGCCAGTATGACAAGTATGTTCCCCCCAATGGTGGGGATTATCACCAGGAGGATCAGTAACGCTGCCCAACGCACTTTGTTTCCTTGTTCGTCACTTGGGTCATCCTGCTTGGGTTCTGCTGTTACTGAGAAAGGCGACAAAGATCCATTGCCAGCTCCAGATCCGTTCAAGAAATGTAAAGGATAGGACATTTTTGTGTCCAGCAGAAGGTATTCAGGAGCTGTATTTTGCGCAGGAATTGCGTCCGCTGTAAGAGTTCACTGTTCCTCACTGGTCCAGGATGGTCCTGAAGAAAGGCCAGCATGGTCAGTATGGTAAACCGGTCATCTGCTATTTTGAGATACAGTGACCACGTCCAAGCTGGTATCCAATTTTTTTTTTTTTTTTTATCCTGTGCCTTGCTGGGCACAATTAGTTCTTAAAACTGAAAGTCCTGTTTTATGTCCATCTCTGGTTGATAGGGTTCAGTGGTTTGGTCTCCCCTTTATAGGGAGGTTCAGGTTTCAGAAGATTATAGGAGACAAATCAATAGCTGTGAAAAGTAAGCAGTGCATTAGCGCTTCCCCCCCCCCCCCGCTTTCTGCAGCCGTAAAAAGCGATAGATGAATATGGATCCCAAATGGTTCCCTTTAGATACAGCGTACGTAGATTTGCTCTTGTAAGTACAAACTGATGCAAAGGCAGATGCTCACGTTATGTATCTGCAACTCCTCCTCTCCCGAGTGTCTCGTCTCCAGCAGCGTGTGCGTAGGCAGATGGCAGGTCCCATATTTCCCCTTATTAAGAATCCTATTTCTCCACAGAGGGTCACCCCAAAAATATCTTGAGAAATGATGTATGAGATTTCCGTTTTAGTGTCTACAGTTCCTAATTTATCAAGTGAGGGTCAGGAAGCCGTAGACAATAAAACACTGGTGACGCTCTCAAGGGTACCGTAAAGATTTATGGAACTGAGACATCTAAATTTACCCATTACTTGGAGGGAGGGGGGTGAGTAAACCACTTGTTTTTGTAATCTGAGCAGGGCTTTTATTAAGCACAGCCTTTTCTCTCCCTCTCTCTTTCTCTTTCTGTCTCTCTCAACTCTGCTGAAGACTTAACGCTTACATTTCCCCCTGCACGCACAGGCTGAAACAGCTGTCACGGTGCTAATCTGAACGAACACTCAGTTACTCAGAAGATCTCATGTTTTGCAATTTTCAGGTGAAGAAAGCCTTACCTCTTTCTCTTGCATTTTGGTAGAGTTTGCTTTTTATCCAGGGAGATACTTTGTAATTTTCTTTTTCATCACAGGGTGGATTTTAAGATAAGATTTTTCACTGCTTTCTGGAAAACAAGTTGTTCATTTGGTTTTGTTTTTTATAATTTTTCTAAAGCTTGTCTCTTTGTGTACTTTTGTTTAGCACTTAAGTTTCTTCTAAGACCAAGATGAAGAATTTCTATTTTGGGAAAACTGTATTTCTTACGCAGGTATTTTCTTCAACTCTTGAATGGAGGAGAAGAATCGTTCTTGCCACGTTTAAAAAAGAAGATAGAAACAAGCTTGTTCTTTTTTGCTGTCCTTTCTCTTCCATTCTTTTGATGACTTAAGTGATTAGCAGAGTCCATGTGCAGTTTTCTCTTTGTTCCTTAGCAAAGCTCTCAGCCTGCTGCTGCCCTCGTTTGCCGGTGGGCTCATTGCGGCATATCCAGCTCCAGTGCTCGAAAAGCAGGGAAGGAAAGAGTGGGGGTTTGGCTGGAGGAGAGCCAGAGAGGGTTAATTGATTCAGTTCTCCAGTGCGTGCTCTTTGTAGCTGTATCAGGATGTGCAGATCCTGTAAACGACCCTTGGCTTTTCGAGATTGAAGCTCCACGCACCACAGCCCGTGTGTGCCTGCTGGCTCGCGCTCGCTCGCTTGCTGGACGGAAGCACAGTTAACCCTGAAAAGTTCTGCTGCCCTGCAAATACTCCACTTTTTTTCTTTACTAATTTTATACAAGTATTGTCTAGCGCACTAGTTCAAGTGTGTGCATCGTTACTTTAAATCTTTCTTCATGCAGCTGCTTTTTATTATCATATTTTGTTGTTTTTTGTTACCTTCCAACTTTCAGTCAGATGTGTGTATGGTCTCTAGCTTCATCTTACAGTTTTGCATTAAAATGGAAATAACGTTCACTTCGAAGGACTTTAGCTGGACAATTATGTAATTGAGTCCTTCAGTTTAAGGCCAGAAGAGACCATGAGATCATGGTCTGACCCCCTGTATGTCACCGGCCTTTACGTTCCATGAGTTGCTGGTGCTCACCAGGCTTGAGCTGGGAGTTGGCTGCTCACTGAACTGTGCATCAATTTATATGTGTTTTTAAAAAAAGGCATTTGTATCCTTAGGATACAGCTACTTTGGGGCCAAAGAGAGAAAGCTGCTGCCAGAAATGTATAGAAATACAGGATTTAAAGTGTGTTCGGGTCATACAATAGAATTCCTAGAAAAGTAGTTTTCACTTGTTCCTTATTTTTCATGTTTAAAGGAAACCTTTGGTAAGATTCCAGTCTGTGTTCATTTACAATTGACTTTTGATATCTTTCGATATCTTTATTCTTCAGAAAAGTATATAGTAGAAAATAAAGATTAATCCATGATTAATCCATGGTAATTCTATTTCCTTATCTGACCACCTCCCCATTGTCACCCTTGACAGTACTGAGAGAAGAGCACATGAAAACATGCAAAAAGCAGAGATCACGACAGGGCAATACTGTACTGGGCTAAGGAGCATTTGGATTCAGTTTTCCTTAAGCTAAGCTATGTCGAATCAGCTTCTGTTTTATTTTATAAATCCTGAAGGCTCTCCTGGCATTAATCTAACTGTACATTACCAAGTCTTTACCAAAATGTCCATTGGATTAAACACAGCCAGTGTTCCCTCTTTCTGATTGTACAGATGAAGCTTGTTTTCCTTCATTATTGACACTCGAGCTATTTTTTTTTCCTTGTTGAAAGGCAGCTGGAATTATTACTGCTTTATGGAGATGGATCTATTTGCAGTATGTCTGCATCTGAAACAGAAAGAAAGGTTCCAGTGTAAAACCACCAAAGTATCATAAAGGACAGATTAATTTTTTCATTTCAGTGGTCTGCTTGTGGGTGTATGCCACATAGATCTTCATGTCTCATCTCTGAATTTAAAGAATAGAATTAAAACTTCTGGGGAAAAAAATAGGCAGTGCATTGAACAGAGCCATCTGCGAATCATCAGCATCGGTTACTGATGCAAGCTTGTGTTGGAACTGAAGCATTATCTTGAAAGAGCTGGTTTGGGGTTTTTTTGGTTTGGGGTTTTTTTTGGTTTGGGGTTTTTTTTGGTTTGGGTTTTTTTGGTGTTGTTTGGGTTTTTTTGGTTTGGTTTTTTTTGGTGTTTAGTTTTGTATTTTTCTCTTCACATTTTCTCTTTCACATGGCAGTAGACACTATCCCTCTGTCACTTCAGTGTGGAGGAAGTATCAGTGTTACAGAAGTGGAATTTTGTCAACTCGAGTTCTGTATTGCCTCTTCATAAATTTTCTTTACAGATCTTACCATCTGAGAAGCATTATTGTTGGTTACTCATGTAAAGACTTGTTTTGGTCAAGTGAAAATCAACCGTTCCAACTTCTGTGGAATGCCTCAGTGGATGTTATAATGCACTTTATATGACAAAATCATCTCCTTAGCCACTAGAATGGCTAAATTAAATAAATTGGGAGGGAGGAGGCACTTCCACGAAGTACCAGATGAAGACTGTGCTGTTGCGTGCAAATTGCTCTGATGAACGCTCTATAAACGCATTCATATCTAATTGAAAAGGAAATGATTTTTTAAAATTCGGCTGTAAACAGAATTTTCATAGGAACTTTCAGAGGAAGATGGTATGAGTTTAGTCGCATGTAGGCTTGCATAGCATACATGTCTGTTTGGTGCGTGGTTTCGTTTCAGACGGCTGGAAAACTTATCCGCCTTCTGTGATGTTTTTTGAACTTTCCCAGGTTTGAATCATTTCTGAGAAACTCACCCTCCTGTTGAATATCTGTTCCAGATCCGCAGCAGGTTCTTCACCACAAGCTCCTGGCCAGGCTTTTTGTGCAGGCCCCTGTCCTGCCCCGTGTCCAGCTCTTCACCCGTGATAATGAGCGGTAAACCCTAAATCTTGCTAGACCTCTCTCCTGGTCTACCGTAACTGGAGTATTTGAGCCATTCATAGAGTTACTTTTCCCACTCCTTGCTGTTTACTTCTGTTTTCAAATTGCCAGTGCTATTTTGTTCGAATGGAGCCACATGTACATTAGACGTGAGCTGACACTGGTGCCAGTGCTGGTCACCCGATGCTCATCCCTCTTGTTCAGCCGCTGCCGGGTTGGCAGCACTCGCCACCCCCTGCAAGTTCTCATTCTTCAGCAAGTCTTGCCTGGGCAGCCAGGAGGTGTTTCAGAGAAAAACACCGTGGAGAAGGAGGCTGTGTTACATGTGAGATAATTGCAGGAAATTCCCGGCATGGGAATAACTCGGATCCTTTTTGTCTAGAGAGAAGGAGATGGGCTTTACACCCGTGCTTAGTCCACTCTGAAATATGTCCATTTGTTGCATTTTTTTCTCTGTGGGTTTTCAATCCTCTATGTTTTCCCCCCTCTGCTACGCACACCTCCTTCGGAAATGACTTCAAATTGTGCAACTAGATATCTGCATTCCTCTTTTATTAACTCATTCATGGATGAAATGAAACTTCTGTTAAGCTTTTTCTTTCTTTTTTTTTTTTTTTGTCTATCACTGTGCTACCAAAGCAACTTGTGGAAATGGTCCTGTATCAAATGATTAATTCATGTCTAGTAGTTTAGAAAGTCCTAAATATTTAGAATCCTTGAAATATGACTTAATGAGGAATTTAAAATATATACTTGATGTTGTTCTTTAATTCTCTGACATTTCATTTTTCACTGAGTTGTAAAGTCCTTAAATATTTAGACTAAAAAATAAGTGTATGTTAGTGATGCTTCAGATGTTTCCATCTTTAGTCTCCATCACAAGACCAATGTGATGGTTTATTTTCAGTATTGTGTTTATTTATTTATGCTACATTTTATACATATACAGGCTCTCATGTTCAAATATTGCTGAAATATAAACAGAAATGACAATAGTTCTCTAACCTTCAAGATGTCTGATTTACAGAACTGGAGATAAACTGCACAAAGGTATTTGGATGTGATTCAGACTGGGCCGTGATCTAAGGAACTAAAGAAATACACTTCAAGATACGGCAATCTGAGTTTTTAATTTGTCTTGTGGTGTTGCTGCATGCCTTTTGGGGGAAGAGATTCAAGTGGGTTGTTAAGCAGAGTCAATGTACCTGATGGTGTTCTGCAACTTCCAATAGCTCAGTAAGGCTCTGGTAGGCCAAGCCTACTGAGAACTACAGGGGTTTTTTTATCTGCAGATGTTACAGTTGTCATTACCTTCAGAAAAAGGACCATTCTCTGTGCCTTAGAGAGTCCTAGAAGAGCTGCTGTAAGAAATGGTTGGTGGTGAAAGGAAATAGAATTTCAGGTTTCACTGCACGCTGCGGAGAACGTGGTCAGCGTCCTGGACTGAAAGGAAAACCAACTACCTTCTGTGTCCAGCTGATCTGGGTGGTTTTGTTCATATTAGTCTGCGTTAGCAAGAATCGATTTCTTAGGATTTATTTTGTGAATTTTTGCACTAAAGGTTTAAGAAAAAACTTTCCTCTCTTTATGGAAGTAATGAAGAATCCAAAGCTTGCTTTGGTTTCTCAGAAATTCTTGGGCACTTAGAAGCCAAGTATCAGCTTTTATACATACTATAATACAATACTTATTTTTATATAAATGTCACTTATATTTATTTCTGTCCAGGAGATTAACATCTCCAGGAAAGAGATCAAAGCTGAGCCTAAGGCTGAGGTCACTGGGTAGAAGTTAAGTAGCTCCTTTGTGTTCTCTCTGGTTCTGGTTTCAGTGAAGATTCAAAATCCTTAACCACCTGGTGTGTTTGTCTCTCGTGGAGCTTTTGAGAGAAAACAGCGAGTAAAACTAATAAAATGCTAGCTAGTATGTTTTCCTGAGAATCTCTCATTAATGTTTTTGTGTATCTTTCTTTTTCTTCCTGGTTTTCTTAACGACTTCTGAAACAAACAGCATGGATCTTGGATGAAGTCCTTCGTCTGCAGCCCATATATCACAGCAGTAAAACTTCTGGTGTAGGGTGGAAACAAAGCAGTAGCTGACTATGGCACAGAAGTCCTGTCAAAGAAACGTAGAGGCTTTTTTGGCTTCTTGATTTATTTAGTTTTCTGGTAACAGAGAGAACAGCGTTAAAGCTGGTCGTGATGCTGGTTTTTTGTATATGGGCCTGGGTTCACTGACATCTGTGTTTTGATGGCTGATGGAGGAGCGGTTGAGCAATTTTCAGATGAAAATGAAGGAAATAATCAGGCTGTTGTTCTGTCGTCATTTTTCTGTTGTAGTAAAATGTAATTGCAAAAGCAAACTGCTTGAGCAAAAGCAGTGTTAGGAAAAAAGGAAGGAACCAGTGCATTAAAGATAATTTGGTTTTTAAAAATAGACATTGCCTATCTTTCTAAGCTATACAGCCCAGTTTAGAGACACGCCTTAGGCTTTAATGTAGGAATTTTTAGATGGAATTACCGGACAGAGTTATGGGAAGGTCAGACTAAGGGACTATGGTACATTGTTTCTCTCCTCAAAATATATTAAATATACTCCAGGTTTAGAATTTTTACTATGACTTTTAAGAGAGGGTGGAAATTGTGTCTCGGGTTGAAACTTCTGCCCACTGAATCTCCAGATGTTGTTCTGGTATTTCATGTGATGTTACCTTCTATGTTTAACTTGTAGTAACGACCGATGTCCGTATTAGGACTAAGAGTAGCCTGTTGCTGAATGTGACTTCTGATCAGCCATTACTCTTTTTTTAGTAGTGCTTTTAACGTTTTCTCATACTTTGTGACTTCTCGCCCTCTCCCACCAGAGGTTTCTACTCAGTAACCACTCCGATATATCAATTTTTCTTTTGATCACTTGACAGCATTGTTTTTTGTGTTATGAATTTTATGAAGTGTGGGTTGGGTTTTATATGGGCTAACCTTTGGCAACAGCGTGTAGGACTTTGTAAAGTGTCTCAGCCATAAAGCAAGCAGATGTTATTGCTTAAGCATTGGTGCCAGCGGTGCTCTTTTGCGCTGAAATCCTGTTCCTCTGATGAGCATTTTTACAAGGCTTTTTAGCTTCCTCAACCCACTCGTGCTCCTGCCTTCTAGTTCTCCATTAAGTGGGAAGACACTTTTTGAAGATTGTGGGTTTGAGAAGACTCTGTTACTGAGGAAAGTGGTGGGACCTGTTAAGTAGCTTTAACTCCCATAGTGGATTTATGGAGGGCCCCCTTTCAAAATGTTTGACCGTTTTATGGATAGATTTGAAATCAAAGCGTTTAAAGCAATGGCCACAAGTAATGTAAATCTGGCTAAGAATTCCAAAATCAAATAGTGTGCATTAATCTTGATTTTATAATAACAACTGTGTTGGAACGTCTGAGCCTTCAAACACAAAGATGTGTCCAAGTTAATGATTCTATAAATTTCAGCTTTCTGAACACGAATTTACTTATTAATGCTTCGAAGTGCATAATCACATCTTTGCCAGAAGATGTTTTTCTCTTCTTTGGCTCACAATCTGCCTGTTTAATACTTGCTGAAGTAAAGATAACACAAAGGTGTTAAGTCTTAGTGCAAGAGCTGAAGGATTCTGTGCAGCTGAATGTTTGGGCTCATTTATTTTAGCATTTGTGACTTCTCATCTCCACATCAGCTCATTTTTTAAAAACATTGTCAGCATCCTAGCTGTTATTTGAGTATGAGACTGACAGGTAGTTTTAAATGTGTCTTTTAGTTTATAGTCTTCACTTGTACTGCTCGCTTGCAGGACAGAACCGTTTGGTTTCCCACTAATTCCGCCTTTCTTAACATTTATCAGCATGGCTGCAGAGTTTCCAGCAACTTTGTGTTTATTCCCCTCTTCTTGTGTGTATTTTTTTCCTGCTGTTTGGCCTTTTTGTTAAGGCGGTGGCAGTAGACGGGATTCTTTCCGCATGCGGATGTTTTAGGAAGACTCATAAAGGAAGAGGCTGCTGGAAGCGGGTTTGAGCTCGAAGGTTTGGGTCCTTGCTGCCGTTACTGCCGAGGGGTTGAGGAGCCTCTTGGTGCCTTCAGGTCCCTCCAGTGATGGTCGAGGTGACCGGAGCCTGTGCGGTGGTGCTGCCTGTCTGCCAGAAACCGCAGCAGGAGAGAGGGCTGGAAAGAAGAGTCAGAGGAGACTATGGGAAAGAGTTGAAGAAGGAAGACATAATAGCTAAATAGAAATTAACTGATTTTGTATGTAGAGTATAACTGAAGGACGAGTGTGTGGTTATATGAGCATGTCTTCTGTCCCCATTCACAGTGAAAGAAGAAAAGGAGTTTTGTTGCTTAAGGTCTTTTTACTTCTGTTTTCTATCATTCAGGTATTCATTTAAACAAAACCAATGCTGGAGCATATGCTATAGTGATTTTTGCTGATTCTTGAGCTGTTGAGTACTTGGACACTTAGTGATCTTACATGATGCTGGATTTCCTGTGTACAACAGGAGCTGCCGCCGCCCTCCATCTCTCAGTATAGCAAACCTAAGGAGGGAAGCTAAAACTAAGGTGTTCTTTGCTCTTCCTTTGTACGTTTCAGTCTGAAATCAGTTTATAGTTGAAGTAAATGGCTTGCAAGGCTGCTTTTAGGATTGTGAACGTGACAATTAAAAAGCTAGTCTGGGCTGCAAGACAGAGATGGAGTGGAAACCAGATGATGAGCACTTTGAAAACAGACATAATTAAATCACTTGCAATTTATAGTTTCCCATTTTTCTTCTTCATGAGCATGTACTTGCCAAACACAGTCCTGCATTGCTGTTGTGTTTATGGGGTCATGAGATTGGGTAAATTTAACAGATTAGCTGTGATGGATGTGCCTATGAGTTCAGAATGCAGAGAGGCTTATTTTACAAACAACTTTGCATTGGCTGCATTAGAAGTCCTGCAATTGGCAGCGTACGATATTATGGAGCGGTTTGTATTGTATCAAAATTAACAGAGTGATAAATATGACTCTGAAGACAGGAGGGAAATTAATATATCCACACCTGTAAGCGAGTTCTGCCCTACTTCAGAAATACTCAAAATTCGCAAGGCTGGTTGCGCTAGCAACATCACAAGACTGTTTGCATTAGCAACACGTGCTTCTTGCCGTAGGAAATTAAGGGTTCCCTTTCATCTCTCTGAGCGCTGGGCTAGAAGTTCTGTTGCTATAATGATCAACAGGACACAGGTTCCCAGCTGGGGAGGCGTGGAGCGTGTACTCCCATTTCAGATCTCTTAAAAGGCAGCAACATCACAGCGCGATATTGTAAGGAGGCAGCAGCAGACATTGCTGATGAACTGGTTGGAAACGTGTATTTTATCAGTATTTCCTCGCATGCTTTGATTTACAGCAGTAGGTGGGGGTGAGGAGGAGTCGGCAGAAGCAGTGATTGCGAAAGGGAGTTTGGGACCCACCAACCTTGAAGGCTGATTGAACACTGGAATTGGGTTTTGTGTCTGCCGATGGGAGATTTAGTACCGTGTGTCTCATGGAGAGCAAACCTCTGATAGTGGAAAGTTTGTCACAACAGCATGATTTCTAGAGATAAAGACCTCAGTCTCAATAGATACATCATTCTGTTGGGTAATCTGTTAAAGGCAGAAAATGTGGAATAAAAAGGAAGATTTTGGTAGTGGGAACTGTGTGTGATATCTGCAGTGATTGGGAAGTTTATTTGTTTGTGCACTTCACTGTTCTCCTCTTGGTCCATTTGTTCCATCCTTCTGGTTACATTTTGAGAAAGGCAAAACACACAATGTGGCAGGACACGTTTAGATTTTCCAGTATGAACAGAGTGAAGTCTCCATATTTTGAAGAACAATGATTATAACATTCTTTTTTTTTTTTATCTCTCTTCAGGACTCCTGAGCAGTGTCCGAGCGTGGTTTCTTTGCTGTCAGAGAGCTACAATCCCCATGTGCGTTATGGGGCTGCCATGGCTTTGGGTATCTGCTGTGCAGGCACTGGAAACAAGGTGAGCACCAGAAGGCATCTGCTGCCAGGACTGTTTCTGCTTTCTCCTTCCACAGACACGTTTGTGCAGAAACATCACACACAGAGATCAGATTTCTCGTACATGCACACTGTTAGCCAGCTGGACTAGGGCACTGCTTTAGATTCTTGAACTGTCCTGGGCACAGAGGTTCTGTTCTTGCTTGTGCAGAATAGATAAAGTAGAAGAATGTTTCATACATTATTGCCAGATTCTTGGAATTTTGTCTTCAAAACTTTTCTTAGGGTTTTCTTACTGTCAACTTGCCACTGAACTTTAAATGTATGTTCAGAACTCCAAAATCAATACTCCTTTGCCCTTGGAGTTGATCTTTTACAGATTGCTTTAGGGGGAACAAGGGAGTGCCAGTGACAGGAAAGCAGCAGGTGTTTTGCATAATTTCTAGCCTCTTTCTTCTTTTCTGCGATACAGAATTCATGGAAGATCCCTGTAGTAAAGCCAAGAGCAATGAAATTTAATGAATGTTACTGTAGTTTCAGCTGTATAATTCACAGCCAGTAAATTTTATTATTGCTTTCTAAGTGTCAGCGAAGGATAATTATCACAGATGATAGCAGGGACCTTTTAGAGTACAAGGGTTCCTGCTTCTGCTGTGGAAGTGGGTGCTCACTGCAGTAAGCAGCAAGTAAGCTTGGGATGAGCGGTTTCTACTTCATCCACTTGTGTGTATAATCTGTACAGGTACTGCATCACAGTTTCAAAACTGGTGCACAGACTGTGCGTGCGGAAGTCATATTTTGTGCTTCTGAGCCTTTGATAAATCTCGTGCTTATCTGTGTCATCCCTTCTTCTGCTGGCATGAAGCTCTTGTTCTGTGGCTCTTGCACATGAGTGCTCCCCAGCATGTCCCTTGTGTTGTGAAGTGCTCAGATGCTGAGGTGTTCTGCCTGCTGGCTTTAGTATCTGAAGCATGCAGGCTTGAAAGCAAACCCAAAGTCCTATTTTTATCCAGGTTGCTTTATTGTCAAGCGGAAGGCGGAATCAAGGAGCTAATTACTTTTAAGGTGCTGCATCTAACAAGTTGATTTAAGTGGAAATGTTTTTAGTCGTACAAAGAAGTCTGTTTTATTTCCAGATACGTTGAGTGATAAAGACCTAGACCATCTGATTATATGTAGACATGTCTCCCAGAGCTTATATTAGTGGGTTTTGAAGGCACAAATATATTCAATTTTGGAGACGGGAAAGTTCAGCTTTTTGTCATAGTGGATGTTCTATAGATGGTGTTGAACGAGTGAGTCACCTTCAGGTGGAGAAGCACGGCCCTCAAGACAGCTCAATTGGCCAAAGCAGCCTAAGCGAAGGCATGATATTATTCTAGAAGTGGTGCTTAGAAATAGTGTTTTGTATAAGATCAACTGCTTTTTAAAATCCTCACCCTGACAGAAGTAACACCCTGAGGGGTCTGTGCTGGGAGACTCAACGCACTCAGTTGCATTTGCTCATGTCCTCAGTTTAAGCGTGAACAAGCAAGAGCTCAGTACAAGAGACTGCTGAGTGATTCTGTCTGACTTCTGTAATCAGAAGATCACATAATAGATGAAAAGCTCTTTGAGTGTCTTGGAGTCAATGGCTGTTACCTCTCCTGTTCCTAAGAGTATCTAACAGCTTGCTTCACATGCTGTTCCAGTGCGCTCTGAGCCCCTGTGTTGCCACTGGCCCAATTTATCTGTGCAGCCCATGGCTGTACGAACTGCTGTCTGAGGTTTATTCTGCTTAGATCTGAAGAGCGAGGCTGCTGCAGGCTGGCTCAACCCACCAACAACTTGCTGCTGTTGAAACGAGTCGTCTTGGTCCTTCCTACCACCTTTTGCTCTGTCTCATGCCCAGCTCCCTAGTGCGCAGATTCAGACACAAACTCGCACAATGCTGACCCACATAACGGCAGCAAAAAAGTTGAATTATTGAGCTGGAAAAGCTCACTGAGAGGTGAGGTAAGGGCTGCAGCTAGCACAGGGAAATTGAGGAAGGAGAGGGATCTCATTTTAATTGTGTGAGTTTAGATGAGCTCAGTTGTCCTGTGTAACGTGCGCTGAGGACTTGCATGGTTAGAAATTAATTGCATCCGTCATAATTCTATGTTTATTTAAGTCATGGCTTGCAAAGTGGCGGAACTGTAAATGGAGATTTAGTCTGAGATGCCTGAAAATTGCACATGCTGGTCTCGGGTTCAACTAAGCAGCATTTATTACAATAGACTCTCCCACAGCTTTTTATAACCAGCGACTGCAGGAGTGCTTATTGATAGATCGTAGTGGATCATGTTCCTGTTGCTCTCAGCTGGGAAATTACTGAATTTGAAGAAGCAATAGAGTGTTTCAAAATGTTTTAGTAAGTTAGATGTACTATATGGGTACTTGGAGGCAGCCTCACTGTAGGTTTGAAATGAATGCTTTCATGTCATGCTAAATGTTACAAGTTCTATTAATAAAGTGTAAGGACAAGAATTTGGGACCTGGGTTGTTTTACTGTCTCGTTTTATAACCTCCAACATATTGTTTGATATCTCTGATTCATTTGTTCCTTAAGCAAAAGATGAAGGTAACGCTGATGTATTTTGTTGGGAAGAATAGCAAAGAAAATGCACAAATCATTTATGTGTACTGTTTAAGACAGGTCAGTAGTTCTAATGTGCTGAATGCTTCTGTTGCTTACAACAGCTGTTGTTTATCTGATGCCCTATTTCTGCAGGTAGATCTTGTTCCACTCGTTATTTGGTTTTGGGAGTCGTTTTCTTCCCAGTTGCTGCAAATCCACAAAAAAAATTTCTGCTTCGTTTACCAGGAATGGACAAAATATTTTTAAAAGTATATCTGAGAGTATCAATCTGATAACCTCACACTAGAGTACTGAATCCTAGGAAACTAAAAATAATAGTATTAACTTTGTGACTGCTTCTTTCTTTTTTTTTAGGAAGCAATTAATTTGCTTGAGCCAATGACAAACGATCCTGTGAACTATGTACGTCAAGGCGCTCTGATTGCATCTGCCCTTATCATGATCCAGCAGACTGAGATTACCTGCCCAAAGGTAACGTGGCATACCTCGCATACCGGTGTGGTAGGCGAAAAATGGTCTTGGATGCCGAATCTTTCGTGCTTGGCAAGAGCGCGTGGGTGCCTTGGGAAGAGCCAGAGCTGGATGGCCCGCAGGAAGCTCCTGCGTGGATCAGCACTTTGCGATGAAGGAGCGATGGTGCTGATAGAAACACGCCTGGTAGACGGCAGCATTTTAACTCCAGGTGTTTCAGGAATAAATGCTCTTTCTTAAAAGATCTAAAGGCATCTTGTAATGCAGTGGAAGTGACTGTCTTCCACTGACACGCACTGATGCCCGTACGCACAGATTTTTGTGAACGCTTATTTAGCAGATAAGTGTTTTATGATAGTAAACTTAATTTCAGATGTGGCTGCAATGTAGGGAAGTCCTGCTATAACTGCATTTCTTTTGTAGCTAGTCTTACACCCTTCAGATGAAACGGTTTTTGCTGTCACAACTGGCTTAGTGGCTTTACAGCAAATACATTTTTTAATGGAGTTTTTCTTTCTGCTCAGAAGGCAAAAAGGATTGCACATGCTGTGTTTAGCTTTTAAAAATAGATTGCACTGTGAATATATGACAGATGATGATATGCAAACATTTGTACAGACTAAAAGTCAGCATTAATAGATGCTCTGAGGTTCCACATTTCATCTGCTCTGAGTGCTGAGGCAGAGCTGTAGCTGGTACTTGACTACTCTGTCACATATGGGTGGCTTTTATTGATGTCATTTTAGAAACTGAACTGTGGTAAAAACAGCTACTTTTTTACTGCATTTGGATGGGGAGAAAGGAAAAAAAAACCCTCTTTGTCCAGTGGAAAATTTTACTTGGGAAAGTCAGCAAAGGAGATCTACAAATACAGGTGTTTGGGTATTTCCAAGTCACGGAACATGAAGTTTTACTGGCAGACAGTTTGTTCCTTTGAATTCTTAAAAAATAATTTTTAAAAAGTTAGTTTTCACTGAGCAGAATCTGGGAGCGTTGTTTATGTTATGAGAATTGTGGTGCAACTGAATAAGCCAGTGAACACTAGAGTTCTGTTGGATCCCTTCATCTTCCAAGATATGGTGGCTCTGTAATGTGAAGTTAAATTATCTTTCTATGGAAAGAAAATACTTGTTTTTATTGCTTCTTCCTTGGCCAGGTGCTCGGAATGCCAGCCCTCAGTACAGGAAATCCGGTTTAATCGTTTGTCGCTGCTTTAATGTTGGGCAATCTGTATAGCCCTATTGTGCCTCAGTTTCCCACCCGAAAGAAATAAGGATGATACTTTCTTCTATGAAAGGGCATTGTGAGAATAAATTAATTTTAATTTGCAAAGCACCGTAATCCTTTTGGGATGAGAATTACAGACAGCTCTGAATCGGTCAGATGTCTGAGACTGTTGTGGATTACTTGCTGAGTCTGTTGGGTTTTCAGCCCTTTTGAGATAAAAGGTGAAATAATCTGTGTCTCCTAAAGGTGAGTGCAGACAGGAAAACAGCCAGAAAAAATACAGATCATCTGAGGTGTGTAATAAGTCAGATCTCTTTCCTGAAACAGGCCTTGATTTCAGAAGTACGTGTAATACCCTAGACTTGTTAAATGGTTGATTAAAATACTTGGCCGGGAAATACAGGATGGGATGTATCGTCTGGGGTTCAGGGGCTTATTTAAAAATGGGGAGAGGATCTGAAAAAGCTTTATGGCAAAGGCCTCTCAGAGCCAAAACCTGTGTGGTGTTACATAGTATAGATACAGTTCATTACCCAGTCATAGAAACACTGCAGATATTAAACAAACAAAACCCCTCCAAAAAACTACAGATTGTAAACTAATAATGAATCTCTGCAATAGTCTGCTAGTTCAGGAACTAAATACAGAATATATCAATTCTACTTGTTTTAACTCCCCAAATGTTAGAACCATCGTAGTTTCTTGCTCAAAAGTAAAAGGAATATTTTGAGGAATATGTTACCAATTAAGTTATTTATTATCCATGGGAAAATTTTTTTGAGCTCTCTGCCAGTCTAAAGAAAAATTGTTTTACTCTGATGTGGAAGGGTAGAGCTCAGAAAAAAGCCATTTTTGGATTACAGTGACATATTTTGATGTGATTAAATTCCTAAATGGCACACTGGTGCAGCGTGTGCCAAAGTGTCTGTCTAACCTGATGTGTTCGCTGGATAAGCAGCGGGTCAGAGGAGCGGGATGGATTTCATATCCCGCAAGCCGTATTTATGGTCTTGGTGGGATTACAGAGAGGCTACATTTTACATATCGTCATCTCACTGCTGCTAAACACTCTGTGCTGCTTTGCATGTGAGAGATGGTGATCTTCATAAAGGTGGTGGCATATAGTCTGACCAGCTTCTTGTAATTATTTTTCCCTTTTGTGTTTTCTGGGTTTTTGTTTTGTGGTTGGTTTTTTGTTTGGTTAGTTTTGGTTTTTTAGACTTCTTGTTTGTATGCTTTGGCTTAGAAAGACTTTAAATTCTCTGGTGATAATTTGTGATGAAGATGGTAGCAAACAATATTACTTAAGGAGATGGAGCAGTTGCTGTGCTTTGTCTTTCTTCCTGAGAGATTTTACATAAATTCTGTCTTAAGAATTTTCTGTTGCTTCCCTCCCTGCGCTTTAGAATCGGAGACATGGAGAATGGACAGTAATCTGCTGCTCAAACTGTTCTAGTAACATGCTTGGCTCTAAAGTTTGTGTTCACCTGAGCACAACAAATAAGTGACCATGGAAATGCTCATGGAAATGCCTCAGTTTCCCGTAGGCTTTTCTGCTCAGAATCTGTTGCAGAACCATTAGTGCTTCTGATACCGGCTGCCCTCTCTTGCTACTGGTTGGGGTTGTAATTGCAAAGTGCGTTTAGCACTGCTGCATCAATTCTTCGTAGGCTAATAGGTCTGTTTTAAAAGTTTAAACAGGAAACAAGGCTTAAGAGCATTTTTTTTAAAAAAAATAGAAGTATTTACAGTTATTGGAAAAAGGAAACTCTAGATTTTTCAGGAATAAAAAACTAACTTCAGAGTTTTGGGCTGAGTGTTGCAAGGCTGAAATGTCAGCAATAAACAGATTTAAGAATCAAACTATTGTGGTCTAGAAGAAACCATTTTTATCAGAGAGAACGCAGATCTATGTATTCGAATCACCTTTGCTCTCTTGTTTCTTTTCTATTCATATTCCTCTTTGTTGTGCTCACTCTGTAGTTAAATAATTTAAACAGTTTAAATTTAAATAAAAAGTTTAAGAATTGTCATTATATGGAAGTTGCTTAAGTGCCAAAGGGGATAGCAAGTCTTGTGTAAAGCCGATTTGACCTCTTTGGAGTTGAAACACAATTCCTCCATGTGCAGCCAGCCTGATTTTTCCTGACTTCTGTTGATACATTTAAGAACCATATTAGTGCAGGATATAGAACAATAACAAGTTTATTTTGTGAAATGGAATCCTAAATTATAGATGTGATGAGATCATTGTAACAGAAATCAATGGCAACTTCGTTATATATTTGTGACCTGCAGAGCAATTAAGACAGCAATTTTGGAGACAACTCCATGTCTAACATCTTGAATTGAATTTACTTTTTCCTGGTTTTTGTTAGGATAGTCATCGTGGCAAAATGAGAAGATAATCAGCAAGGTCAAGGCTTTTCCTTCATCCTCCTTTGATCATCTTGGCCTATTATCTTTAAGATACCATGAAAAATCCAGGACCAAATTGCTCTTTCCCGCTGCCTCATTTCGATGAAATACTAGGATGCAAGAATTTTTGCAATATTCTAGTAGCATCTTTGCATTCCTTCATGTAGGCCCATTACTGTCAGATGCTTCTGCAGACTGGATGCTCTTTCAAGAGAGCAAGCGTACGCAGAGTAACTTCAGCTCCTGGAGAAGATAAATTGCATGAAATGGATTCCTAAATACTCTTATTCTTAAGAACTTGCATTTGCAAAAAGCGCATCATGCACATCACCTGTCACTGTTGCCCTTAGTTAACTGCTTACTGAGTCTTACTCTTAAAATTCTCATGGGCTTCATGTGCATGCATGTTGACTGGTGGAGGGAGGAGTTATAAACAACCCGATAAGTGACAAATGACAGCCCCTCAGGTTTGTGGTAGGAAATGGTGCTGTATCATTCTTGTATCTTCAAGCCTGTGTTGCTTCCTCAGTGTTTCCAAGGTTGCGCGTTTGGCTTCATTTGGAATCGGCGGCATGCACTAATTATCAGAATGCTGTGTGTGTATTGTTGGTAAAGCTGACATGAGTCACTGCCTATGTTTTAGTGTTCCTCCTGGAAGTCGCCCAAATAAATTTCTTGATAGCGTTTCCAAATGCTATAAAATTTTTATAGTGCTTGAAGATTTCAGGGGAGCAACAGAGCTTGTGGGTTTCATAGCATACTAAATAAGCCTATTCAGTAGTTTGGGATCTGCTCACCGCTGTGGTTTACAGGAAAAATAGTAGCAGATTAAAGGGCTCTGCTAGACAAACTCCAGCAGACTTTGTTTCAACTGTTTAAGAAATTAAGCTGTCTGTTGATATTTTGCTCCATTCTGTAGGAGGCAAAGGCAGAACTGAGTTTTTATCTGTGCCGCTCTTGCTTTCTCCAAAGAGATGGAGCAACCGCTCCATGCGAGGACGATACCTTCCTGACCCACTGCAGCTGCCCAAGCAGGCTTTCCCCGGCAGCAAGGAAGGTTTTACAGCTGGGGCCTGCTCCTGTCAAAAATCCATTCTTGTGAAGTATTCGCTTTACAGGAGCAGCCCGAATGAGCATGCAGGCCGTCCTTCAGTCCGGGTTTGCCTGGTTCCTCAGGCAGGTGGGGCAGTCCCCCACGCTTTGATAGAACAATTTTAGGGCGTGCTTTCTCAATCCATTTCCCAGGGTCGGCAGTGGTCCATGGCTCACGCTGCGCAGGTATGCAGAATTTATCTGAAAGCAGAACGCTCTTCCTATGGCACTACATATTTTGTATTTTAATAAGTGTAAGGACTATTTCTTACTGTAGCTGTTCGGCGCTTGTTCATCGCATGCTGCTCTCTGCAGGTTCCAGGCTGTAACCTGTCCCTGTCACCTGCAGAGGTGGCACTTGATGTGCTCAGGTTCAGCAGCCAGGTTTCTGTCCCTCGGTCGCTGCAGTTACCAGTGTCCCGGTGAGATTTTTTACGGTGTAAATTCTACATTACAGTCCACCAAAGGAGCTTTGTAACATCCATCTGTGTTTAGAAATATTCCAAACCCAGAAGCTAAGCCCGGAGTCACGGGAATGATGTGTTCTAAACAGAGGCAGTGGAATCCTACTGCTCTGCTCCACTCAGCCAGAGGAATAGTTTGGCATGTTGCTTCTGTGTCTCTGTGTGTCTGTCCCAAATAATATCTGAGGGGTTTGCTTCACCTGATCTACATGTGGTTTGCCCTTGATACTGCACGAGGCCGCATTCCAGGTTGCAAATGCAAACTAAGGTATTTTTCCAGTGTACAAAAGGTCAGGCATAAGAAACAAACTATGTCAAAAGTGTAAACCTCACTGTAAGCTTTTATAAATAACAATTGGGAGAGCATGAAAAAGCATTAATGGAGTGAAGCAAGAGCAGAGTTTGGTCAGTATACCCAGAATCAACCCTGTATTTTGTGTGCAGTAGTATCTCCCTGCTGCACATCCGTCTGTGTGGCTGCCCTGAAAATGTATGTTGCTCCTTCATCTTACCTTTAATAAATGCAAGAAAATGTTGGGAGGACAGGGACTAGTAACTAAAAACTAATAAATAAAACTTTTTAATGCAATAGGGAATTGGTGAATAGAGAACTAATATTAGCAAACAAATTGTTGGACTTAACTGAAAAATGGAAATAGCTGCTGTTTTTCCCATGTCAGTTTTAATAAATGCCTCCTGTTCTGCTGGACAACTGTTGTTTTGTTCAGCTTTGCTGCTCCTGTTTAAAACTGACTGGCTGCTCAGGTGCTTCATGGTTGTGAGGCTGTCCGTTTACGTGAAACGAATAAAAGTAATTTTAACACAGTCATGTTTAGCAGGTCGCAATTTGCTCGTATGAATGTTAGTGTCTCTTGCTGTCACAGACTAGCTTAAAACTCAAATTAGATGCCATCAGTGCTGAAGGAGTTGAGGTGACAAGTCATACAGCTGGGTTAGTGGCTGAAAGCGTGAAGGCAGGAAAGGTATCGGCCACAGAGTGTCTGTGCCTTTAGGGCACCTGTGTTTTTCACAATGCGATGAGTTGATGTGCATTGAGAACTATTTTGCAGAACACATGTGGTCCTGATCTGAAGTGTTCACTAAGTGTGTGAGGGCTGCCAAGCAGCATTGCGGCTCTTGGGTGTAACGCTTGTGGCTCAGAGAGGTAACCTCGGTCTTCTTTCCATCCCAGACATTGGACATAATCTCTCCAAGGTAGAGCCTCGACTTCTTACTGCCTTCGCTCAAAAATTCACATGTGAAATGTGTCAGAATGTATTGCTAGCGTTACCTCAGCTGCAGGATTACCTCATGGCTCTGATGTGCTTTTCCTGGGAAACCTGGTCTCAGGCTTTCCTGAGAAACCCCTGCAGTTCGATTTATCCCCTCAGGCAGCTCTTCATTCTGTTTTGAACTTTTTTTTTTTTTTTTTTACCTTGATGAATCCCAATTTAACAAACTGTTGTTCCCAGCACAGTTCTCTTGTCACTAACTCGGTCATATGAATGGCTGGTTTTTTTACGGGTGTGCAAACTCTTTTTGTAAGTGCTTTGAGATTCCCTGGTGTGCTCCGAGACGGGGGTGATGCCTGAAGGCTGGTCCTGCTGCTCTGTGCTCCCACCCTCAGCGCAGCTCTGGAGCTTGTGGTGTCCTGCATGGACAGGCTTGTATGGGGTGTTCCCTGGGGACTTCTATGAGCCAGGAGGACCTCCTGAGTGTCGTGGTCACTGTGTTAAGCCTCCTTTGCTGGAACAATTAGGCGCTGGCAGCATCAGAGGCTGTGCAAGAGGATGTTCCCAGCGGTGGTGTTGAAGCTGAAAGGCAGGACCTTTCTTCAGGTGCTCGTCACTAAGCAGAGATCACAGGTGTCCCTGGACAGGCACGTGCTCTTCGGATGTGAGAAGCGGCTAAGGGGTTGTCTGGTATTAGGGTTTTATTCTTGGAAACTTTAACTGCATTTGCAGTACCAGGAGCTGCTATGGTGGCCGTGTCTGGACCTACGGCCTCGAGCTGCACGTGTGTCCTCCCATCTGTGGCTGCAGATGTAGGGACAGGAGTTCGGACACCAGCAACAAACTGGACCAGGAGTGGGGAGAAGCTTGTTCACGACATCTTGAAAGAAGCCTGTTTGAAATGAGTTCCTTTGCTTTTGAGCATGTCGAGTGAAGGCTTAGTATGAAAATGGAAAAAATGAAATCAAAAGGTCACATGGATATATCTAGATTAAAATCTATTTAGGGAAGAGGTGTGAAAGATTCTTCCAGACATGCCTTGGATGGAATGCAGCTTCCCAGGTTTTGACTGGGTTGCAGATTGGGATTTCCAAGCCTGCTTTTTCAGCTATAAAAATTACTTGAGCTGTATTGTTGCTTCACTGTATGTGTTAAAAGACATACATTATTAATTTGTGATAAAGCCTTAGATATTGCTGGATGTGATACTGTTCTGTCTCTTCAACGGTGAACCAGTGAAAGATGAAGCTGTTCGAAGCAATGACAATAACATAAGCAAAGGTTTAGCAATTTCCCTTACTAATATGCGCTTAAGATATTGTGGTGAACATACCATGGCATAAACTGTTACATTATTAAATATTTACATGAATGATTTTTCACTTAAGAGGTAAGAATGCAATAGCAAAATGTGCCAATGACGCACCATAGGGGCATTATCAATAGAGCAGAAATATCGTACGGGGAAAACAGAACAGGTTTTCAGCAGTAGGAATTGGAGGAAATTTAATAAGGTGCAGTGTCACGCACTTAAGAACATACAGTAACTCTTGCTACAAAATCATCAGCTGGTCTTTTGTTCCAATGACACTCCAGAGGTTCTCAGGCTATTCCTGTAAGGCCTGCAAAATATGGTTCAGAAATACATGTCCATCCTGACTATTTTAAGATCGCTACATGAATATCTTCAAGTGGGGAAAAACTCTGTAATTATTTGTGGGATGACTTGTAACACAAATGACTAAAGCTGATGAAAAGACAAATGTCCTAGGATGCAGAAATCTGGGATGCTTCCATTAAAGACAGAATATTTGGCTCATGCAGTCACTTTTATAATCTCTCTTTTCTCTCCTTTTTTTTTTTTTTTTAACCCAGGTCAGCCAGTTCAGACAGCTCTATTCCAAAGTGATCAATGATAAGCATGATGATGTTATGGCGAAGTTTGGAGCAATCCTGGCACAAGGCATTTTGGATGCAGGTAATTCCCCAAACATTTAAAGCAGTCAAAATTTCTTGAACTTGTTTGGCTACAATAGCTGTAAAAGCAAATTTCATTTGGGAGATGAGGTGCTGGCTTTGTCCCTGTCGTGTAATGGCAGCTAGAAATTTAAAATTTCAAGTAATTTTAGCTAATTAAAGAAATCCTATTTTGTAGTTTCAGCTTGTATGAGTGTGCTTCTGTTAGAAGAGACTCAACCCAGCCATGGGGGCAGAATTCTTGTCCAGAGGTCTGGATGAATATGATCTTTTTGCTCTGTTTTGTCACCCTGAACATTGATTTATAATATAAGTTGCTTCTTTCTCTTTCAAAGTAAGTGCCCGCTCCAGAAATTTGGAAACCTTGTGGCATCCAGTCCTTGTATTTTGTGTTTTCTGTTAAAACTTGGCATAACCAGTTTAAATATATATATGTATGTATTAAACATATTCTTAATGACTAGGTTTTGCCTCTTTCCTTATTATTAAGAGAGGTGTTGTACAAAGAGGGAAGCGTAGTTAATTACATCAGTGTTACTTCAGGAAGACCCAGTTAGTTTCGCAGGCTACTTAGCTTTTACCGGCTGAGGAGACGTAATTTCATGATCGTTAATGACTAAATGTTGAGACAGGGGTAGGATTCTTGAAAGGAATGAGCCTTTCACAAGGGCTGAATTGCAGGGCCTATTAAGGAAGGTTTCTGTAAGCGAAGAGGACGGGCAGTGTGTTGTTTTGAATTTTTCCTTCTGCTGGAGTTCCGACTTGTGCAGTGCTGTGTGTCAGTCGCACCCACCTCCCAAGTTTCCAGTTTCTCCGATCTGGTGTCTCATGCTGTGGCCTTTTTTTGCCGTGCACCCCCTTCCTCCCTGTGGCAGGTAGAAACAAGCTGGTTTAAGCTTAGCCCTGAAGTCACATAAGCAAAGAAGTCTCATACATTTGTCTCCGTGGCACGGCTTAAGCACAGCAGCATGCACTGTGATTACACGGTGTCCGTATGAAATTATTACTACGCCTTCAAGTCATGTGGTGGGGGGAGAAACTTGGGGCTGCCTGCACAGATCTACGTGGAATTGTCCTTCAGAAGCTCTTCCAGGTGGGCATGTGGCAGTCAGGCTGCCCTGTGCAGCTCAGAAGGAAGCAACAGGAACCACGTCCTCTATCTTTCTTGCCTCCCAGGGACCCCTCCTGGAGCTCAGACTGAGCGATATTCTTGGCACAAGGCTGTCCCAATAATTTGCATTGTTCCCATACTCGTACTGTGCTGCTGGGAAGCCAGAGCCCAGCTGGCTCGGAGATTTCTCTCCCTGCTTCAAATTCCTGCCTTTAAGATTAAATCATAAAAACCTTATTTGCTTCCTGTGTCACCCATGTATTGTATAATGACTTGGAAACCAGAAGCACCCACTTTTATTAAACTACATGTGAATTTGTGCCAACTTTAACCTCTTTATTTCTTGCTGAACAGCTGGGAGAAGGCTGGGAACTACCCTTTCTTAACCTATTGCCACTTTCATTAGAGCATCTTAAAAGAATATATTCTTTTTATCTCTCCCATACAACTACAAGTGCTTATCTGAAACAATGAGCTATAGAATTTAATTATCACTACCAGGAAGAAAAGGTTCTTTATGTCATCTGCCACAGTCGGGGCAATTCAGTTTGGGTCGTTTTGGGGTTTTTTTTGTTGGGGGTGGGGCAGCGAAAAGAGAAAAGTATAATTCTGTTCCAATGACAGGATTTGATTAAAAGTACAAGATTTCCAGTGTGCAACTGGGAGGGGATGCACTGGAGGTGGGTTTTTTTGCTCTGACAATGAAGCAGTCATTAGACTGGTGGTGTCATGGAAGGAGCAGGGGACTTTGGGAGCACTGAAGTGGAAATGAAGAATTTGGTCATTTTCTAATTGTTTGGCCCCAGCAGCTACATTTTTACTTCTTTAATAAAATAAGAAAAATGTAGACACTCAAAATTTAGCTTAGGTATTTTTTTTCCAAAAAAAACCTCTGAACTTTTATAATATTCTCCTCCACGTACAAACATGCTCTTTTATTCCTGGCTGATGACTGCCTTTCTATTATTTGCAAAATCAATCTGCTTTATTTGCTGGAGTATGGATTTGTAAGTGTGAGCTACAAAAGGGATATACTGATCAAATTAGATGTCGGTGTTTTCCCTGCTTGGAAACTGTTTTGCCCTCTGGACTCTAGGTATCTTCTCTGGTTTTTAATGCTACATTTCTCAGTTGGTGAGAAAAAAGGAGGAGCCGCAGTTACTGCACAAATATCTGTGTAGTATATCTAGAAAATCCTCTTCTCAATATTTAGAAGTTTGGGGGGGTCAGCGGTGCGAGGGGTTGGGGACAGGGTGTAGCGCTGGGTGGTGCAGAATGAAGCCAAGGAAGCCGTTGACAGCCTGGTGTGAATGCGCTGGATTCTCCACAGTTTCAAGACATTTGTAAAGAGGGGTGGAAAAGTGTCATCCAAATTAAAAAGGAAAGAGTTGCCTGTCTCCTTGTTGCTGTCTCTCCAAATATGTATCTCACACGCTGTGTTATATTTTGCACGTTAAAGGCTTAAGTACAAAGTATAAACTTAGATGCATAAGTCTGCTCTCCCACGGATTGAATTCGGTGCTGCTGTTTCCCACCTTCCTCCTGCCTGTCGCTGTTCATGGGCTCTTCATGTGAAGCTGGGTCTAACTCTGGTAGTTAGGGAAAAAAGCCATTACACCGTGCTAATGTTTTTGTCCTTTAGGCAAAAGCTACCTTGTAGTTCATTGCCCATTTTATCTGGGTTGTTGGCGCATGCTGAAAGAGACTCTACTGGCATTTTGATGGCTCGTGCTGTGAGATTTTGACTTTTCTGTGCTGCTGCTAACAGTTCAGGCTGTGAATTATAAGTCTCTGCTGACAGCGAAAGAAACAGTATGATATTGTTTGAAAATGTGTGCTGCCTGAGCCAGGGTTGGAAACTAATTTCCAAGATCCATGAAGCATCTTTACTTAATGATTATTGTCCTGGTGTGTTGTCCTGGGCTACGCTGCCACAGCATTACCAAGTGCCACCATGACTATGTAAAGAGCGAGTTCGTCCAAGTATATAAGTAATCGGCATCTGCTTGCTGCAGTCCCCTCTTGTTAACTTACATTAAACTTGGGCCAGCAAATCCTGGTAGCCTTCCGAACAGCCACCTGAATTCCAGCAAGCCTTGCCGCAGTAGCGGTGTGAATTCCGGGAGACAGACCCTGTAGTACTGCCCAAGGAGCCCTGACAATTTTTCTCTTGTGTTTTTGGATTTTTTTTTTTTTTTTTTTTTTTCCAGGCATCATGTCACAACTTTCATGCATCCAGCCAAAGATCCGGGATGTGTTCCCTTCTGGGTTGTCAGGGCTGCTACTTAATCATGAAGATAAATCACAGTTGTGCAATATCATGTCTTCCCACCTTTCCTGCTCCCTGCAGGGCCCGGGCAGCGAGGGTGGGCTCTGTGTGGGTGTGAAGCAGCAGAAAGGAGTAGCATGACAGTGTCTTTGGAATATGAAATCTGTTAGTCATCCAGGAAATTCCAGAGATTGGATAATAAATTTCTAAAGGTTAAAGAAAATTCTGAGAATTAAAGTCCAAAAGTTTGATAAAGTCTAGCTAAGCTGCTTGTGCAACATTGAGTGGGCTGCTTGATCCAGCATATCTGCAGATTCCTGACCTGGCCCTTACACAGTGAAGAAAAGTTCAAAGTAAAGATGGAGGAGAAGACCAGAAATGTGAGTGTGCGATGTTTGACATGTTTAAGGATAGCACAAGACCTCAGGCAGTCCCTCCTTAAAGCTGTGGCAAAGTCAAGTACAAGGGTAGGAGATTGGTATTGGAGAAAATAATGAGAAGCAGAGCAGACCTAGCAGTAGTAAAAGATGAGATCGTGTCGTTGCCTTTCTTCAAAGAGGTGCCTGGAAGGAGTTCTCTAGAGGTCTATTTGTACCACAAAAGGAGAAGCAAGGAGATTGTATGTATGCAGGGTATCTTACAGGAGGGCATCAAAATGTTCCATCTTCCAGTGCTTCTCCTGGGACTAACACAGACAGATACCTAAGATTGCTGCTTCTTTCAGGACTTTCGTTAGTTTTGGCAGCAAAAATTAGTTTTGCTTGTCTTCAAAATTCAGCTCCGTTGCTGCCTGGCCCTGTCGAGGTGGCTGCTTGTGCCAGAAGAATGTTGTGACGGAAGAATGCTACTCCAGCTTGGGATTTTCAGCTATGAAGTGTCCTGAGTTTGCAACGAGTGGGTGTTTGTATTTTAACAAAGTTAACCTTCCTGCACCTGGTCTTGTCAGCAGTAATGGACTTGTCTGGTGCCCTCTTCAACTCAGTTCACTGTGTTCATCAGAAGACTGGAGATCCGATTAACTCTTTCTCACTCGGTCTGCAAGCCCAATCTTTCAATTTGGTTTCTAGCTGGGCGTTTCTGTACTACGTCAACGTATGGAGTTGTTTTGGTCTCTGCTTTGCAAGTACAAAGCTAAGACTTGGTTGTCTGGCAGAGATGTAATTTTGCTGCAAAGACTGCAGGAGTTTGTCTCTTTGCTGCTTAGATTGATAGCCTCTAGAAGCAACTTCTGAAGTTGCTGCTGTTTACATTTTTTTCTACTGAGATGGTGTAGGATAAAACCTAGGCATATTTCTTCTGAGTAACTGACACTTCAGGGAGGCAGCCACAAAAAGAAATGTTTCTGTATGCACTGTTTTCACTGTGAGTCTTGTCTTGTGGATCATCTATATGCTATGTTTTAAAACTGCTTATGGCAAAGTTTTCCTTTTTTCTGTGCTCTCCTTGCCTTCTGCATTGTGCTTTCGTTTAACCTGTATCCTGATAAAATCAGCACTCAGGTGTCTTTGCGGAGTACCCAGGAATGCATTGATTGATTTCATTTATGACTCTTTACAGGTGGCCATAACGTAACTATTTCACTGCAGTCAAGGACAGGACATACTCACATGCCTTCGGTGGTGGGCGTTCTGGTCTTCACCCAGTTCTGGTTCTGGTTCCCCCTGTCACACTTCTTGTCGCTGGCTTTCACCCCAACCTGTGTCATTGGTCTCAACAAGGATCTGAAGGTATGTCATGAGCAGAGGAGAAGAGGCACTGATGGCTGCTTGGAAGACTCGAGTGGTCTGGGAGGGTGTGCATGCATTTGTTGGTTGTCTTTGCGTGTCTGCAGCTTGTCTGTGCCAGAAAAGGCTCTAACTGGAAGAAGTCTGACAAGCAGGCTTAAATTGGAGAGCTGGTGGTGTGAATAGGGACAAGAAAAATGTAGAGAACAGACTTTGACCTGACTTTGTGAGCTTCAAAGTAGCTTACAAAGAAAGGAACTCCAGTCAGTCCATGTGGGCAGAGACCAGCCCGTTATCTTTCCAGAAGGTCAAGATTTTTTTTTTTTTTCAAACTGTCACCCTCCCAAATACATTATGTGATATTCTCCCCTAGGATATTTAGCAGTGGGAAAGCAGGATTTGTTTGGATTCCTTGGGGAGTAAAATTAAACCAAGCAGTCATGGGTATTGCACTTTTTGTATCCCTCTGTCTTCCAGCTGATCAGTTGTGGTGCAGTCCCTGCAAGCTGTGTACAGCGCTGGGGCTCCTGTGCTGGAGAGCTGAGCTAGTCACTTCCACAAAAAGGCTCTGAATGTGGCAGCCCAGGAGCGTGCAGCCCCCTATGTCACTGTTACAGGCTTATTCTGTGATGCGCAGAGCTCGCATAGGGCTGGGCTGCTCTCGGAGTCCTCCATGGGACTGAGCCAGCTTGCTGGATTGCAGCTTCTGGACCAAAACCTTATGGCTCTATGTTGCTCTTCTCCACCTGTCTCAGGCTGAGCATTGAGTCGACTTACACACAGCTCAAAATTCTCGCTCTGAAGAGAGGGGTTTGCATGAAAAGGCCTTTTTTTTTTTTTTTTTTTTTTTCCCCTCTCTGTCCTGAATACATCGCAGAGGCAGCATTGCTGGTTTTCTCAGTGCTCACCAATGGTGACAGGCTCAGAACCTTTTTGACTCCTTGGCTGAACTTCCATTTTGACTCCCTGTCCCCATCCCTTAGTTTCCAGGGAGCCCAAAAGGCTGTAGGTGAGGTTATGCTGTATAACTTGGCTTGCATACTAAATGTATGTCTGTAAATGTATGTAACAGCTGCACCACACCCACCTTGCATCCTCAGAGCAGTCCCTGTTCTTTTATTGCTCCGTGATGTGTCATAAAGGAAGAGAGTTGAGATACTGCAGAAATTAATTCAGTTTGAGAATATGGATTTGCTGGCAAAAGATGCTTTCTTCCCTTGCTTAATTAGCTAAGAGTACGAAAATGTGTGAAATTGATAAGCCACCTGCAAAATGTGCCATCCTTTTGCAGGCAGTGGGTGTCAGGCAGTGCTTGGTTTGCCCTAGCGTGCACTGGCAGAGCAGATTTTCACTTAAATGTTAAACCAATTTTGTGTTAATATGAGCAGGCGCAGCAGCAACATCAAAACCACAAAAGCTTCGAAACAATGAAAACAAAGCATGGTGTGAATAGCGTGGAGTGCATGGAGAAGGCTGGGAGAGCTTGCCAGAGTCAAATTATAGAATAATTAAATAACATTGTTCTAGTTGAACTGTTGCCACTGATAACAGTTTCTCAGCTTCCGGAGGGAGAGAAGGGGAAGCTTGTATTCTTTAGAGGATCTGTGTTTGTCTCTGCTGGAAGGAAAATGAAGCTAAAGTAATTACTCTGCTGTGGATTTTTTTCCCCTGTTTTTCTTGTCTCTAACCATTTTTTTAACTGTTTATTGTAGATGCCAAAAGTCCAGTACAAGTCCAACTGTAAGCCGTCCACATTTGCCTACCCCCCACCTCTTGAGGTACCAAAGGAAAAGGAGAAAGAAAAGGTATTTAGGCGAGCTTTCTGTGTTCTAAAGACTAATCTCTTCTCCCTCCTAGTATAAACATTGACTTTGGTGGCACTAACAGGGAATCTAAGGAGCAGAAGAAAAATTGGCAGGCACTATTGTCTCCGAAAGAGAATTCTAGCAATTTTTTCCTGCTGCGCCTGGGTCTGTTGCTGATCGTGGCATAAAACTGCTGTGCTACTGGGTCGCTAGAACCTCCCTTGTCTCCAATGGTCAGGCAGAAGCATTGATTAATAAAACTGTTTTCCATGCTCTACTGATTTGTATGTGTGTGTCATCTTTGTGCAGCATCTAGCAAAAAGGGCTTCTTGTTCATGACTTGGGCTTCAAAATGCCACTGCAGTACAAGCATTAAGCACGTCAGGTGTGGCACTTCTCAAATAGTCCCGTCGGGAATGACAGAAGTGTACCTGGGCCCATGTGCTAGAATAATAGCTGTCAGGCCTATGGATTGCAAAAAGGCAAGTGTGGAACTGAGAATATCTAGGTATTGAAGAGATGAGACCTATGGGATGACAAGTGGACAATAGTGGAAGCAATTTGTCTCCTGGCATAAGATGGTAAAAGCTGTTGAGCAGACCACAGCAGCAGGCAGAGCAGCCCTTGGGGAGAGATTGCAGCAGTGGAGACCTCAGGCACGTCATGCTGATGAATGGCATTGTATGAAAAATGTGAAACATTTTACCAGAATCGAATGCTGCACAGGACAGATTTCTGAACCACCAAGAACCCAGAAATGAACTCTGATGAAAGGCAAAGCTCACTGCTCATAGCTACTTTCTTGCCTTTGGAATAGGATGAGAATTAGACAAATTTTTCCTCCTTTCAACTTCCCAGGTCAAAATTAAAATGTGCCATGAGCCCACATGTAGCCTAGAAAACCTCAGCAGCGATGTGACAAATGTGGTTGCTCCCTGTCCCTCTGAGCAAGTTACTGCCTTAGACAGTTACTGTGGACAGAGGTGCTTGCTGGAAGGAAGATGTGCTGGATTTTTGTGTTAGAGTGCTGCTTCTGGGTGCTTTCTGGCTCAGGAGTGCCAAAGCCTCCTGAGGGCTGCTCCACGGGGCATTTTGTAAATGCACTTCTTTAGATCAATGAGAAACACAGCTGTCTGATTGGGACACTGGAACAGCTTTAGGTCTTTCTAAAGAGTGTCTATATACATGTTTCTTTACCTTAGAGACTCTTGGAATAAGGTTTTCATTTGTTGCTTTGTTAAAAATAAATAAACCTCTTATATAGAGACCCAGACAGTAATGGTTAATCTCTGAATTAAGAATTTTGCTCTCCTTCTGCATATGTGGCTGGACCCAGTCTGTATTCATGCCATTTTTTTGGTCCCATCTGTGCTCTTTGTTTGCTTTTATGGTTCTGTAGTTGTCTCTTAAGCAGAGCAGTGGGTAGGAAGTGAAATTGATCTGATTGACACCTGCAGTGAGAACTGACCTAACCCTGATTTCCCGTTGTCCCCCACCTGGGGAGCTGAAACGCAGCGTCCGGTGCTGCAGTCGCGCTGAACGCCTCTTCTGTTGACATATCCAGGTTTCCACTGCTGTGCTGTCCATCACTGCGAAAGCCAAGAAGAAGGAAAAGGAGAAGGAGAAAGAAAAGAAAGAAGAGGAGAAGATGGAAGTGGTGGGTGCAGACATTGAAACTTAAATGTCTTTATCCTCCCCTTATAAATGTGGAAGGTGTGTCAGGAAAGCTGGCACCCTCTTAGTGCCGTCCCCCCGTGTTAGTTCTGAGCAAAGCATTAACAGAGGTTTCAGTGTACTGCATACGTGGGTTAGCATATTTACTCTGTGGTGTGTGCATTTTTAAAAGCCAAGTACTATTTGTGAATCCATTATTTCTGAGAAATAAATCTTCCTCGATGTTGTTAAGCAACTGACTTCCTGAAAGGCAGAAGCTTGTTTTGACAAATCTGTGTGCCCTTAACCACCCACAACCTTTTGTGAATTATTTCACGGCTTGCTGTTTTTAGACCAAGGGAATTTTATCTCTTATCCATGTACTTTTCTTATTAACGTGGAAAAAGTCTTTATAATTTCGTGTCCTTGGTACCTCTGACCTTTTAAAAAGGACTCAGTGTTGTAGCAGTTGCTTGGTGGTGTCTAATTCAGTTGAGAGCACTGAAGAGTTTAAACTTTCTGGTTTTGCACATGCTTAACCCCCTGTTCTGAAACATTCACCTTTTTGGCAGCAATCTCTTATGTGCTTTGCCCATCTATCAAAATGCCAAACGTTTACCCACACCCACCTTAGAACCAGCAGAGCTCTGAGCACTGCATCTGTCCGCTGCGCAGTAGTTACGGTGATTGCTTGGGCCCTCTGATTTCTTTCTGCTTAGAGACACTGGAACTTATCATCCTCATCTGTGAATAGTGTGTCATCCTGGAGCAAGCTGAGGGATAGAGAAATGGCTGGATAATGAATTCTTTGTGGTTGCTGCAATTTGGAAAACATATGGCAGCTAAAATTCTCACTGGGCCCTGACAAAGGACTCTTCCTTTTGTACTCTGCTAACAGATGCAAATATGCTAAGAGCAATTGTAAGCTGAAAGTGTGTTACGCTGACAAGCTCAGTAGAAACCTTTCTGATTCCGCTTTAACATCTATAGGAGAAAAGAAACCTAGTCAGGGAATTTTTGTCCTCTTTAATTTTAAAAAGAAACACGCAAATGGTATGTGAAAGGAGCGTGGGGTAGGATCAAAGGTGTATGTGTAAAATGACCTTCCTAGACCTACATGCAACCATGCTGTAGGCACTGAACTTTATACAGTTGGCCCAGAAAAGGAATCATCTTATGCATTCAAGGTAGAATATCTGATTTTTGTCTTTTTGCGCCTTTATCAATGCTTCCTTGTCATCAAACATTGCCTTTTCTTTGAATTATTCTTACAGCAGTATATACCAAGCAAAATGTGCTGAACAGATGCATGTTTCTCCTAAAATTGCTACAACCTACATTTAAGTACAGGTGTTGAGAGGAAGCAATATATTAGACGGGATTCATTTGTCATGTCTGTGTATGCTCCAGATGTCTGAAAAGTTTTCGTGGCTGAACTGAGCAGAAAAATGAGGATAGTAAAAAGGGAGCTTGCTGCCACCTGCTGCGTTCGAGTTGAGGGTTTTGCCATTGTCCTAATATTTTAGAGCTATAATTGCTTTCCTGTTTTTCTTTTATGCCTGTTGTAGGACTAGTAATCCATAGCTTCCAAGAGGTGTGCACAGCACCAAGCAGCCACTGTGCCAGAGAAGGTCCTGTCTGCTGTCGCAGGACGTGCCGTGCGTTTAGTGATGTTCCTGGTCGTTTTCTATCGGTTCCATCTTTTCTGCAGTCTTTTTTGTTTGCAGCTTAGATGTTCCCAAGCAAGAGGCAAAACACGATCCGTGTTCTTAAGTATGTAAAGGATTATGTGTTGTGTTGGGTTTTTTTCCCTTCTGAGCTTTTGCCTCCAGCTGCTGAGTTATCGGTAGGGGAAGGTTTAGCTGCAATTCCCTAGGGAGTCACTGAGACAGAGTCATTTTGGTTGAGCTGACAGCTGTATAGCTCTGAAAATACAAGGGTGGCTTTTGGCAACTTTCATGTGCTTAGTAATGATATTAAAGGATCTTCAGCTGTGAACAAAAAGTGGTGAGTTTACAGAGAAAGTATTAGAAAGAGAAGCCAGAGGTAAACTGTTTTACTGCCACCTCTTATTGAACTTTTTTCAGCTGCAGCTGAGAGTGAGGTGTTGCTGCGATGAGAGTACTTAGATCCACGCTGGCACTGCCGTGCCAGCTGAGAAACACCTGCCAGCTTGTTCCTCAGCAGGTTTTACCTTACCCTCCTGAACTGTGAAAAGGTTAGAGGCTACTGTTAAAATCAGTTGGATCTTCTCCTCCCCTTCCACAGGATGAGACTGAAAAGAAGGACGAAAAAGAAAAGAAAAAGGAGCCTGAACCCAACTTCCAGCTTCTGGACAACCCAGCCAGAGTCATGCCTGCTCAGCTCAAGGTTCTCACTATGACAGAGAGCTGCCGATACCAGCCTTTCAAACCAGTAAGTGTCACCTTCCTAGTCTGTGCACCTGACAGCATCCCCAGTGCTGGGCTTGTGCGTAAGGACCAGAAGCTCTGTGTTTACATCAGAACATCACTCACAGCTGGTGCAGCGCTGCAATGTGTTTGAGAGATTTGCAACTTCACTGTTGTCGTATTTGCTTTTTAATGTCCCTCTCTCCAAATGATCACGTGCAGCTCTAGTAGGGGGAAAGCCAGAGCTTCTGCAAACCTTTTTGCTGTGCTTATGCAGCTTTATTTTTCTTTCTTCTACGTATGCCAAACACTGTAACCTGGAAATCAATTGGATGTACTCTGTGTATTAATGACATTGCTGGAGACATGAAGACTGAGCTGTGATCTTTACAGTGGGTTGAGAAGTTGTACAGGCTTATTATCAAAGCAATGGAATACATTAGGACTTGTGCTTTATTATTCTGGAGCGGCATTTATACCTGAATGGAATATTTTTTTCATTAAACAAATTTCTTAGTCAGTTACATCAGACCTTAGAAAAGTGCGTTCATCTCCTGTTAACATAAAGAGATGGCATATGACTGTCAGATGGAGCATTAAAAAGACCTTTTAGCATTAGCCCAAGGGGTTAACTTTTCTCTGAGATGCTCAAATATATTGCAAAGCTAATAAGCTTGCTGCTGACCTCTAGATCTCCTGAGTAAAATTCTTCTGGCCTTTATTTTTGTTCAAGAAGTAGCACCCTTGACTTCCTCCTTTTGCAGGATTATGTGTGGGAAAATGGTATTCAGAAGTAGTCATTTTTTTTTCCAGGAAAATAGTCATGTTTTTAATAAATTGATTTCCTGGAATTCTATCAGCACATTGGAATTCTCTGTGCTTCATCCTCTTTTGAAACAACTTCTTCAGCAAAGCTGTGGAAGGATTTTTTCAGTTTCTACCCTTTAAAAAGCAGAGGTGACCCAACTGGTATTTGGATTGGGAAGCTCTGCTATGTGGTCCAGTAAGTGTCCACTTGTGCAGCTGAAATGTGGCCATAAGTAGCCGTTTGCTTCAGTTTCCAAAGGAGCTGAGTCCTTGGTGAGGGGAGTGCAGTTTACTGCCTTAACCCCTGAGGAATAGGTTTTGAAGAGAACAGAACAGTGCAGGTTTTTTGCTGGGATTTAGAGTGTGTGACTGAGGAGGCTTTTGAAATGGAGCTGTTCTGGAGCTTTGCTCTGCTTTGGGGAACGCCAGAGTGAAAGGCTTCTTTGAAATGCTGTTTATAGCCTGGAATCCAGCTGCAGTCAAAGCTCTGATCCCCGCCAAGCGTGACACAGCGCTGCCTCTTCGCACCTTGTGTTTCGGTCCTGGAGACGCACCGATTTGCTTTAGCCTGCCAGGATGTTTGGTTGTGATCTTTGTAATTAATTCCCCTTTGTTTTACAAGGTTCTGCTAATAGGATTCCTCAGTTGGTGGAAGCTGGTGATCAGATTAGTCTCTGTTTCAGATACCCTCTTGGGAGGTGGCTACACAGAGAAGCTTCACTAAGCTTTGTTATCCTGAAAAGATGAGCCTTATAAAGCGATTACAGTTCAATTAGTTTTCATGTGAAAAGCCCCAGACTGGGGTAAAGCTGTGAATCCAGATGGCATTTTCTATCGAACTGAGACTTAGTGGGACTACAACAGGTAGCCTGGCCAGGCTCTGTCTGTTCCACCCCCGATCAGGCAGGGATCTGGGTGGGTGTCAGACACTTTGCTCTCTGGAACTCACTCCCGCTGAGGTGTCTTGTGTGCTCTAGGATAAACAGTACAGCCACAAACGCTGCACCACGAGGCAGAGGTGAGCAGTTGTAATGCTCACTGCGCTTGTCTTGCAGCTTTCCATCGGAGGCATCATCATTCTGAAGGACACCAGCGAGGATACGGAGGAGCTGGTTGAACCTGTGGCAGCTCACGGTCCGAAGATTGAGGAAGAGGAGCAGGAACCTGAACCACCAGAGCCCTTTGAGTACATTGATGATTAAGACCTGAGGTACAGTGTAGTGTGCAGAGTCACCTTTGTTAATCCCAGTGGAGAAGCCTCTTTGGATCAACTGAAGCAGTTACCAGCACCCACTACTCTTGTTTTAGCTCTTTAGTGGCTTTTGCACCAGATTCAGAAACATGTTCTGTCCCAAGTTGAAGAGTTTGGCAGTAATAAAAGAGGAATCCACTCTGCTGGATCAGGTCTGACCTATTCGTACTGGATATGGTCTCTAATCTCGCAAGCTTCATTGTTCTTGAGTAGAGCCTTGCTGGGCAGAGTTAGCACAGTGCATGGGGTCACAGGCAGCTGCTGAGCTGGGAATAATCACCTCATGAAATATGGTCCCAGAGGGCAAGTGGTTCATTTAACAAAGTTGTCATCTACTTGACCTCAGTGTGGCAGGATTGGTTGAAAGAGAACAACTCTGCTTTCTGGGATTGTCTTGTCTTCCCAGCAGTTCTTAGTAGAATTTAAAGACACTCCAGTCATGGGCTCTGTGGTGCTCTCTGAGCTCAGCCTAAGGATACTTACAGATCTGTTCCAGGCAGTTCTCAGGTTCCTTGGTTAAAGTGCCTGAACTGATGTGCAAGTTTCTCACTGAGAGGTAGAAACCCAGTTGCTTTATTTCCAAATATGGGCTGGCATGTCCCAGTGCTCCCAAGAGCAGAGATTATGCACTTGAATTGGTGGATGGGCAGCAAAACAAACTCCTTGCTAAAAACTGTAAGTGTTGCGTCAGTGGCAGGCTCGGGTGAGTGTGTGGGGCCAACCACAAAATGCCTCAGTTAAATACATTTGCTTTTCTGGTTTCTCCCTCCCCTTCCTCCAGGATCACGTCCTCTAAAGAAGACACTATGCTTGATGTCGGAAAGACAGACATGAAGACCTTCCTGTCAAGATCTGCCGTTCAGTGCATGCAGCCTCAATCTGTGCTGAGCTAAAGCTGATAGTCCGCGTTTTATGGCTGAAGAACAGATATATGCTATTTAGTGTACTCTTTCACAAAACCTTTTCAAATAAATATATTAAAAACTCTTGACAGAAAATTTTCTGGTTTAAAAAACAAAAAGGATGCCTAACAACCTTTTCCACTCACCCCAAATGTTAAAAACTAGACCTAAGTCGTGCATCTTCCTCCAGCAAAGCATGGCTGACTCTGCTCCTCTGTAGAGTGGCTGGGACCTGTGCACATCTCTGCTTTCTCTAGAGCTCATTTGGGCTGAGTAAGGTCACCAGCTCCAGTCTGGCCCAGCCGTAGCTCTGGTGCTGCAGAGGGCGCAGGTCTGTACCTGCCAGCAGCTGTCTGGCTGAGCTCTGCTTCCAAATTATTGTACCTCTGTGGTACTGACTCTGCACTGATCTTCCCCCTTGCTCATCCCAGTGTTTGTGTGACAGTGTGGAGCTCACAGAAGGGCTCTGGGTGTTAGTGATGGGGAAATGGGGCATGTTTCTCTTTGTTTCACAGAATTCCTTTTTTTTTTTTTTTTTTTCCTGTGTGCTTTCACCAAATATGAGGATAATAACTGATGTGAGCAGGCAGCCAGAAACACGTTACAGGCCTAGATGGGGTGAATCCAGACATGCAAGCTGTTAACGCTGCTGTGCATCATTAGCCATGGGGAGATTTAAAGTCAGGGGGATGGAATGAGTTGCGGTCAGAAGGAAAGAATGTGGCTCAACCATTCACTGTGGGCCCAGCCAGCGCTTCACCTGTTGGGCCGTAACACTTCCCGGTGATCCCTGCTCAGCTGCAAGCCAAGTGCTGGATGAAGCTCTAGCGTTTGAAACAGCACTTAAACGGAACCAGGTTTTTATTGTATGCATGCTGGGAATGTTCCGCTCCATGTTAACATACCACAAGCTCATGTGCATCAGTAATAATGGAAGACAAATCTTGCATGTAGGGCCTAGGAGCTTTTCCAGTGGATGGTTTATTTTGGTGAATGTTAATAGAGCAATAGAATAGTCTGCCTTTGTTCTCTGCAAAGCTTAATACAGAGCAGAGGTGTAGGACTGAAAGCCAATTTTGAGTCCTAAGCTTCAGTCAGAAGTCCCCGAAGTTGAAATGGTGTCTCAGGGTGCTGGTCAGAGCTCGCAGTTCTCAGTATGATCCAGATCTGTTCTCCTGTGGAGCAGAGCCAGGAATGAACCTGAGATGGCTACAGACAACGTAACTGTCAGTAAAACTGGAAACAAAGAAGGAATCACTGCTCCAGTCCCATAGTCATTCAAAGTGAGACCTGATGTTATGGTGCAAGAAAGAGAAGCTGGACAAATATACCTTGTGTGAGTCTTCCTGGTGCTGGAATCCCTTCCCTTGAAATGGGCACCTGTATTCCCTACTGCCTGTTCTGCTGATGCCAGCCAGCGTGGTATGTGGTATTTTTGAGGTAATTTGTTAGTAATGCCTTGTGTTATGTTAAAAAATACCATGGTGATGTGAGGGCACTAGGAGGAGGACAAAAAAAAATCAGGTTATTCAGCAGCCTGTGGAGAGCCAGATATTGTTTGGAGATTTCTGGAATCTGAGTAGAAATGCTGGGAATAAAGGCTTAGACCGTATTGATGCCTTGGCTGAGCTGTGGACGGTCTACTTCTATTCTCAGGACTTTTTGCTGAGCCTTTCGTGCTGTAACAGGCGTTTCGGGGTAGCCAGTGTATTCCTGGCACTTGCTGTAGGTTTGGTTCTCAGTGCCGCTGTGTAAATTTGTGTGCACAGAGCAGCTCCCGCTGAGCCATACGTTGTCTGGGGCACCATCCAGGAGACCTGATTCTTATCCTAAATGATTCTCTTGTGCCTGTAAGACCCCTTCTGCCTCTGGCAGCGATGTTTCCCAGAGCTCCCTCGGCACAAGCAAATGTAAAAACCTCAGCCCTGAACTGATTTCTGATCTCTGGCGCCACGTGGTAAGGTTACACTTGGACAGTCAGATTTTTAGAGGAACTTTTGGTGGCCGTGGAAGAAAAAGGCCATGTGTGCCAGGCTGGGGATGTCAGGAGGGACATCTGGGAAGTGGCCTGTCCTTTCTTCCTTGGCTCTGCTGCTGGCTTGTCTCCGCTGTGTAAATGCACATGGGAACTGCGTGGTTTAGGATTGAGAACATATGCGGAAAAGCATCTGCTGTCTTGGCTTTCCCCTACAGCCATTCCGTGTTTTTCTGCTCGTGGAAATGTCCTGGACAGGAGTCCAGGGGATGACGAAGAGGAGCCAGAGGCGTGTTGATGGAGGTGGCTGCTGGTTAAAGGGCAAAGCAAACGGATTAGCAGTGTGAAGGAGGAGACGTGGCAGCCACACTGCAAATCTGGGTTGCTGTGAGCTGAGTGGGAAGGGGCAGCTTGATGGGATGGTGCTTGAGGGAACACATACTGCTCTTCTAGGTAGAACAACCACGAGGAGTGTTTTCTAGCAGGTGCAAATCAACCCTTCACTGGAAGGCTGATGGTTGAGATGCGGCTCCTCTCTCAGCTGGAGTGCACACGTTAAGTGGCTTCCAGGGGTTTCAGCCTGTTCGAGCCTCTCGCTACATGCAGTGCCTGCGGTGAACGGCTCGTTGGTTGCTCATTTGGGATCAGTAGATGGGTTTCCCTTTGGAGGACTTCACCGGCTGAGCTCTGTGCAATTGGAGCCCGCTCTGCTGCAGAATGCCCAGGTCCTTCCCAGCTTCCCGTGCAGTGCGCAGCCCCTCGGGTACGTGTGCTCAGGCCCCCTAAGTTCGTAAAGGATAAACCTCTTCCACCCACGTGGCAGTTGGGAAGGGTCCTGGTCCTGTGTGTCAGGGAGGTAATTGAACTGGTCCTGTGTTTTGAAATGAGGAAGAGTTTCTTCTTGTGGTTCACCAGGCGGTTTAGCACAGTAGATTTCACCCCCATGCAGAATATACTGTTCCAGATCTTTTTCAATCCGTTTGTACATCACTCCTCTCACATGTACATCTCTAATTGCATCAGATATATCCTTGTAAAAATGCACCTGGTGAAACTCAATGCCATGAGTTATGAAGTGATCAATGACTGAAGAGAGGAGTCAATTCAGGAAGAGAAAAAATGTCCATAAACTGCTTCAGTGAAGGACCATGCCATAGAAGTCACTCATCTGGTACAGGGGGATGTGCTACGTGCCGCCGTAGAGTTCGGTTACCTCCCTGGTAATTGAACTGGTCCTGTGTCTCAGGGAGGCACGTCTTTAGCACGGCTTAAAAGACTCCAGGCAGCACCAGGACAAGAGGTCCTTCTGCGGGGTGTTTTTGAGAGTTTGTGGTACAAAACAATGTGTGCTGACTACAGAATGATTCTATACGTGCAATTTTTTTTTTCTACCCTCAGCGCGTTTCTTCAGTTTACTAATCAGGCTGGTGAGGATGCTGCTCTGTGAGCACCTGAGGTGTCACACGGTGCTTGGCTGAGGTGCTGGGCTTTGTGGGCTTTGCCCAGTTGCCAAGGTGCCACTTGAGAAATCTGGAAACGTTCAACCTGTGACTTTGTAAAAATGATAATAATAATGATAATAATAAAAGGCAAAGAGGCTGTAACAGGCCCAGGACCGTTCAAATAAACCGCTCTAAGAGTCTAGAAGTGTTCTGGAGATACAGCAGAAAACCTCTACAAAGCCTAGAAAAAATTCCAGGGAATGGCCAGGAAATCTCCAGAAATGTTCTGGAAAGGTGCTAGAAAACCTCCTGCCCCCATTCTAAGGTGTCTGACCAGTTTCCCTGGAGATAGATGGGGCCAGTACCTGTGGGATTGGCTCAGTGTTGTGCTTGGGGGACTGAAACCATCTCTGGCTTTCTGGCTGGAGAAGGCATGGTGGGAGCCTGGAAAGCCTCACTGCTGCTTTAAATCACATCATTTATCCACAGTGACTCATTAGTAATGATTTCTTAGGAAGTGCTGCTCTCCTGGGCCTGTCTGGGGATGCTGTGGGGGGACCCACCCTGGGGTGTTTGCCAGGGGCTAATTGGACCTGATGCTCCTGGGTTTGCCAAGGGAGAGGCTGAGGTGGCAGGAAGCTGCTCCTGTCCCTCCTGACTAATGGGCCTCATCCCCCTTAACCCTGGTGAGAAATAAATCTCTCCAAAAGCATGCTGCTCTGATGGGTCCCAGAGTCCCTGCAGAAGGCCCTGGACAGGTTGTCAGTCTCCCCTTTCCACTCGTTTGCTCAGGTAGGAGCACGGGGCTGGGGATGGAGATGCTGGCGGCAATGTTCCCGGGTCAAGGGGTCTTCAAGGATGGGGCTGACACTGGTGGGCATTCAGCAGATCTCGTCCTCCCACCTCTCCGTATCACAGCAGTGCCACCCTCCCTATCTCTCCCCTTCCTTCCAGGGCCAGGCGAAGCTTTTCCTCCTCACCGCCCAACACAAAGTTTGGACGCTGCTGATAACGATGATGATGTTGGCCATTTATCTGCCAGCATCCTGGAGGCTGGAGCGTCCCCAACCCTCACCCTGGCCAGACCCCAGCCCGCCCCAGGCTCTGCCCCTGCCTGCTGCTCTTGGCGTTGGTGGTAGGTTGGGTGTTCAGCCCAGCTCTGGGGACACCGTAACTCTGGCAGTGGCAGGATGCGGGAGATGGGGAGCACGGACATCACAGGACTGTGAAATGTTTGTGGTGCTTGCTTGCAGCCTCAATGGGACTACTCTGAAGGCCTTCACCCAAGGGTGCTGATCTCTCCCCAGGGTGGCTTCACATGAGAGCAAGGCTCTTTGCTCCCTCAGTGAAGATAACTGGTTTGGGCAGACCTGGTTCAATGTGTTTCTCCAGCACTGGTGGGACTGGGCTGGCCTGTGCTCTGTGCCTTGGGAGGAGGAGCTGCCCTAACCGCTGCTGCTGGGGTCCAGCTCAGAACTGGCTTGATTTGGCCTCTGAAATCCCGCTCTGTGTGGGCAAACAGTCCAGCTTGGCAGCAGCCTGGGTCCAGAGTTTTGTTTTGAAGTCTCTACTCCCGTTCCTGGCATTGGCTGCACAACTGAAGTTCTGCTTTTTGCTCTGAGCAAACACTGTGTGGGTGCTCAGGAGAGCCGTCATTGTCCCTTCCAGGGCATGGGGAATCGGTGTTACCCACATATTGCAGAGAGGTGACTCGAGGCAAATCCTACTTCTGCCCAAGTCCTTTGGAGACCAGCTCAGCAGAGGTCCTGGAGACCATAACCTCAGACACCCCAGCCCCATGGGCTTGGTCTGACAGACCCGGCTGCCTGACACCTGTGTGCACGTGTGTATTTAAGCAACACATGTGTCTGGTTTTTTTTCTTTGTGTTTGCAAAGCATGTGCAGAAAGTGGACGGTGGAGGGTCTATAGTGTAAGGGTCCGGGTGAAGCGGGTCCTGGCGAGCAGGGCAGAGTGATGGGGGACACCCAGGGCTCGCTGCCCGCAGCCTTGGTGCAGGGCTGGCCCAGGGGAAGGGCAGTCATCTGGTGGCAACAGCATCCCTGGCCAAGGGTATGAATAGCTGGTCTGGTGACGCAGGGAAGCATTGCTGCAGAGGCGAGGTTAATTGTCAGCAGAAATTATGGGGACATTGTTCTTCCAAAGATAACCTGCGAAGGATGAGGCATGAAGCAATTTTTTCCCCTTCAGAGTGAAGGAAAAAGACCTGAAATATTGATGCAGTGTCTTTGTTCTCAGCTTTAGGCTGGCTCTCCCATTTAATTGTTTTTCTCCTTTCCTTGTCAATGGGAACCAAGATGGATTAACTTTTTGTTTCCCCACCATGTCCTCCCGGAGGAGAACCTGAGATAGCTCCTGTAGGGCTGGGCAAATTCTCTTTTTACTTGAACTTCACACAGACATCTCTTTTATTTTTAGCTTAAGCACGAAATCAGGCTTTCAGGAATGAACAAGAAACAGCTGAAAATAATTTGCTGGAAACATCTGCATTGGACAGCAGAGTTCACGGGCTCGTTCAGAGATGAAACCTATTGCTTGCTCCTCTTGTGGGCCCAGAGGTTTTGCAGATTGTCCCCAAGTGATCAGGCAAGTGGCCATCGGTCTGTGTCAGTGGCATGGGACAGATTGCCACCGGTCCGCGTTAGTGGCAGCATCAAATCTGTGCCCATGCAATGAAGGCACTGAGGCTCCTGGGCGTTATCACGGGGACTGGGGATGTTTCTCCTGATGATGAAGCTCTCTGTCCTGCTCTTTCTGTTCACCTAATTTCCTAGGCTATTTTTCCTTTCGTTTGTTGGTTTGTTTGGTTGTTATTGTGGGGTTTTTTTCTTTCTTGTTATTGTTGTTGTTTTTAACAGAGCATCTCTGGCTCTTCCCTCCTCCCAGCCCCCTGCCATTTTTGGCTGGAAACCCTTACTGTCACTGCAAGCCAAGCTCTCTCACACATTGGTGTTCACTTTGGCTGGGGGCTTAATGACCCATGTCTTAGATAAGTACGTGCCAGCAAGCCCAGCTGGGTCCCCCTTCGGGCCTGGGGCATCGAGCTGCTGTCACCCCCCACAGAGCAGCCCCCAGCCCCACAAAGGCAGCCGGTCTCTCCTGGTTGTCAGCTCGGTCCCTGTGGGGATCTCTGAAGGGCGATCTCTGCCATGGCTGGAAAGGCATCACGGGCTGATCTGGTGGGACAGCGGAGCAGAGAAAGTGCTGGAGGACTCTCTCCTTCCTCCAGCCTGGGCTGGGCTTTGAGGGATGTGGGGACTGACATTGCAGGGCAATATGTTGAGCCCTGGATGCTCCTGTCCTCATCCACGAAGTCCTGCTGGGAGAAGAAAGCGCTGGCTCCTTCCACAGCGGGCTGCGCGGTGCCTGGGAGTCTCCTTCATCGTTTTGCAATGGAGCTGAAAGGAGCCTTTTGGGAACCCACCAGCCAGTCTCTCCTTCCTCTCTGCTCCATGCTGAGCAGGAAAGTTGAGTTCACCCTCTTGCCTCCTTCATGCATCCCACGGCACAAAATCAAAGTCTCCATTGTGCCTCTCCTGGTCAGGGACTTTGATTACAGGAAATCACAGAAGAAGGGTCTGCATATAAATAGCCTGGCACAGGCTGACCACATCCTTCTGGGGAGAGGTGAAACACGAGGCTCAGCAGCAGCTAAACAAGCTCCATCCGAGAGATACAGAGCAGCTTTATGATAGCCTGATGCTGGGGAGAGCAGAGAGGTTTTACAGTTCCTTTGCCTGGGTTTTCTTTGCCGAGACCTGGGGAAGCTTTGCTGTGTGACTTGGTATGTGAGCAGTGTCTGAACTGCCGGACAAGTGCCCTGCCCGAGCGCAGGACGTCGGTTCAAGTAAAACCCCTCTGCCCCCCAGCCAGGCCCAGTAGGAGCCAATTTGTGCGCCAAATGTGACCAGCAATGTGTCATCAACTAAAAACTCTGAGTTCTTTCTTATTTATTGCCCAGAATGCTCCTTCAAAGTATTCATTGAAAATCAAAACCAAGATCTTTTTTGGTATCTAAAAGCTGAAGTTTGACTCAGAAAATAACAGGATGTTTAAGCTTTAACAAATGTTCCCCTCTTGCCTGCTTGCTTTTATTTTTAATGCAGTGTCTTGGATAGGCTACCGCAAGAAGACATTTCCTGCAAAATCTTCCACTTGGGCACAGAGAATAGCTTTCTGTTTTTCAGTCAAGCAACAAGTTGTGATCCAGCTCAGGACCTGCAGCTGGCAGAGTCGGTGGCCCAGCCACAGGAATGCTCAGCGCCTGGTGGAGGTGCCGCTGACATCTGCCCCAAGAAAAACCTCAGCTGTGGAGCTGGGGTGATGCCCCAGGTGATGATGAATGTCCTCCCTTGGACATGTTGGGCCGTGAAGTCCGGCTCGTCAGGTTTGAGGCGCAAGCTTCGCATCTTCCTGACCTTACCCCAGGTGCTGGTCAGCAGGTGGGTGTTCACCCCTGGGCAGCACCTCCCCAAAAAGATGTCTCTGCCCAAGCATCCTGGGAGCACAGCAAAGCCTGTGCAGGGCAGTGTGCGCACAGCAGCCTTGCCTGCACACTGGAAGGGGACTTCTGCAAGAATGGGAGGAGAAAAAGAAGAAAAATATGATCAAGTGAAGCCCAGATCCCACACAGCCCTTCCCACGATCCTGCCCCCAGAATGATGTCAGTCCTGCTTGGCTGCTCTGAGGAGAAAGCCAGCTGGATGCACGTCACCCTGAAGATGGGAAAAGAAGAAAATCAACGTAAAATCCCTCTCTCTTCCCCAAGGGGCAGTGCCTGATGGCCACCAAATCAAAGCAGGAGAGAGGGAACGCTGGGTAATGCAGCTGCTCGTGTATATATGTAAAACTTTAGTATTTAGTATATAAATCACAAAATCCAGGCATCCCAGTTATCGGCTCAATCACGTATCTACCTGACCGTTCACCAGTGCACACAGTAACTACAAAGCCAATTTGAATGCTGATAGCCACCCTCCTGGTGAGTAACAAGAACACAACCTAATGCTCAGTTCTGCTTCCTAAGAATTCCCTGGTGCTCTCTAAAAATGTTCGTGTACTTTCTAGAAATTTCAGTGGGCTTTCTGTGGATTTTCAATGGGCTTTCTAGGAATTCAAACTGGAGTCTAGGAATTTTCCCTTTTTGGGAATTTCTTTTTGCTTTCCAGGAATATCATTGTTCTTTCTAGGAATTGCAGAGATCTTTGTAGGGATTATAGACCCGAATTCCAGGGTGCTTTCTGAGCATCACATGAAATGCAAGTAAGTAAAAACTGGGTAATTTGGCACAACCTTGGCTAAAATCACGGCTTTGTCCCTTACTGGGACAACCATAATTTGAAGAAGCAAGGCAGGGGAGGGGGCATACATTTGTCAAGGCTGCTTGTGCCCTTTGTAAGTTATTTAGAGTCTTCCTTTCTTTTCCCAAAGAGCAGCATTCTGCTTCAAATACCAGCCCACAGCTGCCTGGCCATGGAGTAGGGGTGAGAGAACTCCCATGGGTTATGGATGGAGCACTAGTGACTGCTCACCATCTGTCATAACTCAGCTTCCCATCACCTCGCTGTTTCCAAACATTTCATCTACTAAGCTGATAATTTTAGATCTGGCAAGAATATGCAAGGGAGCCTTTTTCTCCCTACCCTCCCCGCCCCGTTCCTTAAATATTTTTTTTAATTGCATAAGAAGAGCAGCCTTAGATCATGAGCCAAAGGAAGGCTGTACCTTGAAATGCACTCACCCACGCTGGTGTTTGAAAGTTAAGGTTTGGCTGGGGAGACCTTATCGCTGTCTACAAGTACCTGAAAGGTGGTTGTAGCATGGAGGGAGTTGGTCTCTTCTCCCAAGTAGCAAGTGATAGGACAAGAGAAAATGGCCTCAAGTTGCACCAGGGGAGGTTTAGATTGGATATTAGGAAAAAATTCTTCCCTGAAAGGGTTGTCGGGCATTGAACAGGCTGCCCAAGGCAGTGGTGGAGTCACCATCCCTGGAGGGGTTTAAAAGGCGTTTAGACGAGGTTCTTAGGGACATGGTTTAGTGCTAGAGTTAGGTTAGGGTATGCTTGGACTTGATGATCCTGAGGGTCTCTTCCAACGGAAATGATTATGAGTCTATGATTGTATGAAATGGTCTCAGTGTAGAGCAGTGCCTCTGAGGTGGCTGGTGAGGTTAGCTTTTGGGTTTTGTAAGGTTATTAAGGATCAAAACCCATGTGTGGGGGGCAGACACAAATCTCCGTGCTTATTTTCGGCTGCCCGCTTTAGGAGCCTTTTGAAGGAAGAAAGGTGGTGCTGTGCTGCATCTGGTTGTGGGACGTGCGGAGGACATGGGTCTTCTTAGGTGTTCACGGTGGAAAACTGCTGCATGGGGTGGCACCAAAACCCCGAGCAGGGCATCACTGGTGGTGTTTTGCTGCGTCTAGCAAACGCTTGCTGGAAAACCTGGTGTTAATGGCAAGAAGTTCACCAAGACTGCTGTTAATTACAAATGGGACAAAGCCTGGATAAGGGGCTGGGCCAATCCTCCTGTTTGTTTTGGTCGGGCTTCCAGGAGGTGACGCCCGATCGGACACCGGCCGTGTGCGCACGGCTGGGCTCGGTGGCCCTCGCCCTGGCCATGTCCAGCCTCAGTCTCGGCAAGGCCCTGCCCTCCCGGGCTGGGGGGCGAGCGGAGCGGCGGCCTCGGCCACGCGCGCTTCTAACCAGAGCGGGAATTGCGCCCAGCGCCTCCATCCCCGCAGAGAGCGCGGTGCCCGGTGGCAGGTGTGGCAGGGGAAGATACCGCAGGGTCAGTGTTACGCTGAAATTAAGAAAATTGTGTAATTGTGCATCTGGAAGCCGCAGGGCTATGGGCAAGCACATGGAGAAGACGGTGTGCAGAGTTTTTAGAAGGCTTCTGGCCTGTTCGGTGTGGGAGGAGGCTACAAAAACGTATGTTAAGACAGTAGATGATTTTTTTTTTTTTTTTTTAAATGAACTTGATCCCAAACTCTCATCAAGTGACGTCAGAGACCGGGAACCGTCAAGAGCGGGAAGCTGCAGCTCCCCACGCCGCCCTCCAGGGGGCGCTACCGCCGGCAGGGTGTGGGGGTGGTGCCCCTCTGTCACGTGACGCGCCGTTCCCCGCCTGGGATTGGCTGGGAGGGATCATGTGCGGGGGGGCCCCGGTTGCCAAGGCGACGGGCGGCGGCGCGGGGCCGGGGGCAGGTAGGCCGCGCCGCCGGGGGCTCCCGGGGTTTTGTCGCTTCCCTCCGGAAGGTTCGGGAGCCGGCAGGGCCGCGTGTTCTCGGCTCTGAGGGGGCGAACGCAGCGCCCCGGCCAGGGTGGGGGTGGGCGAGCTGCGGGCTGCCGTGTGCGGAGCCGGTGTGAGCGCCCCGCGGCCTGGCGAGAACCGCGGCTCGGGGCGACGAGGGCCGGCTGGGAACTTCTTCAGAGGGGCCTTACGGTGGTCGGGGTGTCTTCTTCGTGCGGTATGTTCGTAGGTGAGGTGGCCGGTGGGCTGTGCGGACCCCTGTGCTGCCTGCTAACACCCCCTTTCTCTGCAGTTTTCAAGGTTTACCAGCGATGAGAAGTAGCAGTGATGCTTAGCGATGGGTGATGTTCTAGCGTATGAAGCTGAGTTACTCGGACTAGTGAGAGAGGTTGGTTTTCTCCTTTTTTTTTGTTGCTATTGTTGAAATGAATTAGGCAAGATTTTGTAATGCTTGTTTCCAGAGCTGGGTGTGGTAATTGTGGTCTAAATTCTGGAATTCATCGAATCACAGAATAGTTGGGGTTGGAAGGGACCTTTAAAGGTCATCTAGTCCAACCTCCCTGCGATAAGTTGTTCGTCTGGCCAGATGTTTGCTGCACCCTGAAATCATATTGGCGCCTGTCATGCTCTGTATATTCAAAAGGCTCAGTGTTCATTAAGTGTCAGCAATCTAACAGCAAATCAATCTAGAATTATCTGTTGTTCATTGCAAATTAAGCTTTCATTAAAGGAACAGTTAAGTTGATGAGATCTACAGACAGCTTTGGGGCTCAGGTTCAACCTGCGATAGAGGCGAGATCTTTAAAACATTGTGTAGCTGCCACCTTGTTCCATATGTGTATAAAATCACAGCAGCATATAAAAACCCTAGAGCTGACAAAGCCCAGGCTGAAGTCCTGAGACCACTGCTCTCCGTGGTTTAATGCCTGAGCAGAATTTCCCAGCCAGGCATTCTACCCGACTTAAATCTTTCTGTGGACCTCAGAAAATAAATCTAAAAAGAGATTTAAGTACTTAATCATTACTATACTGCTGTTTATGTTAAGAGTGAAGAAAGTAAACGATTCTTGTTCTCTGTGACAATGTTGGGAACCCAGATCAAGTCTGCAAAATGAAATGTGATGTCTTGCCACTGCAACCAATAACTAAAACTCCTGAGATGGGGGGAGGAGGGAAAAGTTGTGTGCAGTATAGCGACTGTACATCGTGGGAAGAGGAGGCAGGGCTGTTCATCTCTTTTGTCAGAAGAACAGTGCTTGATTAGTTGGTTGTTAATTTGGCTTGCACAGCTTCAGATGAGTGACCTGGCTTAGAATTCAAGCTGTCTGACCACTGCTGTGGGGATGGGAATGACGTGTAAGAATTCTGCCCTCTGAGAACATTATTTGCAAGGAAGGTATTTACTTGTTTCTTCAACCAAGGTATAGCATTAATGGATTTTAGTTCTTTTAGATGCAGGAGGAACTTTAATTGAGAGACAGTATTTTCCTACCACATGAGGTACCAGTTCTTGGTTCGTTGCTGTGTACTCTTTGGCATTTGTGGACCCTGCTACAGAGAAGCTTTAAAGGATTTTGTCAATTCATGGGCCACTTATCGAAGCATTAATAATCTAAAAAAATGTTCTTCCTGTATGTTTTTATCTTGTAGTATTTGGATTTTGCTGAATTTGAAGAAACAGTGAAAGTATTTACAAAGGAATGTAAAATAAAAGGGAAGCCACTACCTAAACCAGCAGGTGTTTCCTCAAGAGATTCAAAAGCTTTGCCTGTTCAGGTAATGCATCATTTACACTTGTTTTGAGTAATACTAAAAGCAGTTATAGGCCACTAACCGCTGTGTGAATTTTTACTGCACTAAGATTATCTGAACTGTCTGAACAGATTCTTGATTATTTGAAGAAGTCTGCTAGCAGTCTTCTTCCAGAGCAGGAACTTTTTTTTTCAGAACTCGAGTCCTTTTGAACCTGAGACAGTAGCTTTGGTTCACACTATTTTAGATTTTTAACTTGCCATTCTTTGGTAAGACTGATTTTCACATACCATAGGCATTTGTTTTTGACTTATGGTAAAGGTGGGTCCCCAGATCAAGATGCTTGAAAATTTAGGCTTTACTTCTTGTCCTGATGGTTGGTTCAGGCTCTCAAAGATATTAAAGATAGGTGGAGAAAGAATATTTAGATGTTCATTGAATGGTGAGAGATTTTGGATACAACTTTTAATTCAAAGCATTCAGATGGCACTTGAATTTCTCATTCACTAACCAACTGTTGATAAAAATGTAGCTCTTCTGTGTTTAGTTTTTCACTGAATGCTTTTCCCCCTTGCAGAAAGATCTGCTTGCAGCATTTGAAAATGGTGAGCAGAAAGTTTTCTTCCAGCTCTGGGAGGAGCATATTTCGTCTTCAGTCCAAGACAATGAACCAGCTGCCCAGAAGCTGGAGTTCTATCTTCACGTACACTTTGCCACCTGCCTCTTAAAACACTCTATGGGAAAGCCTGTAAGTTGAGTTCACAGCTCAAACTTCAAATTGTTTTTATTTGTTTTACTTCATTTGTTTGTCTTTAGTGTGGATAAAGATGGGATGTTTAGTCAGAAGAATTCTTGGAATATGTATCCCGTTTTTGGGTCACAGGCTGCATTTTAGATGAACCAGACCCCTTGTATTGTCAAGTACAGAGGTGAAGCTGGAGGTGTTCTTATCTTGGAGCTACTGAAGTATTTTAACTTAGAAAATGCCAGAATACTGATACTTTCACACCCCTAATTGTAGTCCATATGAGATTCTTAAAACACTTATTTTGCTTCCAGTTTGGACTTAAGCTGTATGTTGAAATATAAACATTTCTGATAAAATGGCAAAACTGAATCTTGACCAGCTCAATATATCATATTGAAAACTATAATTCCAAGCTGTAATAAAATAAAATCTGCATTACATGGAGGTTTTATGATGAAGAGACATTTAAGTAGCCTGGATTCATCCAGATCAGCCAGGGCATAATAGCTCCTGCCTTACACCCGTCAGCTGCTACAGGAGTATTTTGATGCCTTCTGTGTGTTTTCCAGCCTCTAAGGAGCTTTTGGTCTGTTCTGTGTGGGGCTCCTGGTGCTGTGTGAGTGGATCTCACAGTTCTGCACTTATCACTAAAATAAAGCATGTCTGAAGTAGGTGTTTCCTCTCTGCCCTGAGTGTGAAATGGCACTCCGCTTTAGAAATCTAGCCTGAAGTGGGCAGGAATAATTTACATTCAAAAAGCAATTGTTCCTCTCTTCTTTTGTTGCACCTGGATGACCAAAACAACGTTGGTTTAAATTTTCTTTTTTGAGTGGTGAACACAGGATATAATGCTCTCTAGTTAAATAAACATTGCTTTTTAGATAACAAATACTCTGAGCTTTCAAACTTGACATGAATGCATTTAGGTCTCTGCTTGTATTTGCCAGCTTTACAGCGCATTCAGAGTGGTAGTTTTCTAAATAAATATGCTGCTTTATTTCCTAGGACAAAGCTGAATTTGAGGAAAGGATTTCTCATTTTAAGGCGTACCTGGAAACGAAAGGAGCTGCACTGAGCCAGACGACAGAGTTTCTCCCTTTCTATGCTTTGCCTTTTGTTCCGAACCCCATGGTACATCCTTCATTTAAAGAACTTTTCCAGGTAAGTATCTGTATTGCAGAAATGGTAGTTATGATGATTTTTCTCATGGAGTAATAGATACTGAATGATGTTTATTTTGGTAATCACTTTTATTGTTTCCTTTAATAGAAACTGTACAATCATAAAAGAACATGTATTTGATGGAGGAAGGGTTGTGAGAGTGCTATCAATAACAGAGTACCATCTTAAATATCTATTCTATATTCACTTGGGTCCTAAATGGTACACCAGCTTCGTGTCCGTAGATAAGAGTTGCTGCCCCTCCTTCCTTTCCACACAGCCCTGAAGCACACGTGCTTCTGGGAGTTGCTATATGGTAGTTCAAGTCCACTTACTTGTTTTGAGGTTGTTGCCCAACACGTGTAAATGTGTATATGTAGCTGGATTTAAAATATGATAGCTGGGCATAAGGAGGCTGAAGCAGTTTAATTTAATGTGGAAAAGAGAAAGTCAAATTTATAAGTGATCCTTCTGTAGCAGAAAATAGTCAGTGTTGTCTGTGTTCAGAGAAAAGAATGCTGGAGGAGCATAGCTGTGCTTTGTGGTTTGGTGACTCTTGCCATAGGCATTTTCCTGGTTAATTTTTTTGTTAAATATGTTTCAGCCTTTGCCTTTGAATGGCTATTTGAAAGTTCTTAGGCCTGCATGTACAAGGTGAGAGGAGTATAAAAGTTAGTGCTTGAACTTCCAAATAGATCTCATTCGCAGGTGCAGCTTCAATGTGATGATGATCTACAGTTATTCTGTCAGTAGTAAAATGCCTTTACGTTAGCCCTCACATTGGCTGCTTGCTGGGCACCATGCAGGTAGCTGGTTAGGAAATGATGTCCAGAGCTGTGGTTTGACGTTCCGAAGTATTGGTGGCAATACCTGTGGGGAAGGTGCAGCCACCACTTCACCTGCTGACTGTTCCTATGGTACAAAACTGCACCTGAACTTCTTGGTTATGCTGGAAAGAGCTGGTTGTGTGGTTGCACTTATGCTGGATCAAGGTATCGATCTGCATTATCGCCCGTGAATGTGTGTGTATGCAGCTCCCACGTACACATACATACACAAATTTATTTGTAAAAGATGGATGATATTTTGCCCACTGTACTCTGCACTGACGTGGCCTCACCTGGAGCACTGTGTGCAGTTCTGGGTCCCAAAGGATAAAAAAGATACAAAGCCACTGGGGAGTGTCCAGTGGGTGAAGGGTTTGGAGAGGAAGCCATATGAGGAGTGGCTGAAGTCATTTGGTTTGTTCCACCTGGAGAAAAGGAGACTAAGGAGAGACCTCATCGCGGTTACAGCTTCCTCACAAGGGGAGCAGGAGGGGCAGGCTCCGAACTCTTCTCTTTAGGGACCAATGACAGAACGCAAGGGAATAGCAGGAAGATGTGCCAGGGGAGGTTTAGGTTGGACATTCGGAAAAGGTTCTTCACCCAGAAGGTGCTGGACACTGGAACAGGCTCCCCAGGGAGGTGTCACGGCCTCAAGCCTGACAGTGTTCAAGAAGAGACTGGACAATGTCCTCAAACACATGGTGTGAACTGTGGGGTTGTCCTGTGCAGCGACAGGAGTTGGACTCGATGATCCTTGTGGCTCCGTTCCAACTCAGGACATTCTATGATTCTATCCTACCACCAACCAGCTGTGCTGGCTTATCTAACCAGCTGTGGCAGTTATTGCCGTGGGAGGAGATCTTTCAGACTGCAGTGCTGCCACATGCTTTTTGATGTCAAATGAGAACTTAAGTGATACTAGCCCTAGGGCTGGCTTTGGGTGTACCAGCTGATGAGGAGCTCCAGTTTAACGCCAAAAAAAGGCATATACTGCCATTTTCCTATGGGACTGGCTATAAATAATGAGATGTACTGGTTGACCTCAGAGATGGGATATGACCACTCATTTTCAATTATACTTAGCAGCTTTTTTTTTAATGCCTTATCTAAGACGAGGTCCTCAGGTTTATTCATAGTAACCCAGTGTCCAAGCTCTTAGTCCACAGTCACTCATATTTTCTTGTGGGAATTGTACAGCTCATTCCGTATGAGTGTTGAAACACAGATTGTTGTACATTTGAGAAAGAACAGCAGTGAGTCACTAGTCTACTAAGCAGTGTTCTTACGGCATTTTTTTCTCAGGCGTCTGATGCTTTATATAGCTGGAGTTCCTGTCTGTTTGTGTAATACATCTTGAAAAATAATGTATACTACTCTCTGTAGGAGACATGGTTTCTTTTGTGATATACAGCATACTATGGTGCACCACTGTCTGGATACTGAATTGGTAAATGCAGCAAGTAAATTCTCCAGAACGGTGAAATAAGGGCAGATCTGAGCTGTGAGAACAGCTTACAACATGTACATATACAGCAGTAAATTTAGGAAGCTTCTGCTACTTGTTGGAAGATACTCCTTTTTCATCTGTTAGCTAGCTTTTTGTCAAGCAGAAACTAGCTTAACTGAAGGTTTGAAACAGAAGAAATGAGTATTCAGTGAATTTTTACATGCAGTTTGACTCTTTTTCTTAACCATTATTTTCTTGTGCTTATGAGACGCTATGTCAGGGAGAAGACATCATTCCAGTTAGTGGCTGATCGGTTGGTCTGTTTTTCATATGTGAGTTGTTTTTCTCCAAATCCTTATTTTAGAAATGTTGTACCCTGATGACTGATGTCATGTCATGACGTTTGCAATAGTTATTGACGACATTTACAATTCACAGATTTTGTTCGGAGTGAAAGATGACTACAGTGATTACTTTTTGAAAACTGAGCAATGGAAAATTATTAATTCAGTACTCTATTTAATAATTTAAAATTCATCCTCCTGATTTTGTCTTTTTCTCAAGTTGCTTATATTTTAAAGGCACTTCTAATTTAGGGGTAGTTTTTGTATGTTGTTGCATGCAAGGCAACAACATTATGTGATAGTTCTACACTTGAAATAAAGCTACATGATGTTTTTGGAATTCTAGTCTAGGAATATTACTGAACTCTCTTTTAACTTCTGTACACTTGTTTACTAGTGGAAGGTTGCTCTGATCCAAACAGTACTTTCAGCAGAGTGTACATATTTGGCGAACAACTGTCATCATTTGTTTTTCTTTTCAAGGATTCTTGGACATTGGATTTAAGGACAAGATTGGAAAAGTTCCTGTCTCTGACTCTCAAAGCCAGACAGACTCCTCGGCTTCTCACTTTATTTGTATCCTTTTGAGAAAACATTTTGAAGATAATTAGAATTACCATAAAGAAGCAGTAAAACTTATTGGAAGAGTGTGCTGCTAAGATTTATTGCAGTAATGTTGCAGTCTGGTGTTTTTATGGTAGGAAACATTGTTTGTATTCCACATTTAAAAAAACCTTCTGAAAAAGTTATGTGAAGACAATGTATAGATGCAGATGAACCTGCATATTTATCATATGTATAAAGTGTAGGATACCCGAAGGCACCGACCTAATCTGATTGCTTTCTTATAGTTTTTAAAGTTGTTAGTCTTTTAATTAGCCATTTCAGGGACTAGCTGAAAGTTTTCCAGGGCTTTTAAGCATTCCAGAAATTATTGTTTTACTAAATGGCTTGTGCTTCAAACTGTATTGTTTTTCTAACAATATTGTTTAAGCTGTGTTGCCAGGCCTAATTTGCAAACTAACTAGCTAAATGACAAATATTCTTCTCAGTTTTTGGTCAACACAGTTAAAGGCAAGGAGTCTTTGTTTCTGACTTTTTTTCTTGGCTTTTTTTTTTTTTTTTTTTAAAACTGGAGAAGTTGAAAGTCCTTTTCCTGCTATATCTTACTTTATTCTAAAGCAGCATGTTGCCATGGTGGTATTGAATGATGAGCTGGAAATTACATTTCTTCTGTTCCATTCCTGCCCATTTGCCAGGATGAGTGATCAAGACACTGCTTTCACTCCCATGTTATGGATCTCTGCGTGGGAGTCTGGTGTAGAACAGTTGAAGGAAAGCTTTTCCCTGCTTATTTCTCTTTATCAAGTAGTGGACTGGATCTTAGTTGAGCTCTGAATGTTTCTTAGGTAGAAAACAGCACTTGCCCTAAAACACTTGCATATGTTGATTTTATATAAAATCGGTGGTTTGACTTTTGATTTTTGTGTTAATACATTTAGACTGGAGTTACTGTATCTTAAATTTCAGACCTGGATCTAGTATCTTTAAAGGTCAGCAAACAGTCTCAAGTCTCCATGCAACATTGTACATTGTGCACTTATGAGATTTTTATGTATTTATTATTGATTCATTTATTCTTGCTCTCCTGTGAAGCATCAGGCTTGGGACAGTAGGAATATTTGGCTTGGTTGGGTTTGCCAGTGGTTGAATTTCCCATTTTGTGTCTCTGGGACAGACATGTACTGAAAGGATGCACGTTTTCCTGAACTGTTCCTACTCATACGACAGAAGGAGAATGGACAGTGCAACAAAGGTAAATGCTGAGATGTGGTAAGAATATTCTATAAGATGATTAGGGGCTTTAATAGTAGTGGAAAGTACGCCTGCAGTGACAGGGAAACGAGTGATGCGTGGCAAAAAGTCCTTTGAAATCCAGACCCCTGTCTTGATGACAGTTATTGCTAGCATGCTTGAGGTCGGGGTTGAACACAGGCATATACTAGAAATGCGAGAGGCTTAGTAGTAGGATTCATATTTTAAGTCTATTCTGTCCTAAAATATGGTAGAAACAAGTGGAGAACTCTGTACAAAGTGCATACCAACTCTCTGGTTTTAGTTATGATGAAAGTAAGTTTCCTCAGATTCCTTTCCCGTACCTGCTTATGCCTGTCTGTATCTTCCGGATTTAGAATCTCATTCAGTTATTCTGATGGCTGTCTGATGATCTTAGACGAAGTTGATTTTTGTTCTTATTCACTCATTCTGTTTAAACTCCTAAAATAGTATGTGTATTGATATCTCCTGAATGAGAATGTGTTAACTGAAGTACGACTCTCTGATGTGTTGTGCTTTTAGGTAAGCTGTTCATACACACTGAAGTGTGTGACTTGAGACCCTTTAAAAAATAATGATTTCGGCCCTGAATCCTGTTAGATGCTGATGAGGCTCGAAATACCTGCCTTATAAAAATCAGTTAAATAAATAGAACTTAGGTTCCCAACTAACTTGCATTCATTTTTTCACTTTCTGTGTTCACTTTATTGGTAGGGGTTTGTATGAGCCACACTGGGTTCCTAAAATGACTTTTCCTCTTGAGCTATTTTAATCTGTAGTTTTACACTGAGGGTTTACTATTTGTAGATCGAATTAAAGAGAAAGTTGGGCTCATCTCCTAGTGCGAGTTCTAGGTGTTTTATTTGTTGTCTTGTGCTTTGTGTTGCATTAGACTTTCATTGAATAATAAAAATATCTTTGTTGCTCTTTATTTTCCAAAAGTTACTCTTCTTCCTTGTGAATGTCCTGAAGGGAATAATTCCATACTCTGATTAAAAAGAAATAACTACATGATTGGGCCTGAATTATTTTGGGACCAATTATTTTTTTTAATTTGGGTAGGTTCTGTGCTTCGTACAAGTACAGGGACTGTCATGGTATTGAATCCATGCAGGTCAACCTGAATTTGTAGATCTGTTATGTGCTTTGGAGGGTGATTCAGTTCGGATTTTTCATAAAGGTTACTTGAAGCCTGTTTCATATGTGAGTTTTGGATATGAGAGGCTATTTTTTTTCAGATCACATGAGATCCACAGTACATACTTGCAGTTGGAGAATGTTTACTTGATCAGTGAAGGAGAAAAGCAAAGAAAATTAATAGGCAACACATGAATGAAGAGCAGTATGGCAAAGAGTCCTGAAAACAGCCTTTGGTAAATAGTTGCCAGTCATTAGTTTGGCACACTGAAGCACTTCCAGCTTGGGTGGGGTGGTGCGTGTGCTCTTGAGGGTGGAAGTGTGTTCAGCTACTGTGCCCTTCACTGCCTCGTCACAAATGTGTGGATGAGTTTGTGGCCATTCTTACAGGGTTTTGGGGAAGGGGAGAGCGGGGGACATGTGTCAGGCTGCTGCACAAGAGAAGGTAAAGTGTGACCCACCTGTCTGTCAAGAATTGCTATAGTCTGAAAAAAATTAATGCGGAAAGATGTCAGTTTAGAATACAGATGGCAGTTTTTATGGAAATGAGGTAATCAAGAAGGAGACAAGGCAACTACTGCCTCTCCTAAGAGGAAGGTTTCAGTGTCACCTGAGGAGCCCTGGTGTCTGACAGCGGCTCCTGGGACCTGCAGCTCCTCTGCTGAGAGCTCTGCTGCGTTGTGTGCAGGAGCTCAACCTGGCCAGTCAGTGCTTCTCGTGGGCTGAGATCAGAGAGACAGACAGAGCACAAGTTCAGGGAGTGTGTCTGAGGTGTAGGTGAGTTCTTGTAAGCAGTAATGACCAATCTGTAACCTAGAGGCTTATTGTGGAATTACGTACATACATGTAACTCCTTGGCTGCTCATAGGAACTGGACTCAAAGCATTAAAAAGGCTTGACAAGGACATACATGAGGGGAGACCTTATTGCTGTCTACAACTACCTGAAAGGAGATTGTAGCATGGAGGATATCGGTCTCTTCTCCTAAGTAGTGAGTGACAGGACAAGAAGAAATGGCCTCAAGTTGTGCCAGAGGAGGTTTAGATTGGATATTGGAAAAAAATTCTTCCCGGAAAGGGTTGTCGGGCATTGGAACAGGCTGCCCAGGGCAGTGGTGGAGTCACCATCCCTGAAGGGGTTTAAAAGGCGTTTAGACGAGGTTCATGGTTTAGTGCCAGAGTTATATCGTGGTTTGGATTTGATGATATTGAGGGCTTCTTCGAACCAAAATTATTCTATGAAAGAGGATAAAGGTTTCCCCAAAGATCTTGGGCAAAGTCTGTTCAAAACCAGGAACAGGAATTAGTTTTTCTAGTTTCCAGCTTTGCATTTTAGCTACTTTGTTTTTCTTCCCTTTGGGTCTATTTGGAATGCTCTACTCCAACCCCCCCAAAATCTAAATCTGTGAAAACAAAACCTTATTTCATCTGAAACTCTGTAGTCAGGCTGATTCCTGCCCATTGTTTAACAGAAAATCCTATGGTAAATATTCAGCCTATTTGCAGGTGGGCACGATGCCATTTTCACGAGCAATACTGGCTTCTCAGCAAACTAATTGAAAACATCATGTTCTAGCAAAATGCATAAACATCAGCAGTAACAATAGATTTACTGTGCCTTCCTTCATGGTTTTGTCCAGTCATGAAGATGTGCTCTGCGGTACCCAGCTCCAGATTCTGTGCCTGACTTCCATGTAGGATGCTAATTTGGCTGGGTCCGAGAGGGGGATAGATGATACAGATTTTGGTGTGTAGTTTGCTTCTTTCATCTCTGAAGTAACTGAACCTGAAGAAACAAAATATATCCGGAGTGTAACTTTTTAAAAATTTAGACATAAATTAAAGAAAAATTTGGATTATTTTCAGAAACTGAAGGTACTGAAAGTGAGTAATATAGCTTACCATCAAAGAGTGAATGCTGGAATCACCTGAAAAAATTGGTATAGAAGTAAAAAATTCACTGCAACTTTGAAGAATTCAATGAATATTTTAATAGCAGATGAGAAACTGGATAACTTGAATGTTGTTTGTTTGTTTGTTTCTGTTGTACCATTTTCCTTAAAAGATACAAGACTTTGTATTTACTTTAAAATAAGCAAAGCACTACATAACCCAAATATCAGCGGTGTATTTCTATAAATTAACTGGAGAAAATACACACCCTCACAACATGATCTAACAAACACTGGCATGAATCTCTGGGTACCGTCATTCTGCTGTTTTGTTGTTTTATCTTTGAAGTGGCAGCTTGATCTTTCCAGTTGCTCGGTGTGATAATGTTTTTTAGCCACTGTTACTTTAGTGAATGTAGAAGATAGTGCATGGATCTCATCTGCAGGGAGCAAGCTCAGTTAACCAAGTTCTGAGCTGCGTTTTGTCAGATATTCTTCCGATTTGATGCCCACAGCCTTGTTTTGTCTCTGATAGCACAGAACTTCTTGTATTAACAGACCTTTAAAACAGTATCTTCCTCACAAATGTATTCAGTGATGTTTACTGTCTAATAGTTGTAGTGCTGCTGTAACAATGAAGCAATTGTTACTTTGGGCAATTAAGGCAAAATAAATACTTGTAGCTGCTGTGATTCAGTGAAATCATGCTAGTAGTGTGGAATTATCCTTGCAGTGAAATTCCACCCCTTGGATAAAAGTAGAAGCAGTTGAAGTTGTCCCTTCAGAACAGTAAAAATGCGTGTGGGTTCTTCTGTCCTTTGGGTTGAAAAGGTGATGTTATTTCTTTTTTTATTATTCTCTTGACAGAAACGTTGCAACATCTTCATCAGCAGTTAGTGGAATCTGAGCACAGGGCCATGACCTACCTGAAACGATTTAACAAAATGCAGGCGGACTACCATAATCTCATTGGGGTCACTGCAGAGCTGGTGGATTCCTTGGAGGCCACAGTCAGTGGGAAGATGGTAAGAGATGACTCAAGTGTGTACTTGTTTCCCCACCCCTCAGATAATGGAGAGAGAATGCCACTACAATGTGAATTAAACCTTGTAGTGATGAGCATTTCTGTAAGTACTGTGTCTCTTTGCTAATGAAACACAGCACTTGGAATGAGAGATTCTTCCGTTGCCCTGTGTACAAGGATAAAGGTAGCACAGAGGTGGGTTGAATTGTACTGGCTCAAAAATCTTGAAGACACCATCACCACCTCACAAGACATCTCGTATCTCTTGTGAGGGTCCCCTTTTGAGCTTTGGGATCAGCAGAGATTAGAGGACATTTCTGTGATTACTGACTGCAATCCAGCACACCAGAGGTGTTTGTATATTTAAAACTGCTGCCAGGTCTGTTTTAAGTTACACTGTAGTGGAAACAGTCTTCTCATCCAAAATTTTGGTGGGGAAAAGCTTTGCTCTTTGTTCTACCAAGCTGAACTTTTTAATTTAGCTGGCAAAGGGACCTCAGGTAGCAGTGAATGAGTTATTTGCTGTGTGAAACGGGCTACGTGTGTGTGATTCTATGATTCTATGAAATGGGCTACACGCATGTGACTGGAGAAGCTACAACTTTCTTATGGGTATTTTTTTTTTACACAAAGATGACTTTATGCTTTGTCTTTTGTGGCCTCTTCTCTGCGAGGATGCCTCTGTACTGTATCTTCTGTACAACCTGAAGATGATTCTTATGGCAGATATTAGTGGCCTCCAGATGCTTTTAGAGGAGCTGTGAGTTGTTAGCAGGGAGAATGACCTGGGAGTTCCTGTGCTGCCTGCTGAAAAGTCAGTAGGTACCTTGCTCCTGCCATCAGCAGGAACATCTTGTTGTTTGTTACTCTGCATCGGGGATCACTGCCTGCTGACATCATTACTGCAGGGGAGAACTTGCCTGTAGGTGTGGATTTTGCTTTACAGCAGATTAGGAAAGGTATCTGCTCACATGAGCTTTGATAACAATAAGAAACACGTAGTCATTTATTTGCTGCCTCCCATTTCACACGTCATTGCTCTCCAAGGTGATATCCTCTTACCCTCTGTGGTGAAGGAACCAGGCACCTGTTATCTGTTCTTGCAGATGCTTGTTTAATTTTCCTTGTAAGCATTGTCCTGGACAGTCATTTGATCCTTCCCAAGTGTGTCCAGCTGAGGGCGCTTTTTCATTATGCATCTGGGTTACTGATAAAATCAAGTTGAAGTTACAGCATTCAGAATTTGAAGAGTTTTGTTGTCTTGCTATAGGTCTGAGAATATCAGAAGTGTCCCCTTTCTCGTTGCTATAATCTGTCTTCTCACCTCTGTTCTGGGGAAGCTAATTGTTCTGAAATTTGGCAGTTTTACTGTGGTGTAGATTTCCCAAAACAAAAAACCTAAACCCACTGAGATGTTTTGCATTGAAACGTTATGTCCTGTACTGTATAATTCATATTTATTCTCTCTGCTGTACAAGAGAGTTGTGTAAATTCTGCTCTTTAGCTAGACGACACGTCAGCAAATCATTGCGTAAGGCTAAAGCATAAAACCACTTCATACTTACTATTGGAGAACTTACCTTTTGATTGAGGAAAATCTGTGTGGAAACACAGGTGACAAATTCCATTTTTCTTCTAGACTCTCTGAAAGTGTTTAGTGTTTGTTTTGTGAATAGCATAACTGTTCCCAGATGTAGAGATTTTATGGTTTTTAAATTTCTGAACAGAACTGTAGTTACAGTATATACCTTGTGCTTGTGCTGATGAGTCTCAGATGTGTAATTTCTTTTTTTACATCTTAAAAAACCAAAACAAAACCAAATAACAACATCAAAAAAAGAACTTTACTGTAGAAACACTTCTCTGGTAGAAAGTGTAACTTCTATTTAATCGCGTTCTTTCTTCTTATGTTTCCTAATTTTTAGATCACACCAGAGTATCTTCAAAGTGTTTGTGTTCGCTTGTTCAGCAATCAGATGAGACAAAGTGTAGCACACAGTATTGACTTCACAAGGCCTGGAACTGTAAGTATTAATGTTCAGGATTTTTTACATAACTTTCTCAAAAGACAATACCACTTAAGCTGTATATTGAACAAGGAATGTGAGATAGTAAAAGCAAAACATAGTGTATCCAAACTTGTATAAGAATATGGCGATACATAAGGTTTTGTTGATCTCAAATACTGGTGAATAAGTTATGCAGTCATAGCTGCAGAAGTATGATTAATTCTGTTGTTATGATAACAGTAAGCTGTGTATCTGTTAAAATGCTAACTGGATGTTTTAAAAGAAACCCAAACCCTAAAACTAATGTACTGAGTGTGGTTTGATGGCACATCTTAGCCAATTTAATTTAGCTGAATGGTGTTGCTTTGTTCCTTTCTGCTGTCAGTGATACTCCTATAGCCCTACAGTGAATTGCCTTAGCCATCAGACAGGATCACGAGAACAAACAGGGAAAAGAGGAGGAAGAGAAGCCTTTTTTGTAAGAGTTAGTTGTTAGATGACAGACCTAAGCCACCTTGTTGGTGTACATGATGGACTTTAACACCTCATATCTTAGGATCTTTGTTCTTATTGATAAGCAGCTCAGGATGCCCTGGGATTTTTTCTTCTCACTCCACCAGCCTCCTGTTCCTTTTCAGATGGCTGCCATGCCCATTAATGTTCTGCTCAATCTCTTCTGCCAAAATGGAGAGGGAGTGTTTTGGGTTTTTTCAGCATCAGAAACAGCTTAGGATAGTTTCTAGTGTCTGTGAAATTGTGCCTGTGAAATTTTGTAGGACTTAATGATGGTGTAAGAGATCTTCAGTGGTACAACCTTTTTTAATACCTAGCTTGTTCTAGTTTTTCAAATAAGTGTTAACAGTAAAATGCATTAAAACATTTTACTATTTAAAATATAGTGTGCCACCACTTTACAAAGACAAGCCGAAGTCATGAACTATGCTTATTATTTTTGCCATGACAGACATTCATGTGTACTTAACTTTGTAGTAGGAGAGCTTTGTGAAGTGTTAAAGGAAAAGCAGAAGAAAATAAGATTCTTGCTCCTTATTCTAGCCAAAGTTTTTCATAACGATGACACTACGGGTACATCTTGTTCCTCTTGGAAATCTGTTACAGAATGATGAAGAGATAACAAAAATGCTCCTTTTTTTTTTTTTCCTATGTGCTAATATTTTCAGAGATAGATATTATTCCTTCTTGCTCTTCAAGCTGTTCTAAATGGCCTCATTTCCCTGGTAGTGGTCAGAAATCCTTTACCCGACTAGCCATGGATTTAGGAGGTGCACTCTTAGCAGCTTTTGCCAGCTGTGTATCCCAGAGTTTCAGGAAGGAACTGTTTGTCTGCTACCTCAACATGAGGGGCCGCCTGGAACTCTTCTCTCCTCAGTTTTACACCATGTCCGTGGTGCATGGTTATGCCATCTCCCACCCCATATTGTAGGCCCCCCCTTTTTATTCTAACCAACAATTTTCAGTGGTCTTCCCTTTTTCCCTGCCAATGGCTTTCTGAGAATAGGCTTTATATACCCCAAAAGTCTTCTGCAGTTTTGCCATCTGTGTGTCTCCCAGCTCCCCTTCCGTGCACTGAGACCATCCATTCTGCACAGCCACGTCCCCTCTTCTGTCTGTTCCTGCTCTCCGCTTGCATCAAGGCTTCTCTTTTTCTCCTGGACATTCAAGGTGCTCCACTTGCCCAGGGTTTCACTCCTATTGTTTCTTTTCTTTTATAAGTTGATCCTCTGATCTCTTGAACCTTTTTGGGAAGGAGACAGAGGGAAGAGTGTCAGCCTTGTGCAAGGTGCTGATTTGTTTCTTTATCCACCCTGGAGAGAACACAGAAGTGATTGAAGCTGTGTCTTCACTGATAAAAGCAGGTGTATTATTGCTAGGCTGCATATGTCTTTCTGCATCCCCATTGCATATGCTACTTTAGCAGAAACACCTGTCCTTGTATGGTTTAGCCTTTCAGGTATAGGCATCTGTTTCCTTCTCTATGGAAAAAAAAGAGACTTTAAAGAGTTTTAAGAACAATGAGGGATCATTGAAGATGTGGGTAAGCAGCAGTATATAAGCAGAGTATTTCACCCAGAATCTCTGCCACTGGAGGTTTTTAAGAACAAGGTAGACCAACAGTTACCATTTACCAGGGATGGCTGATGCTTTGGCTGCAGGTTAGGTGACCACTCAAAATCTCTTGCAGCCATACTTTCTGTGCTTCCTTCTACTGAAAGATGCTCAACTGTGGAATTATTGTTCATCTTATGCATTGTGTTTGTTTACTCTTGTGTCTCTAAAAGCATTTCTGTTCCAGAAGCACATTTGCCACTATATTTATGCCACTATAGCCATTTTAGCACAGTTTCCAGCTAGGTAGATAGGTCAGAGAAAGAGGATTTGGTGGTGGTGGATTTTTTTTTTCTCTCTTGGAAGTAAATTTTTGCCTCTCTTCTGTCCCAAATTAGCCGGGTTAAGCTGAGTAAAGCTGTGTTCTTCTGACACAGTTGTATCTATTTTTATATGAGGTTTTACTAGCATAACTATTTCTGTGTGAATTTATGGCTCCTTTACCCACACTATTTGAGGTAGTTGCTGTGTTAGCAAAGTTCTCTAGCAAAGGACCAGGACAGTTATAGCAGTCATTCTGTTTAGATCAAGGGTTTCTCAACTGGTTTAGGTCACTCCGTGACAGTGAGGTTATAGTAGCTACCGTGGTTGAAATCCAATGTTGTTTCTATAAGCAGACCCACACACTCAGGCTGTCTGAGGCATTAGCCAAGTTTTGGAGAGCTAATGACAACCTTCACTTATAGACCTTTGCTGCATCACAGTCCAGTTTCCTCATCTTATCCTTTTGTCCACACTTGATTGGTTGTATTTTCTTCTTTATTTCTCATGTACAGAGTTCTGGTTTTATACGTGAACAGCAAACACTAGAGACACAAATAAGTACAAGAAGAAAAAATATAGCCCAACTTCTGAGAAGAAAAATGAGACTCTTCCCTCATCATCCCAAAATACTTCTAACCACTCCCTGACTCTGTCGATTCAGGAAGGCAGATATGATGGATTAAAAACCAAATTCTGACTGTTGGCCACTAAGGCATCCCATTACTTTTTCTTCAAGGATTCCAAATACCTCATTGTTATACACTTAGATGTTATTGTTCTGTTCTTAAGTGGTTTCAGGTTTTTGCATAAGTTTTGGAATAAAGCTGGAGGCATCGTGACCCAGACTAAGTAGTTGCATGAGTTTGCAGCGTCTGTGCTGGATTTGTGTTGGAAGGTCCCTTCACGTTTTACTCAAAACTAATTAGAGACACTGGAGTGTGGTCTTTCCAGCTACTCCATTTCACAAAACTCCTTCTGCTGTAAGGGGCAGTCCCCTGTATAATTGCAGAGAGAAGAGACTAGCAGAGGGGCAGCTCTTTTGCTCATCCTTACCATTAGGTCTCTCTGTAGGCAAGATAAGTGAGAGGTTTAAAAAAAAGTCAACATCTAAAGAGTTTTGGCAGGTGTTAAATGTGGTGGTTTGTTGGGGTTTTCTTCCCCACTTCACCTTGAGTGTTCAGGATTTGAGCCTATCTCACTGACATCACAGATGTCAGGACCAGACCCTTAAATAAATTACTTTTGGCAGATCAGTATCTCTAAATCCATGAGCAAAAAATAAAATCATTAGCAAAGAAATTGCTTTTTTGTTGTGCTGACATGCAGCCTTAAATTTCTACCAGTTTTACTTAGGGGACGAGCGGATGTGCATTACATAGTTTGGAAAGAAGAGGTGCTGGAGTTCACAGTCAGCTATACTGGCACAACTCTGGACAATCCAGGTTTGGGAGCAGGTTCTGAGAGCATAAAATGCTAAAGCAACATCATTCTTTGAGGTGCCCCTGAAGGTGTTTAAAAGGTGTGTAGATGAGATTCTTAAGGACATGGTTTAGAGGTGGATTTGGCAGTGTTAGCTTAATGGTTGGAGTTGATGATCTTAAAGGTCTTTTCCAACCAAAATGATTCTATGTGTACTTGAGCTTTACAGTGTATTTTGTTAAATCAGCTACACTACACTGTGCTTTTAAGTTATACTGGGAAGGAGGACTGTACCAGTGTTGTAACCAAAATGGAGTATTGCCCAAGGAAATGAAAGGGTATGCCTTGGATTATATCCTTGGTAGCATTATTTGTCTGCAAACTTGATTTTGTTCCCAGTGCATTGTACTCTGTGCTCAATTTTTAATGTCAGGAAAGTAGTATTATGTAATAGAAAGCCTTGAGGTCTCAGGCTTCGAAATTACAATAAAGGTAGCATGTATCACTTACTAATCTGTGCAGTTATTGTACAAACATCAGCTTCCTGGTTTGCCCTCCTCTGTGGCTGTGTCCTTTCACACTGGAATAAATTGATGTAGGGAGGACAAATCCCAGAACAAGTTTTTCTTACCAAACTGGCTTTAAGACCTGAGGCACTGATGTCTCTTAACCAAAAGACTTTCCCGGTGTAATCATACCCATGAAATCTTACTTAGCAAGGGCTTCTGGTGTTGGCTGGTGCTTTGTGCTCTCTGGTGAGCTGGCTTGGATCTCACTCTTCCACAGAGCAGCTTCGTGTCTCTTGCCAGCTCTGTGACCTCCTGGGTCAGCTCCCGAGCCTGATGTACAATCCATGGACAGGATACATCTGCTGCGTGTAGTCGAGAGAGGCCACACTACTGTGTCACAGTTGGGAGATGTTTCCAAGGCTTCTCTAAAGCCCTCTTTTACCATAAAGCTTTTTTCCTAGCTGCAGTTGAATGTTATCGCCATCTTCCATCATGTCATTTGATATGTGTGGTTCTGAATTGGGAGATAAGAAACCTGAGAGAATTGTCAGAGCAAAAGGTCTGGATGTAAGAATAGGAGGTCAGAGCACCAGGGCTGACAAGTTGAGGAAACATTCATTTGAAGATTTAATTGGATTCCTGACTTTCTGGTGTTGGTTTGGATAGGGAGCTGATGTGGGTAATGGTGAGTAAGTAAAAAAAAAAAAATTAAATACAGTGTTCTGTTATAATCCCCTATATCTTTTAGATGAGAGATAAGTTTTAGTTTGTTGGGTTTTTTTCCTTTTTTTCTTTCTAATAGTGATTTTTCAGGTGGGTAAGAAGGGTGTGTTGTAGTTTTTTGATGCCTGCAATTTTCTGTTTAATACACATCATGAAGCCAAGCGGATTCTGGCTCTTTATCACTAAAGTGTTGTGTATTCATTCCACATCGAAAGCACCTCTTAAGCACAGGCTCAAGTCTTCAACTCATGAATAAATTTTCTGATTCAAGTAAGATGTAGACCTTCCTGGAATTTCTTGGATTAGGGATAATGTAATAAGATTCTTTCAAGTTCAGATTAAAGGGAAGATGGGAACTGCTTCTTCAGGTGCACAGTCTGTCAGTAGTCAAGATGTATGTTAACTACTGGAGAATCTTTCTGTGACTAGAAGGCTGTATAATTGTTTGCATATATTGCTCCTGTGTCATGGAATAGAATAAATGCCCATTATGTTTTTACAGCTATTGAGTCTGCTTATATTTACCTGTAGCTACAATTAGTTGAATTAATGTCCCTTGCAAGTTTTAGGTCTCTGTTGGCACAACTCCTGAAGGTGTGGAAAAACTACTGGTTTAGTTCTGTCACTGGACAAAAGCACCAGCTCTTCTGTGAAATTAAGCTGTAATTTACAAACTGTAAACAATGAGAAATTTTTTAAACTTGCTGGTCTGTGTTTTTTCCCCTCAAATATGCTTTTTACTGCAAACGTGAACATACCACCAAGCTGTAATAGTTGGTGGCAGGTATTCTGCTTCTTGTGAAAGAGTTTTCTGTACCAGGAGACCACATGAAACCTGGGAGACAGGGTACAGAAGTTGTTTTTATTTTCTTTATTACTCTGAACCATTCAGAGTAGATTCACCAAGTATTATGTGGATGTACGCTCTTTCTTTTAAAAATGATACGCACATTACAGCAAACAGCATCTACCCTAAGCAAGCATTTTCTTAGGATGACATGTATCAGTTTTCTCCATCCCTGTCCATGGCATGATTCTTCTGTGTTGCCACTTAGTTATGGTAAAGAAGAAATAAACTTACTTCTTTAGTTAAGCAAAGGGAAGTTCTTTTTTTCTGCTGATGTGGTATATGATGCCTTTTGCACAAGTTGCTGCAGGTGGTAAAACTGCCTGCGGCAACTTGGGTGAGTTGTTTTGTTTGGATGAATTCCTCATCTCTAAAGGTAAAGTGTTGCCATCAGTAGGGGTTTTCACAACCTTCTCCTGTTAATGTCCTCAAAGCATAGAACAGCCCAGGTTGAAAGGGACCTTGAAATGTCTTCTGGTCCAACCTTCCAGGGTTTCCTTTAATGTCAAAATTTTCCTTTAGTGTCATCTTTGTCTTGATGCCTGTGTACCTTTTCACTGGCTTAGATCATGTGTGTGTTGAAATGTCCTCTCATCGTGGTATAGGTGATTTCCTGGTTTCTTTTGCTCATTTGTTCATCTCTATCGATGTTGTACTTTGTCATAAATTTAATTTTAAAATGTCTTTGCAAGGAACTGTCATATGCATGTATAGCACTTTGAAAGCTAAAATACTCATTCATATCAGGGAATTTTGAGTGTGACGGTAATAAAGAGAATAATGTCAGATTTTTAAAATTGGTTAAAGAATAGGAGGAACTTTCTGTTCTGCTCACAGTGAGGAGTGGCCAGTTTCTTAGACCTTCTATATAAGGCTGTATATGTCTGTTAAAGAGGAATCTGCTGTATACAGTGTCTATGTGCTTATTCATCTGCACAAATATGTCCTCTAAAGTAAGTATTGGCAGGTTTGCACAAAAAGACCAGAAGCAGAGTAATTAATGTTGGTCTTATTTTATTGTGTTGAACTGTGTACTTTTATATTGAATTAAGACTGTTCTTTTTAGATGTAAAGCTGTTCTAAGTTAGATGTTTTAGTCTACTTGAAGGGAACATGGCATATTTTGTACTAAACCACTCAAACCATGAATTATCGCCATTTTTTTTAAATTTTAGTAACTAAATCTTAGGTTTCCTTCCAGAGACTTTTTCTTAATTTATCCTTGGAGCCTTTTGGGATGAGGAATTGATAACATTGCTGAAACACCTTAATTATTCCCTCAGCTTTCATTATGTGCTGGTGAGAAACTCCAGCCAAAGCAAGTGTGGAGAACACTTGCAGCTGCTTTCTCAGGAGCTGAGCAGTTCTGGTCAGCACCATGGGCATTGGTGTCTCTCTCTGAGCTGCTTCAGTGTAGTGAACAATAGAGGTCATATATTCACATAAATGTGTCAGTGCTTGGTACATAGCAATTCTAACTGACAGTTATCATGGAATAATGTACGGACTGGGTATGCTTGCCAGGTGTTGAAAGGAGAACTTGTAATGTAAATTTATAAAGAGAAACATGCTGATTTCAGTTCTAAACATACGGTTACATACATTGGGAGAAGAAGGTGCTTGTACTTTTCAAAGCAACTAGATTGTTAATTTATAGCTAATTTTGATTTATTGGTTTGGGGTTTTTTTAGAACTGTGAATTTCTCTGTGATTTATTTCTGTTAACTTTTTTTTTAATCTTCTTTATTTTAACGTGTGCCTGTTTGCCCATAAAGGGATATTACTCTATGAGCCCTTGTGATGACGAATATGTAAGTGTCTATATCTTTATATCCTTTCACATTGCCTGCTGCAGTCTGTCACCATCTATATTTCTCTTCATTTCATACAGTGTAACAATTTTCCGTGCATTTTAACTTGACATGAACTATATTGTTTATCAAGAGCCGAAAAATGTGCAAGGCTTGGGATTTCTGCATGGAGAACAGAATAGAAGTTCTAAGTAACCTAATTGCTTCATAATACACGTAACACAGCATGTCAGCAAAGGAGTAGCTTTGTCCACAACTTTTACATGAAACACAGCTTCTTTATAATGTGCAGAAAGTACTTATTTCTTCCACATGAACATCAGTGTATATAGTATATAATGTCTCTGAATGTGCCCACACGAGCTGATCCCACAACACCTTCGATAACTATTATTCCTTTAGATAATACAGCAAATCGAGTTGTGCTTTTCAGAGGTGCGTCTTATTTTCCACGTTTATATTTTTAATTTGTAAAGTGAAACTGCCTCTCCATAGCAAAGATTATCAAATTGTTTCATGCAATTAAAATGGATCCTCTCTCACTGAAAACTGAAAAAGCAAGACAGTGTTCTGTGTACTGCCTGGGACTTCTGTAAGCCAGATGGAAGTTTGTGTTCTGGCAGTGTTACAAGTACACCATAAGTATCTAATTTTGCCCATAGTCAGTTCATTCTTTGCAAAGAGAGGAAATGAGTCCACTTCTAAGTAACTTGGTATGTAGTCGATTCATAAGAGTGATTGACACCGATTCTGAAAAATGTCAATCAGTATTCTGCTTTAAAATCATCCATATTTATGTTTTTTCCGCTTTCTTTAGGTAAAATGAAATTTCATTTTTCAGGAAAAATTGTACTTTTTTTTTTTTTTTTTCCAAATGTGTTCCTCACCGGGAATTACAGTAAGCCCTGTGGGCGCTCAGCTTCCCACTTAAAACAATATTTTGTTTTGACCAATAGTTATAGAATTAAATGGACTATTCCTTATGTGCTTTCTTTTGTCTTGATGCAGAGAATACTGCCCACATTCACCTGTATTAAAAGATCACCTGTTCCTGTTGACAGTGTGAATGAACATAATGGCCACCTTTTGCTTGATATTCAGCATTCTGTTCCCTGGCACAATGGTCTGGTTTGAGGTTGAGAAAAGTTGATTACAGATAAGAAATTATGAATGAAATTCTTTGCTCAGCAAAAGCGTTATCCTTATCCAGGTAGCCTTAGTTATGTGTAACTTCATATGATGTAGAATATAAGAACTTGCAGAGGTTTTATAAACTTTTTTAAAGCTATCTGACTCTAATTCAGAGGTGTTTCTTGAATAGATAGATAGTTTTCCTCTAGCTTCCCCTCACTGTTTATATATAGTACTTTATTATTTTTCTGACATTTTTGTCTTGTCATTACATTATCACATAGTATTACAGTGTGACTTCTAGGTACACTTCAGATGTGTTAGACAGCCTTTTTCATATGTCAACTGGGAATTTTTCTAACAGGATATCTCTAGTATAAGTAAGGAAAAAAAATTAAAAACATTTGCGGGTCTCTTATGAAATAAATTTGCATAGCCCCAGTAGACCTGCCAGGTTACACAAGCTCTGTCTAACCCATCCAGGGCTGCGTGTAGCGGTCTTGTTGTCATTAGCATATGACAAATGAGCTCAACATAAATGTATGAGTTCTAATGGTATATATAAATTTGCTCAAACTTTGGTTTTACTGTTCACATATTCATCATGTATCTTAGATTATTAATTCTGAATCTGCATTGAATTTACACTGACTTCTTAAAGCACATTTTCAGAGTGGTAACTGAGGACAGAATCTGGCTTTCAGCTTTAGCCTTCAGCATATTATGAGTATATACATTAAATAGCAAAGTGGAGCTGGTTTGCATGCAGAGCTACAGTATTTGATAAAATCAATTGTGGTTTTGGCTTGCACATGAAATGCATCTGTTTTCTTTTATAAATATTAATTTTATTTTTTTTGCCCCTTTGAACTTCTTTGTTTTATTCCATGCCGTTCATATTCATACTTCGCTTGGTTCAGAAATGAAGGGCTGCCATCTGTGGCTAATCTGCATCATGACAGAATTACTTGACTTAATACAGCACCTGGTTTGGCTTTGGCAAGAACCAGCACAAACAAAAGTCATACGCCATGATCCCACCAGAATGAGCTATGCTTGGGCTGTTGTTTTCTTGTGTTTGTTTCTTTTCCTTTCCTTAAGAGACCTCGTTTCTGCATGTGTTTCATTTATGACAAATGATTCTGTCGCAAGATAGGTATTGCATGAAAAGTACTTTTTTTGAGATTAAGTCCACAAATGCCACTAATCGTGGATTACAGATGAGTCATAAACACCCCATGTTCTTCCCACTGTTTTATTCACTGGCAATTTAAAGAATACTGTTATTCAAAAGGCCGAATTAATATTTAACCTGTTCCAGGAAAGGTAAGATTGGGGAAAGGGGTTAGGAGAAGGTGTTGAGGAAATAAATGCTTTTTAATCTAGGAAAACTAAGAGGAACTGAGTACACGTGATTGCTTGGGGTATTGTCTAGCGGTTGACATGACGGTTGTGTAACGAGAAGTTACCTGTCGGCAGCGCCTTGAACCCTGTTTGCCTTTCATCCTGTGGCCTTGGATTCATCACTTGGAGATGAAGACCATAATGTTTCTACTAGCCTTATAAAACTATTAAGAATTTACTTACTATATAGAGTGCTTCGAGGGCTACGAATGCACAGTGCTAACGGTTTTAGTGAGTCCCAACTTCCCTGCATCCAGATACTCTCTCAAAAACACAGTACAGTTGGAGGTTTTGCACTATTGTCACAGAAATTACAAGATATCAGAGTTCAGCATGTAGATTTAAGAATGAACACTAGGAAAGAGAATGGAACTGTGAGGATTAAAAAAAAAAGCCAAACTCGGCTCCGTTCTGCCCACTTCCAGACTTCAATATTAACCTTTTCCTCAGTTAAATCCTAAAAATAATTTTTAAAAGCTTCATGGTTTTATGTGTATCTGCAACACAGAAGTCCATTTTTCAAAGCACGTGGCTGAAGTTTTGCAAAGAACTCAAAAAGAGTTTTGTTATTAATTTGGCAGAGGGGCAGGTCTTTGTTCCTGAGAATCTCTTGCTTGTGCTTTCCATGGCAGTAGGGTCTTGAGAGGGGTGAAGGCTGGTTCAGCTGGCGGTCCCACCAGAAGGATTGCTGGGGAAAGCTCGGCTTTGGGTCTGCTGTGTGCAGAGATGATGGTGAAGATGATGACCTTTTTGCACCGGCTAGAATATACGTCTTAAATGACTTAAGTGTGCTGATGTAAGTAAGCCCAAGAAGTGATTTGTAGGACCCAGCTGTATTTGAGGTGTGGTTTTCCTTTTGTTAAAGCTAATGCGTGATTTGACAACTAGAACTTAAAGGCAGCTTTGGGGGATTAGGTTATGTAAAGATATTTAACTCGGTAAATATCCTGAGATTGGGACATCTCAGATCCATCCCAAAGAGGAGAAATGGAAGCAAACAAACAAATACTACCTAGTAAAATGCAAAAGGAGGTGCTGGGGACAAAGTGTATTTGTTTTGGTGGGCTGCCTGCTAGGGAATTCGTAATGTGCATTTGCCCTCCCCTGTGTGTGGGAGGCAAGGCACCTTGCAGGGTGAAAAGCAGCCTTCTGCTTAAGGAATAAGATTTAAACCAAGTTCAATGTTAGGATGGGTTTGTATTTCACTCTTTTAATTAGAAATGTTTATGTAAAGGGAACCATGAAATTTTCAGCAGAGTATGGGTTGTATTCTCCAGGCTTAATTTCCACCCAAGTCCATAACCCAGGTATCTTATTGCCAAGAGTCTGTGGCAAGAAGTAGCCTGGGTGTTAAGTTGAATGAGCAGTGCTCAGTGGCACTGCATTTGTATCACTTGTTTGAAAACTAAACTGATTGAGAATCTCTTCACACCCATTTAACGATGGATGGAGAGCTATGCTGTCCCTTGGCCCGCTGCTTCACGGGGTGCCTCAGTCTGACCTGAGGTAGCGTGGACCCTGAAATCGTAGCCCTGCGAGCCACAGGAGAGCTGCTGGATTGCATAACTGCCAAAAAATGACCAGAAATGTAATTCTCCAGCAATATTTTACTGAAATTCTTGTTCCCATAATATTACTTAAAATAGAGGCCTAAATAAGTTCCAAATTGGGAAATACACGTACCAGAGTTGTTACTATACTGTATCTGCTGGTTTTAACTTATTTTGCAGAATTATTCTCTCGTAATCAAACACTGAATCTGTTGGTTTTCTGTTTGTGGTGGTTGTGCCATGAGCATTCGATTGTTTAATCACAAAATAATACTTTTTAGCTCCTGCAGATTGCCATTCATTGCCAGATCTCAAAACCCAGCTTATTCAAGAGATGGATGCCTGTATCTACTTCCCAGATGAGAAAAATGGAGGCCCAGAGATGTGAAATGACATGTTTAAATCCTCTCTGCAGTTGGTAGCTGAATCAGGACTAGAAGCTGGCTCCTGAGGCCCAAGCCAATGGCTTACTCAGTGTGCTCTGCTGGACCAGTACAGATTAGCTCATTTATGACTAATCATGATCATGTAAATGAAGATGAAGAAAGGAAATCTCAGCCTGTAACATGGTTGCGTTCTTTCTGCGTATCAGTGGTGCTGACCATAGTCAGATTCAGAAATGAAGGTGCAGTGAAGGACAAACTGGCCCTGAAAAACTTCTCACCATTTCTGTTTTGCTTCATTGAACCCAACACAATATGAACTGTGTCCTTATTGCTTTCCCAGAAATACCTGAAAGCGCTTCCTCCCTCCTGTGCACGTTCTAGACTGATAAACTTGGGTCTGATCAGAAAAGCGTGTGCTCGACAAGAAGGTTCTCCGTCTCGGTGGTCCTGTCCTCCGAGATCCAGTACAGGGTCTGCCTCACTGTGCGGTGCCTTTTTGTGCAGGCAGACTACAGAGCCAAACCCTACTAAATGCTTTGCTGCACTCCATCTACCAGCTTAAAAAAGTAATTTGGGAATTAATAGGACTTTGTCCTCCTTGATCTGATTGCTTTTTTAAAAAGTCCAAATGACGTGTCTGTAGTTTGAAATTTATAAAAGCTTACAAAAGCTTGCCAAAAAGTTTTATTTGTGTGGAAGGGTGATGCATATATCTTTACCAATTATATATCCTTCGGTTAGGCTTTGGTTGGAGCACATTTTTCTTTCTAAAATGGCGAAGGAGTGATGGGCAAAAAGGACTTTGCTGAGAAGCAGAGAGTTTCTACATCTACCCATAAATATGTCTATTAGTGACATGCTCTATTTCTTTGCTCACTACTCTTTGTGTTTTCATCTTCAAAGGCTCTGCCATTTCTGTAGCTTTAACATACCACAGTCACTTTCTTTCCAGTTTCCTTTAATGGAGAAGAGTGCTGAGGAAGCCAACAAAAATGATTTGTGATTTCATTGCACACTCAGGTACAAGATGATAGGTTTTGACTGGAAAAACAGTTTTGTTTAAACGAAAGTTAACTGTTGATATTTATCAAAAATGCTATGGAAAATGAATAAAAGTAAATGAGGGGAAAACAGTTTAGGTAGATAGGATACTTTGAAAGACTTTTCTATTGTGGAAAATAAACTATGATTTGAGAACTGCTGTCAAGACAGGTGAATTTCGAAGTGTGTGACCTATTAATTGTCTATTGTGTACAAGTCATTCATTGACTTAAATATAATATAAATGCTTTCCAATGTGCGTATAAGCTTATTTCACATCTAAGAGAACAGTTCCTTGTATTCCGAAGGATACCCATGCACTGGTGTGTTCAAGAGTATGTCAGCTGGGGTAATTCAATATTCTCTATGGTATTTCATGCTTTTTTGTCTCCCAAATCCCTGTTTTAAACCTGACAATAGACATCAATTATATAGCTCCCACTGAAAGAGGGTAGGTTAGAAGAGAAGACCAGTTTTAAAGGCATAAGTGGTAATGAGAGATTTTTTTAGAAAGTGAGCAGGGAAATCAACACAAAGAGATGACACTGAATATTCTGCGAATATGGCATGTAGTTGACATCAGAATGCATGATATGAAGCACTCATGCCAGAACTGCTGCTTTTTGGCTCACCTACAATTAGCTCTAGCAAAAAATATTTACTGAGGCAGACAGCTTTTATATGGAAACTTTATATGATGTTGATATATTTAAGTTTCAACTTATTCAGCGGTGGTGCTGTATGTGCTCTGTGCCAACTGCATCAGAGAGGAAATAATCCAGGCTTAAACCGGACTTGCCCTAGGCAGAACCACTGAGAAACGGCACGCTGTTCCGTATTTCTTTTATCTATACTAGAATACACAGTCTTATCTTTACATATTAATAGTTATATATAGAGGTACATATTAGTAGCAACAGGCATTCTGATAACATTAGTGTCAAAACAAAGAACTATAGCAAATTTGGATGCTGTAACGTGTGCTAGGTCTCCCATGAAATATAATTACAACTTTAAGATATGAAATTTTTTGAAGTCAGTAAATGTGTTTAGAAAGTTCTTAATCTTTCTCAGTGGGCTTTGGATGGTAGTTTCTACTCACTTTTTTCCTTCTATTTTTTTTTTTGTGCTTCAAGTGTAGGTAATTTTTAGAGTATGACAGGGAAGATAACATAGCCAGATCATAACGAAAGAGGTTTTTACCTATGAAACGCTTTAAGGGAGAAGAAAGATAAACACTGCTGTCGTCTCTTCCTTTAGCTGTGTTTCTATTTTGCAACATAGGTTTTATAGTAAAAGAACCGCAAAACCTCAGTGAGTGGATTCACTGTGGACATCGTTAGTAACACTGTTGGTGTGGAATTTGGACTAATCCGTTGTGGTTTCTTTTTTTCTCTCTTTTTCTGATCCAGGCTTCCACAATGTTAAGAGCATCTTTAGCCCCTGCGTGAGTATTTACTGCTGAGCTTCATGTATATCTGTAGAGAAGAGGAGGAAGGGTTTGGGAGCTGGAGTGCACTGCTCCTTGTCTGCAAATGGGAATCGCTTGTCCTCTGTGTGCTTCCTCCGATCTCAGTGAACCCAGCAGGCAAATATTGTGTGATCTGTATTCTTCTGTTGGGCAGGCTCAGTAACATCCTAATTTCAGCAGGATGTTGCTAATCCAGTAAATCTGCCACTCCACACCTGTGAGCTGGTTGCTGTGTTTTCTTTGCTGTTTCCGCACAGCACGGTCCTGTTATTGTAATTGGTTTGCTTCTCACAAATCCAGGAAAAGGGGAATCAATCACGTGGATTTTTGGATGCCTCAAGTTTAATTTTTTGTGACAAGTTAGTAATAATTTTTTGCTTATAAGATTACATAGAGGTGGTATATCTAAGGTGAAGATTTTATTAAATTTTTGAGGTAATGTTTTGATCCTCCTGTTGTTTACAATATAATTCAAGGGACAATTATATGTATAACAGAAAATCTGTTTTGAAAAGTAGTAGGATAGGAAGATAGGAGTAAAAAATGTTTAGTGGAACATATTTAAATATTAAAAGTAAAGCACTGACTGGAAGCAATTTTTTTAAAGTGAAACTTCTATTGCAATGTTAAAACTCAATATAGCAAGACAGTACTGGTGCATGGAAAGTGGTCTTGTATGAAGTCTTACATTAAGCCAGCATAGCCCAGCCTGTAAAAATCCAACCTTCCGCCTTTGCCTTGGAGAAGACATTTCTGTGTGCACAGGGGCTTAGTGGTGAAGTTGGAGCTGCAGCTTATTACCGTGTCTTTTTGTAACCAAGTGCTAAGGGCCACAAGCTTGTGATCCACACAGAGCAAAAAAGGATGTTGCTGTACTGTTCTGTGTCACTAAAAAGCTCAGAGCATCAATTGAAAAAGTCTGTTCTCACATGGTAATGGTAATAAAAGTAACAAAGGTGTAAAAAAGTGGAAGCTTTTTCCTGAAGCAGCCTTCCTGTTTTGGCTCTTCTCACCTCAGTAACATCAGCTGTGCTGAATAAGGAGAGTTTTGATTAATGTCTTTCCCATTTGCATTGTAGGAAGATGCAGGATGTGCCATTGTTGCCCTCATTGGATTACGAGAAGCTGAAGAAAGATTTGATTACAGGGAACGATCGTCTCAAGGCCTTCTTGCTGCAGGCTCTGCGCTGGGTAAGGGAGAGGCCTCTGCAGAAATAAAGAAATAGGTCCCTTCTGGAGGGATCCAGTACTAAAATCCATCTTAAGAGCAGGATGATGGTTCTAGTCATCAGTTCAGCATTACAGGCAACTTCTCTCTTTGTCGGTGAAGCTTGCTAAGGCTCTTGAGATGATGAAGAAAGCCTAGTCAAGTAGGCATCTATTTCTAGCGGTTTTCTTCTTATCTGAGGAAAGCCAGATAGGAATTGCTGAGATCCTCAGTGAAAGTAATTTCTGATGTTTTTTCAAATAAATTGTTGTTGTTGATTTAGGCAGTTCATTTTTCCATATATTGCCCCATTTTAAATTTATGTAAGTATTGCTGTATCCAAGAAGTGCCTGACTCTAATCACCAATTTTCCCGTATAATCAAGGTATTCTACAAGAGCCTATGATTTGGTTGACTCAGATCATATAATGATATTTCAGAAAAATTAAAGGTGACAACAGGAAGTTACCTTTTTGTGCTGAAAAGGAAGCTGATGGGTCCGAAGAGACAGACGTGAAAGATAATAATAGTGGAATTCTGATCAAGCTTCAGTGTCTATTTTCACATAAGAAAACATCCGTTGGGTCTGACCACTGGTTCTTCTAGCCCAGTACTCTGTCTTAGATGTTTTAGAAAGGACCACATCTGTAGCTATTAAAGGGGCTTTTTAACTTTATGGGAAGTAATGCTGCATCCTTCCTGTATGGACAGTGATGGCAGCTCCTGAGTAGCAGTTTTGTAATGGATCACTGAGCTGAGGTCAGGTCAGTCCACCTCTTTCCCTTAGATCACTGAGGCTGAATTCCTTCTCCCCGTGAGAAGAGGTTTCTCAGCTATGGGGTATCAGCACCTTTAAAATCTTGAGTGGTCATCAATTCACGTTACCTTTTTTTTTTTTTGACTGATTGTTATTTATTTTAGCGCTTGACAACATCACATCCTGGAGAGCAGAGAGACACTGTCCTGCAAGCCTACATCAGTAACGACCTCCTAGACTGCCACAGCAACTGTCAGGTCAGCTGGAAAGGGTTTTCCTCCAACTTGCATCTGATATTGCTCATTTGTTTCTGTAAAGTGCTGACCAGAAAAATTTATCACTCTGGAAGGGGGGGCGGGGGAAAGTAGTAGTGCCAAAATCATGGGATATGTTTAGCTTCTGCATCCCAGTCTTTAAATGTGATGGGCAGAGCTTTGCATTGCAAGAGCTCTCAGTGTAGATACAATTCTTATAGACAGGTGGAAGTTTGTCACCGTGCTTGATGCCAGTGAGTTGAGCAGAAGCCTCCTGAGCCCCTTACTTAGGAATAAGCTCTTGCGTATCAGATGCTGTGTCTCTTTTTTGAATGATTGTGTATTGTTAGATAATACTTTCAATCCATTCCACTAATCTAGGATAAGAACTAAATTAGGACTTCAGTCTCAATAGCCCTATCAAATATCTGATTATGTGCTTGTAATAACATGTTCAATAGTATTTAAATGAATTCGGAACAAATTATTACCTTTATTTAGAAAGGGGAATTGCGGGTGTGTTGATTTTGAAAGATTGCTTCAGTCACTTGTAATCCACTACTTTTACTAACAAAAGTGCAACTTTTTTCATTTGTAGTAGTGAATTTTGTGCATAGTTGATTTCCCCAGTTGTTTGAAGCAATGGGCCTACTTGTTACATTGTGGGTCCCATTGTCATTGCAACAGTAACTTGTACCACTTAAAAAGTTAAAGGATTATTAAATCAATGATCTGTTTTTCTCCCTGTAAATTTCTGTAAGAGGGAAGTTATGTATAAGTAATGCCTGAAGTAAAACAGATTAAAAATCATTTGCAATGTGATGTTCTTGGTAAGTTACTGAGCTGCTTTCCCCCACTCTTAGCTGTCAAACAAAAACATTCCTATTCAGGTATCATTACTACATTTAAATTCATCACAAAATTAGATATATATTTTTGTCACTGACTAAATATTAATTTTAGATATCAGCTTTAACTGATAACTGTGTTGGTTCATTATAATTCTCACCCTGCACCGTGGAGCTTAATAGTGTTTTAGCACGCTGAGCTGAGAAACTGTTATTTGCTTATTTGTTCATTTTCCATCTCTCCCTCAGCCCCTGCCAATAAAAGAAAAATATATTAAGATTAGAAAATATATTAAGATATTAAGATATTGATATGCATTCAAAGTTTGTTTAGTGTGAAAATTTACTGAGGCTTTTCAAACATTATAGAAGACTAACTTTTTTTTTTCCTCCTTTGGTGAGTCTTTATTAATGTTTGTTTTTTCAGAGAAGTGTTCTCAAATTATTGCATTCGAAGAGTGAGGTAGTCAGACAGTATATGGCAAGGCTTATCAATGCTTTAGCTTCACTGGCAGAAGGTAAGAGATTCACTGCAAAGAAAAAGAGCATGTACATGTAATGCAGGGTTATAGATACTTCACAAATACATGTCACTGCATGTGGAGATTTAGAACCTTATTGGCATGCTTTTTCTAGGGATTCACTGTCTTCTGTTGCATGCATTTGAAACAGTTTTTCAGTATCTCGAAAGTTTTCATTTTGACACTGTATATTCAGCATTTCTGACTCCTTTTGATGATTTGTGGTCTATGTGGGAACTTACCCAGGTGCTGCCTTTAATGTAGTCTTCAGTCTCTTCATGAGGGTAAAAAAAATAATAATAATTTTAAAATCGTTGTTAATTAAAGGTCCTATAGGCAGAACTGCTACCAGGCTGTGTAACAGTAGTTAGCGCAGCTGCTCTTTTATCTTCCTGGTACTCACCTGAATAAATCTTTGTGTATCACTGCTATCTGATCTATATATGTATGTATGTATGTATGTATATGAAGCTTTGTATCTCTCACCCTTGGTCTGGTGCCACTTAAGGAGCTAACTATTGCTAGGAACTGCAGTCCTATTTAAAGTCAATAGCAGTAGGGCACCTCACTTTCCCAAGCTCTTTGGACACCTCCATTCTTTTCCTAGAGTGTACAGAACTGTGACAGGTCAGAAAGCATGTCCTGAAAGAGGAATAGTGGATTCTTTGCAGTACTAGTTTGGCCTCTAATGCCCCAAGTGGCTGCATTGAATGCAATTGGTCTGCTAGATGACTTATTTGTACAGGTTTGTTTGGGTCTTGGCACCACATTGTGGCTTGTCAAGAAGAAACTGAGGTCAATCCTGCTTACTTTTCCAAGGAGAGGGAGCTCTTCTGTCATGAGCTGATATCTCAGCATCTGTTCTTTCACTGCTTTTGCACCAGGTCGTGTCTACCTTTCTCAGAACCCCATGTTGCTGCGAATGCTGGAGGAGAGACTGAAAGCTGAAGACAAAGATTCCCTTACATGGGAGAATGTTCTGGGGGCTCTGCAGAAATTCAGCCTCAGGTGATGAAAGCACAGCACGCAGTGGTGACAGCAGGAGAGGAAATGCAGGCTATTTGGGCTCTGTTCAGGGAGAAAGAAGAGCACTTGGTTTTCCCATAACAATCATCAGAACCTCTGCTGACTGATGAAAGCAGTGTCATTTATTATGGAGGAGAACTCAGTTTTGCTGACTGAATTAACCTGACTTCCTACCAGCTGTCAAGACTCAAGTAAATGTACATCTCCTGCCACAGCCTTCTGTATTTTATGTGTATTCCTTAACTGAACAAAGTTAAAATCTTGATGGAGAAAGTTCCAAAGATACCACATAGAAAAAAGAGTTGCATTACATTCCAAAGCATAAGGTTTTCATTATCCTTTCTGCAAACATTTTTCAGGGATTTCATTGTCATCCTCTTGATCCTCTTTCCTGGAGCTGTCTATAGATGGGCTGTCTTCTTTCTTATTTTTGCTCTAGCAGTCTGTCTCAAATGCCCACCACAGAAGAAATATGCTAAAGCGGTAAAGGGCTTGATGTTGCTGTCATTTATCAAATAAATACAATCTAGGTACTCCGTTTTCACCATACTAGGGAGGAATGTTCAGCCCTGAATAGTTAACTAAATGTGAGGAAGTCTATGGATGTGTCGAGCTTTTGTTATTTTCATTCATGCTTCGTCTGAATTAAGACTGCAAGCGTTGGTTTGGGATTTTTTTTTTAATTATTTGTTTCTTTGGCTGTGTTGAAGAATGAAGGCTGCTTTTGGATTTGCTTCATTTAGAACTTGTCTAGGTGAAGCACATGTAAATGTGCTTTGGGTAGAATTCTGCACTGCTTCCTGACATGATGCCTTATACTGCTGGAAATCCTAAACCAATCTTAGAGAAAATGATGTTTTGATTAAAGCAGTTGTTCATAGTACAAGTCATTTTGAATTTTGTGGCCTAGACATTAAGCTACTTAAAATTTGAAAGTTTTTTGCTTCCTAAAAAATAACAGTTAATCTTATAGAAGGTTAATTCCAGATACTTGACATGACGGACTCTTTTTTTTTTTTTGAACGTGTGGTCGGATGCTCCCTTGTTTTGCTCAGTCCATGCCATAGACCTGCTGCAAGATCCAGGACCGAGGAAGCATATGAACTTTCAAGAGTAATCCAGATCCCAAGTACCAAGACCAGGAAAATACCTGCTTTGATTTTTGTAGCTTAGACTTACTGCCAATTGGAAATGTTTTTTAAAATGGTGTTCTTCAGTAAGACCTTTCTACCAGTATATACTTCTTTTTTTCTATTGTAAAGTGAGGAATTTCTGCAGTAGGAGAGCACAGTTGACCACCTGGCACTTTATTCAATATACTCTTCAAGGGCACCTACAGGTTGAGTTAAAAGAATACATGCTTTAAGAATCTCTAGAGGAAGGAGCAAGTAGATTTAAGCAAAAAATCTAATTTGTCAAATCAAGAGTACAAAAGTGCTATAGTGCTATGGGCACCTATGGCAGAAGTAGTAATTAATTTGTTTTATGGGTCTGTTGTGTGTAGCTGGCTTTTTTTACCAATTTTAAGACAATTGAAAATGCAATTTTAGGTGGTTAGAAGCCTTAGAAAACAATGAAGAAACCTACCTCAGTAGCTTGCAGGTTTAAAAAAAACCCAAAACAAACCACAAAAAAACCCAATTCACCCAACAACCTTTTAGTGCTCTAACCCTGTGGGAATCCACATCTTCAATTTCTTCAGGCTTTGTTAATTCCTTAGTTTAGTTGATTCTGCCAAAATGGATAGTTTGGGGGGGTTTCGTTGGCAGGCTAATGAATGATGAAGTAGGGTTTTAATGTGCTTATATTTGCTATAAATGTATTTGAAAGCTTTTTGTCTTGTGGTCTGATTTTTGTGGGCTTTTTGTTTTTTGATCCTAGGCGTGCACTGCAGTCGGCCATGATCAACGATGGGCTCATTTTCTGGCTGGTTGATGTTCTCAGGGATTCGGATTGCCTGTCTGATTACACGCTGGAGTATTCTGTTGCCTTGCTCATGAATCTTTGTCTGCGGAGTGCAGGTGTCTCACATTTTGAATTACAACTTTATTCCAAGGAATGGATAGGGAAGGTTGTGAATCTTTTTTTTCTGATATACATGGATTCTTTCAAGTGACTATAATTAGTAGCCGGGACTCGCATGACCAGAGATATCTGAATGTTATAACCGATGTTTTTGAGCAGATCTCTTTCCCAATAATCCCAAACAATGGAGGTTAGCTTCACCAAAATCTAAAGAATTAAGAAGGCAGTTAATCAATGGAACCCTCTAAGATTTGATTCTTTTTTTGTATCCATATGTGAGGACTGCCACTCCTACATGCAAGGCCCACTTTTCAAAGGACGCCTTATACTTGTGTTAGAGATTTATCTGTATAAAAGAAGGTCAGAACTGAGTGATGAATAATGGTGAGGAACTTAACCTTCATTTGCATGCTTCACTTCTACAATATAGAGATTACCTCACCTCCAGAAAATAAGGTCCTGTCTATGTCCAAGAGACTTAAAAGGAGCTTAAAGTAAGTTTTGTTTTAAAAACAGAAGTAAGGCAAGAATGAAGAATTAATTGCTTGCCATAAGCAAGATAATGGCTTTGTTAAACTTTTAAAAATCCCTTTGTGTTGCATCCTGTCCAAGACTAAAACTGTGTAAATCCAGAGTAACTCCACTGGTTTCAGCTCAGTTATACTGAGCAGCATTTGACAGGAACAAGAAACAATATTGCTCCGTGTAAATTATATTTAGTACTGATTTTAAGAAGCAAGTAAGAAGCTTGTTCTGATCATATTTTTTTCAAGCATATTTATGTTTTCTCACTTTGCAGGGAAGAAAACGTGTGCAAGGATCGCAAACCATGTGCTCAAAGTTCTCTCTGATCTTCTTGGCCATGAGAATCATGAGGTATTTGTACAGCAAACTCTGGGTTAATGAAAAAGTACAAAGAAAAAATAAAGACAAAGCAAGAAAGGAAGAAATGAAAATAAATAAATTGGTTTTGTTTCCCTCGTGTAATTAAGTTGTGTGAAGTTTTCCTAAAATTCACAATTATGTAAATTTTATTTCATCGGGCACTGGTCTTTCTAGACATAATTATGTCTTCCTTCAACAAATGTTGGCAGCTGAGAATGAAAGTCTTTTAGATGCATAGTTATAATGCAATACACATGCCTTCTTGATTGCAGTTTCTGATGCTGTTTAAATGTCATCTCACACCAAATCATCTCAAGATTAACTAGTTCATGAGATGAACAATGTGTGGTGCAAGCCCATTATGCAAAACATCAGGTACAAAGAAACAAATCTGCTAGTAGTTTTAAGGAATATTATGAGAAAGCAGTACGCTTCTGACATTGAACCTTTATTATCTTTTTATCTGTCCCTTCATTTAACCTGCTGCTTAACTCTTTTGTGGTTCATTTCTTTTCTGTCTCTAGACACACTTGCAGCTTAGATGCTAAATTAAACTGCCTCAAAGAAAAATGTTAAAAATTATTAGTTATCTCTACCTTATGCTTTCTGGAACATCACTTTGGTATCTGCTATATAAAGCATTGCTTCAGCTCTCTCTGCAGAGGGGAACTTCTTTAACCATGGAGTAAAATTGTAGGCAGGAAAAATGTAGGCAAATATTGTATGAAGCTGAAATCAGGAAGGCAGAATTTTTACTAGAGTATTCTGGAATGATCCTTTGTGCAAGGTGTTTGGGGACTTCTTGGAAAGATGAAATATAAACTCTGGTGTCTTATGTTTATACACAATGATTGTATCATAAATGGTTTTTTGTTTATAGCTTAAACTGAAAATATACCATACTGTTGAATTCTGTGCCTTAGAATGACCTTGAAATTTCTCTCAGCGGGTGCGTTCTTACAACCTAGTTTGCACCAGTGCAGCTGATAGAGGTTTTGTTATCGACATCGAAGGCAGAAGGCCGGGAGAGCTTCCTGAGAAGCTGTGTAATCCCCGCGTAAATCCCAGTTCCTTCCCTTTCCTTGCTTCCCTTGCTCCCAGCCTAGCTCACTGTTCTTTTTTCCAAGGGTATAGACAGAAGATGAGTGGGAATCTTAGTGCTCCAAAAGTAACTGGCCAATACAAAGCGTCACATAAGTGCTGATAAAACTAATTTGACAGATCTGGTGGCTTTCACTAACCCTAATGCAGAGCTTTCGGGCTGGATGGTTTTTTTGCCTCTGCTGCGGCACAGTAACAGGCTGCAGAGTGAGAGGATGTTTTGAGTAACCTTCTACGGCTTCTCTCATCCTGCCTAAGGCTGCAGTGCCTTGAAGCCTACCTTGAGTTCATGCTGACACAGTCTTGTCTCTGTCCTATTTTTGTATTGCCACTAGTGTTTGTCAGAAACTAACCTTTTTCTGCCTTTTTTTTTTTTTTTTTTTTAGGGCTAGGTCAATTTGCAAGAATGCAGTTTGAGAAGCAGGGGGAGGGGGAGGATCAGCATGCAGCAATACTGATTTAGATAAACCATATCACAGAATATTTGCATCCTGAAAGTTCACTGCTTCCCAAGTGGGCCTTTTTGCAAGTGCAGATTAGCCCGACTAAACTCTCTGCAAGTAGTTGTTCTGCACCTTCACTCTTAAATTTTGCTTATAGTCAGCTGGGGTGTATGTAAGAGTTTTTCTTAGTGGTATGACTATTTCTTCCTCTTAGATACAACCGTATGTGAACGGAGCACTGTACAGCATTCTGGCCATCCCTTCTGTCCGAGAAGAAGCCAGAGCAATGGTAAGAGGTGCTGCTTTGCACAGCACAAAGATCAACGCATATGCCAAAGGTGGCACGCGCGCAGGTAGCTGTTGAGCAGCGTGCAGCAGGATTGTGAGGTAGGAGCCGTGGCATTTTGAGAAGGGAATCCACAAGAGGTCCTACACCTTTGATTTTGAGGCAGATACGAATGTATGTCTCAAACACTTCTGCCGTATTTGCTGGTCTTTTCCCAGAAGTGGAGCCCCAGCAGAGTGAAGGATTCTGTCTAAATTATAAGTTAAATGTGTTGCTTTAGAATAGTGTTGTCCATCTAGCATTTTGTAGATTGGATGTGGCCCAGGGCGTGCTTTCATCTGTCCTGCTGCTTCTTCCCCTTATTTTACTCATTCTGAACCCATGAATAGCCACTAAGAGGATGAGTTCATCGTGCTGCTTTTGTTTCTACCTGGTGTAGACATGATTTGCTGGGCAAGGCAGCAGGAGGAACGTTTTAGCAGAACTGGGAATTGTTCTTCTGTGAAAGTCTAATGATAATGAATGTGGTTTAACTTCTAAATTTCAGGAAGCTGTTCCTGGGATAGCCGTGTATCCTTGTATCTTAGAACTAATGTAGAGACATGCAGCCGTAAATTGTTGCCAGATGTTTTACCTCACAGCGCACAGAGGATTAGAAGTCATCTTAAATGATTAAAGACACAATATCCATCCCATAAGGGGCCACAAAGAGAGAAACTAGGCTTAAGGGAAGGTCAAAGTTAGTCCTGCTTTTTGCTTCTCTGAACCTTGCGCTGATGTCTCTGTCAATGCAGATTTTCCCTTTTCTGTTGGCTACTGTGTATTGAGTTCAGAAGGCAGAAGCAGCAGATCTATTGTAAAAATTTGCTGTTCATCATGGATACTTCTGTATTCAAACCTAGAAGCAATCTAGACAGCATATTGTTTTTGTCTTTGAGAAGTGTATGGACAAAATGGAGTGTTTAGAGGTGGGCACAGTGGTTTGTTCCACACTGCCTCTGTTTCTCCCAACTAAACAATGACATTTTAGCTAACAAAACTCTGTCACTGTGGTCACATGAAATACTAATCTAGCAATATTTTCCACTACATCCAGGGAATGGAAGAAATTCTGCGCTGCTTTATCAAGGAAGGAAATGCAGAGATGATCCGACAGATTGAATTTATTATCAAGCAGCTCAATTCAGGTCAGAAGAACAGATGCAGCTATCTGAGCTGTAAATCTTTCACAAAAGCCACAAGGAAGCTCATGTTTTTACTTTGCATTGAAACTCTCAAAGAATAACAATAGCGTGACGGTCTGAAAGAGGGTGAATAGTGAATGTCAGGATTTGAATGTCACATGTATTTTAAAATTTCCTTTTGTGTTACAATTATAAAGAAGAAGTAAAAGGCTGAATAGGTCTTAATCCCAAAGTCTTGGAACTGTAAATATTATGACCTCAACAGTTTTATTTCATGCCAGTGGCCTCACAGTAATGAGAGACTGCTGTCAACTGCAAAAATAAACAGGTAATACAATTTGTAAAGCAGGATTTAGGGAACAGGTCTGTCTCTGCTCTTCTTATCTCTTGAGGAGTGTAGCTTTGTTATCTGAAATGGCGTATCCTAAATAGGGGACAGAGAAAATCCTTTTTGGACAGTATGTTGGTGAGTCCCAGGAGTTGTAAATGCAGTGTTAATACAGATAAATATGAGGATGTAGACTATTTATTGTATTTTCTGTTCCTTGTGGTTGCAATGAAGGCTGAAGAAAGAGAAGGCAAATAATGAAAAGAAGATGAATTCTGATTAAATCTTTCTGTACAGTAAAAGTAGGACAAGTTTGACTGCTTTCTTTGGCTTTTGGAAAGAGCAGAAGACTGCATAACTTATGGTCTTAGCTTCTAAAAGAAAAAATGAAGTATTTAAACACTGTATTGCCACTGTGCAATATTTGTTCATCAGGGTTATAGAATTGTTCCTCTTCTACCTGTGAATCATATTTTAAAAAGGTTTTGTCTGATTGGTGAGTAAAAGCTGAGTGTACACATGTCCAGTACAAGCCTGGCTGCTTTTTCCTAAAGAAATTAGTTTGTCCAAAAATTACAATAAGTATTCTACTATCTTTTTACTTATAAAAGCAGTATAATATTGAAGTGCTTGTAGGGAGAAGTAGAATCTTTTCTTTAAAATTAGTTGAAAAATGGTTGAACTTGCAAATGCACATATTTTCATTCAAGTCTTGTCAGTAAATACACTGAGACCTTATAGTGGGATTTATGAGAAAATAAATATTCCAGAGTGTTTCTGTTTCTGCCATTTTCCCGATTTCAGTGATTTCTAGAATGCTTTATTAGAAGCAAATGATTCCAGTAGTTGTCCTGAAAAGAACAGGATGTCTGTATGAGAAGCAAGCTAAATCTCACTGTTGCAAAAGAGAAGAAATGACTAGAGATTGTGAAGTTGCACATGTACTCTTACACCATTTTGTTTTGCTTCTTTCTAGAAGAGACATTAAATGATAGTCTTGTGTCTGATGATGAAGAGGAAGAGGAGGATGAGGAAGTAAGTTTAAAGGCCTTCTGGCACCTTTTAGAAAAATTTTTGACCTTCTAGACAGAAAATATTTGTGTCAATAAGCCAGACTTTGGTGTTTTGTTTTCTTGGTTGGTTTTTGTTTTCGTTTGGCTTTTTTTTGTTTGGGGTTTTTATTTTATTTAATTACCAAGGTGTATTAATATTAACAAGAAAATTGGATCGGTTTCCATTCCCTTATATTCATGTGAAGTCCTACTCTTTTATTTTGGCAAGTCACCACCTCTGTGATAAAGGATTATAACTTGAAATAAGTGAAGAGATTAGAAGTTACTGTAGCAGTAGAAACCTTGCTTTTAAGCAGACCCATTTCAGTAGTTAAAAATAAAGGAACCAAATGAACCAGTTTATCACCAAAATATTTTATAAACATGTTGTTACTTTTTCTTAAGGTATCATGATCTGTTCAGGATGTGACTTCTTTTGCTGTTTGGAAACTTTGAAATATATTTGATAAATCGTCTGTATGTAATGAAGGAAAACAGTAATTACAAATTAAGAAATAAGTCCCATAAAAAGAGAAAAGAAAAAACAAAGTACGCATGAGAAGCAATGTCATAGTAAATATAAACTGGTTAGCTGTGCATTTCTGTTTTTGCTAATAAATGTGTTTTATACTAATACTTCGGCATTTTTTTAAGAAGCTGTCTGCATAGAATAATGGGATCCCAGGTGTAGACAACCCAGCATATTTGATCATCTAAATTAACAAGAAAAGCAAGGTGTAAATGATGTGAAGGAAATGTTAAACCCAGTCTTCACTGGTGATGTTGTCATAAGTGCATGGGGGATGTTGAAAATATACTATGTAGGAAGTTACATGGGAGTTTTGTCTCAAATAAGTCTACCACGTAATGCTTGTCTATTATTGAAAAATCTTGCTTGAGAAATTTAAAATAACAGCTACGGTAAAAGTCCTTGGAATAGCATTTGTACGTATTTAGATGGGTGCGTATGTGCACAAACATTTATATCATGTACCTGCCCTGAAGTAGTCAGTGACGTTGAGAGTGATCTCTGCAAAGCATGCTTGTATTATAAATATTACTGGAGAACATATATTTACTGAAAAACAAGTTTTCAGATAAAAAGTTTTTGTCCTGAACCAAAAAAGAACAAGACACATAAAATTTACCAAGTCAGTTGTATCCACCTTCTACCAGCTCATTGCACTTTATCGCGAGTGCTGCTGAGCAGTGACAACCATGCAACAGTCTGAGACTTGCCCTGGTCCTGCAGGTGACTTGAGTGCATTCTCAAGTGCACCTTTTATGTTTGGAAAGCAGAGAAAAAAGCGTGTCCCAGTTGTACGAGGTGTGGTGTGTCCTCAACTGCCACGGGGTGCAGCACCTTGCAGGATCCAGCCTTTGCCTGGCAGCGTCCAGGGAGGTTTTGCACTGGTTGCATTATTTAGCAAATTTCTGTGTTGTGGCACAATAGATGGCGAGCACGTGATCTGAATACCCTTGTGACTTTGCCTAAATTTAGAGCTATGTGGAAATTCTAAGTTTAGAGCTACGAGGAAGTTTTATTTAACAATTGACTCTCCCTCTTTTGTTCTAAGGGGGTAGAATAAACTGGTGTGTTTCGAGTGGTTTTTTTTCCTAATAGGATTATAGTATTGTAGTTGTTTCACCTCCTGCAGTCCTGAAGTGAGTTTTCTATAATCTTTCCACTCCTTCCAGCCAAAACCAATGCTTGATGTACAAGACAGGTTTTCCGAGGATTAGTCATTATAACTTCCCTTTGTTTAATATGCTGCTTAACACCCTTTGACTGATGTTCCAAGACTGAGCGTCTTAGGTGTATTGTGAGAATCCAAAGTACTCATATTTTTGCTTGAACTCTAGTATACTTTTTTGGAGGATACTGTGCTCTGTTGGGAAAGCAGAGATAAGGAGCTCCTTCACAAAAGGTGCGACACTGAATTGCCTGATAGTGTTGTATATTTTCATTACTTTACCCGCTCTTGGGAATGAAAGGAAGGTGAGTTCTCCAGTCATACCCCCTCCACAAGCTGCTGCTGCTGCTCACAATCCCACCCAACGCTCTAGGTCAAATAATTTTGTAATGCGTTTTTACCGCTGAACCATCATGTGATTAAAAGAGACTTCTGTCACTTCTTATTATTTGACTCAAAAATAACTGTAGGCATTTGAAACAGAAGTGTCTGATTCCAGTTTTTCATTAGCTTTGCCATAATATTAAGAAGAAGTCTCCTTAAGCGGATTTTAAAACTGTTATTGCTGCTGGGAACTATAATTCTGTCCTGCTGCAAGGAGGCCCAGTTTCTTAGTCCCCAGTTTAGAAAATACAGTATACGAACAGCATGGCAGCAAAATGCTACACAAAATGCATAATGTTCTTATTTGGTTAAATAAGCAAAGATTTGTTGACTCACTGCCTCAGTGCTTGGAGCCCTTTTGTATTTTGGAAATGCAGTGAGTTATTGTTCTTTGATGGGGTTCTGTGATAACATCGGATGTTGTGATCTGGCAACAGAAAGTTTTGGAAAGCTTTATCAGAAGTTTTGTCTTTACGTAACTTTTAAAAACTACAACAGACTGAATGTCTTTCAGAGCATGTCCTTGTATTGACAATTTAATGATTCACATTCAGACTGCTTACTGATATTATAATTTGTTGCTGATCTACATAAATATTAATATTTGTACATTCAGAACTTAAACAACAAAAAGACTCTTATGCAGACTTAGTTTTCAGGTTTTGCCCCAAGTTTTATTGTTTCTAAGAGTGTGCGAAGGTTCCCCATGCCGTTACTATTACCTTTGATGTTATATCTGTGTTTAATTTAGCGTTGTTGAATTCTGTCTTAGCTTTGAGCAGACCTTGTGGTAATGACTACTTTCTCCTAAACGCTAGCTCCAAGATGTGGTTTAGCCTGTTGGAGGATAATTCTGGCATTTCTAAGAGCATCATACACTCAGAAACTTAAGGTTCTGTCATGTGGGATGACACTGGAGCATTTAAACCAAATGAAAAATGTCAACGTGTATACCATTATTCAGAAATAAATTTGCTTTGAGATTTGTCTGCTGTGCTTTAAATTAACTAGTGCAGAGCTCAGGACACTTCTGGAGTACATACCCACCTTCATTACGTGCCATCTGGGGTGTGTCAACACCTGCAGTCACAGTGCATAATATTTTCTGGTTGCTTAGTATTTAACAGAACGGTTGAGAGAATATTGACTTAATGTATCTTCAGTATTTGATCTTTACATTTGCTTGGACCATCTTTAAAAGCTGCTTATAAAAGCAAATATGTGATATCGTAGCTCTAATTCAAATAGTTACTTAAGCTACACTATATAACTGTACAGTAACAATTTAACGGACACCCTCTGATCCCCCATTGGCACCTGGCAATAAAACCAGTAAACTGCAGGGTGAAAATACACTTCAGCTAGATAAGACATCAAAAGAAGGAGTGCTTAATCACAGAATGGTTGGGGAGATCATCTAGTCCAACGCACCTGCTACGGCAGGTTCACCCAGAGCAGATCGCACAGAAATGTGTCCAGGTGGGTTTGAATGTCTCCAGAGAAGGAGACTCCACAACCTCTCTGGGCAGCCTGTTCCAGGGCTCTGGCACCTTCAAAGGAAAGAAGTTTCTCCTCATATTCAGATGGAATCTCCTGTGCTTCAGTCTGTGCCCGTTGCCCTTCATCCTATTGTTGGGCACCACTGAAAGGAGTCTGGTCCATCCTCTTGACACCCACTCTTGAGATATTTATAAACATCGATGAGATCCCCTCAAAAATACTGTCTTGTTCTTGTGGTACAACTTCTGGTTTGCTGGAAGAGTCCCTCAAACTTTAAAATTTCCTGGCTTGTTGATCTGAAGAGTGAATTCTTTGTACTTTTCACTTGAGAAGTTGATTACAACAGAGGATTGTTGCCTTCTTGCATGATATTTGTATCCTAAAGTGCCGATTCCAATAATTTTGTACCATCCCATATTGTCAGCTTTAGAGCTTCTTTGCAAACATGAGTAGCTGCTGCTGCTTCACATTGCTATAAAAACAGCTGCTGTCAGACAACCGCGCTCTCACCTTTCAGGAACCACAGCTTGGGGAGGGGTTTTGAATGCCCAGCAATAAGGATTTTTATTGTGCCTCTGTTTCTTGAAAATGAGTAATTAAATGTTTTAGGGAATACATAGCGATAAATTACTGCAGTGATTTGTCAAGGTAGAGGGACATACCCCAAAGTGCTGAATATTCACGTGAGCGTTTCAATCTTATGGAATGCTGGTATTATGTTTAGGAAAGACTATGAAATGTTTTAAGGTGTGCTTACTTTATTTTTACTACTAGTTGTTATATTCTAACTTAAATTTATGCTCAGATGATACTGACTCATAAAAAGATCCAGACAACTTTTCTGTCAAGTTCCCTACCATCCTTTTTACTTGAATGGTAACTTTCCTTGGTGATGTTGTTGTTGGTTTTGCTGGGGGGGGGAGGGGGGTGGGATTGTGGGTCATTTGGTTGGTTGGTTTTTGTTAGAATTGACTTACCTTAAGTTTGGGGTTTGTGGTTTTGGTGGTTTGTTTGTTTGTTTTTACCACAAAAATACCCCAAACAAACAAGAGAACGAGAGTGGCCTTTTCTCGGCCTCCCATGTGGCTGAGAAATGCCATCGGTTGGGTTTTTTTTGGTTTTATTTTTTCAGCCTGTACTGTATGATTAGATTCACTTGGGCAGATCCACAGAAGCTAAACCTCCAAATTTCATACTGGGTGCTGTTAAGCATTGCATGCTGAAGAGCATTGCATCACTTCACAGCAGCATGTGGTGTTCTACAAAGGTGCTAATGACTGAGATTTTTCCTCAGCTTTTATTAAGTCAAGCAAGGTATAATTGTTTGGGGTTGGAAATTTGAAGGAGGACAACTTTTGAAATGAATACTGTACATTTTGGTGAAGCGTTTGTGGGTTTTTTATCCTCTCAGGATTCTTTGGTTTCTAGTTGTATCGCAAGTTTAGGTGAGTTTGTCTTTAGGTCTACTTTTTTGATAGAAAATACTTGTATATTACCGCTTACACGTGCAATACTAACAGTACTGGAAAGTTCTTATCATCCAAGTGACTACTGAAGGGACAACTAAATTTGAAATGAAAACTACTTGGAACCTGGGCTCAAATAACATGCATGTTGCTGCTGCAGGAGGACCACGACATCATGGAGTCTGATCTGGACAAAGACGAGGTTTTGCAGCCTCAACTGGGCGAGCTTGCAGGAGAGAAGCTGCTGACAACTGAGTACCTGGGAGTGAGTATCACTCACTAGCACCTTGAAATAAATTAATTTGCTGGATTAAGTGTTAAATTTCAGCAGTTTCATTACTTTCTAAAATCTTTTCTTCTTCAAACTGTTGCTTGAAGAGCCAGGTTCTACCCGCACAGCAGTCCAAATCTTCCACAGTCTGTTGTATTAGCTGCTGTTCAGAAGAAGTGGAATAAGTTTGAGCTACCCTTTCACAGGAGGTGGTCAGGCCATGGCTTAATAATAAGCTAAAGTCAGCCTTAGGGTTCTAGTGCTACCTCAGTGACTCTGAGCACACACAGCGAAGTGGTGAGCAAGTTATTAATCCTGGAACACTCTGCTGGTCTGAATATTTTTTTTTTAAGTTGAAAAGTTAACTGCTCCTGCAGGTGTTATACCAGTTCATGTATTGTATGTCTTACCTTAAGCAGCAAAAATGCATTAAGTAAAAAAGCGTAAGGCTGGCATAAATGCACCATTTAGTGTGCTGTGACTAATTTGAGATAAATGTGACTGTATGCCTCCTGGACTCTGTAGGGTCTACCAGTGCTGATGCTGGAAATGTAACGTGAGATAAGATGTCATAGAACAGCCTACAGTGATTCCAGGAATTTTATCTAGTGACACAAGAATGTAATTTAGTTTCTGATGCAATGTTTCTATGGCATTTTCTCTGTGGGTCCAGTTACATGTCTTTGCACTGCATTCTCATTTTTATTGCTTTATTTCCCTTGTATCAGATAATGACTCATACTCCAAAAACCAGGAAGAAGCTGTTTCCTGGTGTCCATCAGAGTATAGATGAGCCTCTCCAGAGACCCGTGACACCAGGTTATCACAGAGCTATGTACCTAATGTAAGTCCAAACAAATGAGGCAAGCTGGATTTATTTTTAGACTCCTTTAAAACAAACAAATAAATCAAAAAACCCCACCTTCTCTACCTAAAAGTGCATTGCCGTTGATCATTCCTCAAAGATAATTTCAAAACAAAAAAAAGGAGAGGAATATTGCAGGCAGAGAAAGGTCCATTGGCTTAGGTCACATACTTGGAATAGTTGAGTATATGTTTACTGATCAGTTTGATTTAAATTTGTATTATATCCTGTGTGTTCATAGTCGTTTCATCTTCTCATATTCTACTGTTAAGTTGCATGGAGTGTCTAAAAAGTCAGAGATCTTCCACTTTCTAAGCAAGAAAGTATATTGCTCTGGAGAGGTTTGCTACCCACCCATAAGAGAACAGATTAAAAAGAAAATGGGAAAGACAAAAATCTTAGTATGTCAGATTTCCTGCTTTGGAAGAAACACTTTTTCCAGCGAGCAGGTCTGTGACACCTTGGTCTTGATGTGACTGGGGTCAGGGGTAGCTGCATTGTAAATGGAATAAAGAAATCTTACAGCACGGAGCTCCTGTAATATGCTGTGTCTTCTGTTAGAGCAACTATATCTCAATCTTTTATTTTCTGAGACGAGACTTCTTTGCACTGTCTTGACTGAAGAAGCAAAATACCAATGAGAACTCAAATTTAAATGATTTTTACTTTCAGTTGCATACAGTTTTAGATTTGATCAAATCCAGGTAGCTATGATACAGGCAGAGGTTTATAAGTGGAGAGAAAAACAAGCTTGTGAAAATGAAGTGACTTTCCTATAGGAAGTCAGAAAAGCGATGGCAAACCTGGGGGAGTGGCTTTAATTTATTGATTCCATATGATGTGCTGCCCTTTATGCATCAGAAGTAATCTCTAGAGGTGATGGCATGCCTCCCGTACCACCATCACCCCAGACTGTACGTTTGCTTGACAGTATCCTGGGTACCAGAGTGACGCTGGTCCCGGATTTTGTCAAAAGTCGAATCTCCTTATGAACAGCCGTGCAGCTTGTGCCTCTGCAAGACGGGTTCAGGTCTGGATGCAAATTAAAAACACTTTTCTGCTCATGCTGGTTCTGGTCTTTGGGTCTAAGAGAAGCATTAGTTTGGTGATGGGAAGCAGTCTTTACAGGTTGCCTCACTGAGTAAACTAAGGAGGAAAAATGTAAACAGCAGAGATCTAACACGGTGAAAATATGTGAAAATCAATTTCCCTGCTGCTCTGGCCAAATGGTAGAAATAATATGAGTGTTTGGTGCTTCTGTGTTTTAAGGAGGAAGCATGAGATACCACCCAGAATGAGAAGTCTTTATTTTGTATCTAACTAATTTGTGTGCAAGAAAACTGCAGTAAATAGATGAAGGTGTTCTGAATTACCTTTTACAACAGAAAAGGACAAGCTTTGGCTATTATGCTGTTCTAATTTTAGTAAGAATTCACTTACTAAAATGAGGAAATACTCTGTTAGGAAGTGTTGCAAGAGGAAGACAATAAAAGTGACCAAATCTTAGCTGCCTAGATTTCAAAGCAATATCTGAACTGGATGTATTTCATATTTTGAATAATTTAAGTGGTTTCTGTTTGTATCAGATGAAATGGCATGAGAAACATCGGAATTTTTACCCTCGTATGCATCTTGTCTGATTGGGGACAATCCAGGACAGTTGATCTGAAGTTTTGGATTCAGCAGAGTAGTTAAACTACATTAAAAAATTATATTATGCTATGTTATGTTATGTTCTCATTATATTATCTCATCTCATCTATCTCATCATCTCATCATCTCATCTCAATCATATTTTTAAAGCCTTGTGAAAGAGAAAACAATTGATGGAGATACTATAACATATCTCTTTAAGTTGTTGGTTCATACCTTTAAAAGGAGGAGTAGATTTCTAGTGCTGAATGGAAGTATTCACACAGAAAATTGATGCAGAATAGCCCCTGCACATGTAGCAGCTATTCCATGCTAATTTTTCTATGACTTCTCAGTGCAGACAAGGCTCTACTTACTTCAGATGAATTGTCATGGGATCCCTGCATGGACAAGCTCTTCCTGTACAGAGCTGAGGTAGTCAGGAAATACTGGAAAGCTGCTTCTTTTTTTTGGAGGGGGGGTTTTTTCTTTTCTCTCCTCTTTAAAGGCTCTCTGACTGAGATCACTCAAGGGGGACTGAACTACTTAATATTCTGCTAGCTGTTTCCTTAGAACCGGATTTAGCTGTGAAATCATTAACTGCCTCCTTGGACTGCACCCTTTCTAACTAGAAATATAGTCTAGTTGCCTTAGCCTGGTAGTGGGCAGGGAAACTTTCTGTGTCTGCCAGCTTCTTTTCACACACATTTCGCACTTCTCTTGCTGCTTCTGTGTTTTATTGCTTATTACTAAGCAATCTTGTCCCTGTCCTGTCCTTCAGCTACTTCAGTTTCTCATTGATCCACCTCACTTGGGAAATAAACAGTTCTATTTCTTATCTACTTGGTTTTCAGTTTGTGTTGCATATTTCTCTGTAAAGTGAAATCTTTGTAATACTCAGGAGCAAATCTTAAATCCTTGATAAAGCTAAGTATTGAAGACCTCTCAGGCCCACTGCTGCAGTCTTTTTCTTTGTGTCCTGCTGGTATTTTGGGTCTCCAGACTGCAAGGAGTTACAGTTTCCTTTCCTCAGCTATTTTATTGCAGTAGGAAAAACATGTTAATTTCAAATACATCTACCATCAGCTAGTTTGGGGGAGCTACAGTTATGCAGTTAAATTATGTCCTTAGAACTAGTTTGCAATATGAAATATAAAATAATGTTAATATCTTCTATATCATTACGGGCAATTAGAAGAAATCAGAATTTACTCTCATGCAACTTTTTATACTGCGAACATTCATCACCCTGCATTCTCCTTTCTCCTTCAGGCCAGAAAACGATACCAATTCTTGTCATGATAGGGATGAGAAGCTGCAGTCTCTGCCGAGTGGTCATCCTCCCATTTGTGGTGGCAGCAAGTCCAGCATCTCTGACCTCTGCATTTCCCCTTCGTGTAAGGATATTCTGTTGTTGTTAACTGCTGCTGTCTTTCTTGACTGGGGCAGGTGCTTGAGGCCTAGCTTCTGTGTTGTAGATTGTTTTGTTGTTTGTTTTTTTTTTTTTTTTAAATGTGGTCTTGGAATTGGCCCAGGGTAGTCTGCAAGACCTTAGGGCACACGGTTGGTATTTTGGCTTGAGCTAAATGAATGTCTATAGAACATAGTGTGTGGTCAGCAGGGACCAATGGTCTCACTTGCTTTGCTCCACCTTGCTCCCTGTGAAAGGGCCGAGGATCATACCCAGGGCTTCCGATGTGCAAAGTTTACTGTATTTCACTCCACCGTGTCCTCTGCCTAGGGAAAAAACTGCAGCCCAAGAGACAGTGTGCTTCCCAACAGGCGAAGCCCCTTACTTGATCAAATATACCCTTGTTTGGATCTAAATGAATCACTGTCTGCTGGCACCTGCAGGCTCTGTTGACCAGACCTCTGTATTAAAGCTGAAGGCAGCTGCAGTTATCTGCTTGGATTTGCAACTACATTCAAACCATAAAAGGCTGTGGAGGATGGGAAGCCCTGTGCTGTATAGCTGCATTGTGGGTGATGCTGCTAAAGATTCTGTCCTTGCAACTTAAGCTGAAATTAATGCAAACTCAGCTGGACCCGAGAGCTCAGAAACAAGTGATGGAATTTAAAAGGTTATAGACTTCTGAAATACTCGATTTCTGAACTTCTGATATGCACAGGATCATGGATGTTGGGGTTTCAGCTTTCTTGCAGGGATTCATTAACATTTCCAATTAGGGATTTGAGGCAAAATGTTCTGAAGTCTTAGGTAAAGGATCTTGCAGCATATCCGGTACAGAATTATTAATAAGCACAGACAAAGCATGGCTTGACTTTGCTGAAAAAATATGCTTTGAAGCCATAAAGGAATAGCATACTTTTTTCTCTCTCTTCTTTTTTTAAAATTTCCTAGAGGAAATGAAAAGGATTCTGAGAAAAGTAACCAAGGTCTTGCAGGCAGGAATCTGCTTGCGTAATGCCTTGAGCTGATAAATATAACATGCTGAATGAAAGCCGTGTGATAGAAGCAGATGAAGCTCCTGTTCAAGATGGGCATTTGGGTTGTTACTGTCATATAGGAGTGAGAGCTGCTGTCCTCAAGCCTCGCTTGGTGCTGCACCACCTCGAGAGCAGCTGAGCCCATTCTATGGGGAGGTCACCTGGCCAGGGGCAGCAACGCAGCACAACAGAGGTTGTAAACTAATCAAAAGCAAAGTTTTCCTTGGTAGAAGAAAAAAAAAAAAAGGAGTTTTACATAGTCATGCTCCTTAACTAAATTAAGCCAAGCAGGTATTAAAGCTGTTCCTATTTGCTGGTTTAAAGTGTCATTGGTTGCAATTTCTAAGGCATTATGCAGCCACCAGGAGCCCAGCGTGCCATCTGAAACACATTTTGATAATATTTTGCAAGTCAAATGCATTCGCTCGCCTTTGTCACCTTTTCTGTTCCGTTGATGCTATCTGACAGTTTGTTTTCTAGAGATTTGTGTGAAAGTTGAAACAGGGAACCTAAGTCAGCAAAGTAAATGTTGTTCACTTTTGATGGATAATTTTGATTTAAAGCCTTCATGCTGAAGAAGTTCCTGCCAACTTTAATGTTTCATTTTGTCAGAACATTACTTCTAGCCTCTGTCTAAAACAGCTTATTGGCTGTTTTCAGTCAAAATTATATGCAGGTGGATACTAATAAGAGAAATAGGCTGTAGTATTTTTTTTTCTTGCAGAAATATCTCGTAGGTCAGAATACATAGCATATTGCAAGTTCGCATGCATTATACATGTAAAAAGACAAATAATTTCTGTGTGTGGCAGAGACAATTCTTTCTAGCACTAATTCAGGCTGTGAAACAACACTGAGCTACTTGAAGAATTGCCAGAGGTTTATTCAGGTTTCTGTGAGTAGCCAGTGAAATACATGCTTGTTTTTCGTATCTTTTGGGGTTTAGAAATGAGGATTAACAGAAAAGCCAGACTGCACTGCTGGAGCCCCTGGTCGTTCATGTCAGTGACAGGACTTTCATTCTATATAGTGATTGGACTGGGTCTTTGAACATCCCCTGTTTTCCAAAAGGCAGTGGGTTTAGTAAATCTTAAATTGAAAAGCCTTTTATTTAAGACAATGGAAATAAACCCTCTCTCTTTTAGTGCCTTCTAAGATATGTCAGGGAACAGTACATAGCATAGGTGTAAAAATAATTGTACTGGTTCTAGAGACACTCATCATGCCCTGCCAAACATCTTTACTGTGAAATAAATATGCCGTTTATTGAGTTCTGATGGTCATTATGCAGTACCAGGAACCCGCTCACTTCAGAATATGTATTTTCCAGCATGACATGAGTACTTTGGGATTCAGAGTTTCACGCAGTCAAGCCATTAAATGAATAGTAAGAGACCAAGAGTGAAAAAACAGAATAAAAGCTTCATGTGGACAGTTACTATCATTGAGGTCATATCTCAAAGAAGCAAAGTTCAGCCTCAAGAAACCTTCATCGTCTTTTGTTTTCTAAAAATGAAAGCAGTTCTTAATGTTCTCCATGCCTGGATTCGTTCAACCATTCTTGAGTCAGTTTGCTTTAGTCTCGGACCATCTTCCCGTTTTAGCACTTCGCTAAAGAATCAGTAATTCTTGCTCTTTTTTCTGTTTTGTCTCCTGTGAGCAGAAAACTTGCGGACTAAAGATGAACCCTGGTCGTCTTGCCACACATATTATGCTGAATGTCAGACAGAACCTGTGCTGGGCAGCGAAATGCTTGTCTGGGAGTGACCCGATCTGCATCTGTATCGCGCATGGGAGCAAGTCAGCATAGGAGGAATGGAGCTAGAGATTTCCCTAAACTCTTGTTGAACTTGAACATCTTGGTAGCCTTGTGTCTCTCAGCAAACTGTCCTTCCCTTCTCCAACAGCGCAAGGCAGAAAGTGAGGTGTATTGAACAAATGTACCAGACCTGAAGGCTGACAGAAGCGTAGAATGCTGCTTTTTGCCCACAGCAGCTGCCTGTTACTATGGTGCAGGCAACCGCAAGTGGTGGCTTTAATGAGATATCAGTCATTAGCTGATAGATGTTAACTGATGGTCTGCACGCTCCCAGCCCATTGCACATGCGGATTATAGCTGTCTGAAAATGACCCAAGCACGTTTTACTTTCCAGCTGTGAAGGGCTGGGCGCACACTCGCAGTTTTCTGGGCTCAGCTGCCGAGCCATAGCGCGCTCTCCCACACTGACCCAAGAGCCTGCCAGTCTCTCAGGGTTTCCTTCTTACCGCAGAAACTGTGACTTGATTGTGTTTCTAGTAAAACTGTAAAGAGACAACTCCTTACTGAACTGTGTTTCTTTTCTTTTTTTTTTAACAGTAGTTGAAATGAAGTCATCTGAAGTATTCCCATCAGGCCATAGAATGGACAGAAGCATCCCAGCTGGTGACAATATCTTGTCTTCCGGATCTACTGACTTGACCCAGGACAAAGTAAATGGGCAATCTCATAGGTATGATTTATCCAGATGAGTATCTAAAAGTGCAGGAGTAGTCTGAGGGGACTTACCAGCTAATTCCACGCTGCTGTAAAGGCAATCTGTGAAGTCATTTGATATATGATGTAGTCTGGTCTGAGACAGCTGTGCTGGTACTTGCCAAAAAAACATACCCTTAGCTGTGCCAGAGGCAGCTGTTCAATTTCTAAGCATCTGGTCCAGAATGGGAACAATCTCAAGCAATACATAATTAATGAACTTTACATGTGTGCCCAACACAATCTTCTGCAAATAAAACTTCCTGATTGCTTCCTTAGATGACTCGACTCTAACCCATGAAAAATCATTTATTAGTAAAGGAATAGGTAGGACTGTGGGAACAGGACAGGAATTAACTTGCAGAAGGAAGAAAAATTTATCATTTAAGTGGATTCACAGTATTTAAACATGCTGAGCTGCTAGCACTGCTGACTGGAGCCTCTGATTTATCCACTAGACTGGTATAGCAAGGGAGGCAATATTAGAAGTTCTCTCAGCAATCGTTTTCATCTCTTCCTTGAAATAATTTCTGTCAAAGGAAGGTGAAAGATCTTGCTCTTCATCTCCTGGTCATACCTTGAGCCCTCTGTGAAGCCTTTGTCACATGTAGGACTGTGATGTTATATCTTGGATGAGAACTAGGAATTCATTAGCAATCAGACCACAGTTTACCAATGTTTTTCAGGGCCCGTGTGTGTCCTTCAGACATTAACAGCTTTTTCCTATAGCTAATTTAATTGGGCCAAGTTTTAAACAGTGAGTGTGTAGAAATTTTAAAAGCAAGTACATTCCAAAACTAAAACACAGAATGGGTGGAGATGTGGTAAAGGAAAGGTTTTACCAACTCTTTATAGACTTGAATTTTCAGAAGTGCTTAATTATTTGCATCAGTTAAAACTCTAGCACTTTGAAAACTGGACTCTATTTAGAGCTTTGTTTCCTTCTGGCCTACAGATGCCCGTAGGTTTGGAGTTTTGGGGGAGGGGGCTTGGTGTGGTTTTGTTTGTTTTTGCCTTCCTTCCTTCCTAGTTGTGCTGTTTCCATGGTGAGATCTGAGAAATTTTATGTTGTCAACGAATTACAACTGGTTAGCAGCTGAAGTGCTGAGTAGTCATGCCCCCATCCCAGCATTACTGGTTTTATTTCTGTTGCCTGTCCTAACAGTAGCTAAGCACATACTACAAATACAAATAGACCATGAAAAATTTATGGCCAAATTGCTTGCTTTGTGGTGGAGAGAGAGATTATTTTTCAGGCCTTGGCTTGCGAGAAGTCATAAATTGGCAGCATCTTGCCCCCGCCTTGGCTTTGCTTCTCTACAGTCATAATCCATTATTATAAAGATGCATCCCCACTAATCTTTAATTTTTCTTCATGAATATGTTTAAATGTCAGTTATAGATGGACTGAAGGCACAGGTGCAGTATCCTGCAGAAAAAGATAATATCTTCTCATTGCATGCTTCCTTAGCATGCACACAATAATTGGGATTTACAAATGCAGCCTCGAGTTACGGATATGGGAATGTAGCCATCCACAGTCCAAGCAAACACAGGGTTTCCTATATCAAGGATCTTTTGTTAATATGTTGGTGTTGCAATACCTAGACCTGCCTTTTCATTCTTTCATTCTTGGGAGCATACTTTAATTTGTTTGCAAAACAAATGGAGCGAATAAATCACTGCTTTGGTCATAGTTTTGACCACTGTAAGAGGTGGCTCCTTCCTACTAGGCAAATACTAAGACCTTCCTAGAAGAGGTACGTATGAAAAGGACCGAGTTGCGTTGATGAAGGGGTTGCTACTATATTTCCCCTCTTCCTTAGCAGGATAAATTGGGAATTTAACTGCACAGAGATCAGTGAAATTACACTAAATCAGTTGAAGAGAAGAATGAGGCCCTAGTGCTGACATGTCTATTGCAGTTGTTTTATTTCCACTGGAACAAATGATTGTTCTAGCTGATGCATGTCAGACTGGCAGCTTCCCCTGCATTGCAATTCCCTGCTGCATTTTGATCATGTAAAAATAATACAGATTTTTTGTGCTTTTTAGCTAACTGAGGTTAAATTTGTAATAGACTCAAGTTTACAATTGTGGCTGGCTGAAAAAAGCCGTTTTTTTTTTTTTTTTTATTGTGACCATGTCCAATATCATCATAATAGAATTTAAACTCTGCAGCGCCGCCTTAGGTCTGTAATGGTCTTGATTTTCTGATTATCTGGTAAAAATGGCCAAAAGTCCAAGAGTATTTCTCTTGGAAAAAACGATCTAACTCATCTTTGTATGTTCAAGTCCTGTCACATCTCCTGGATGATTCTTCCAATCCCAGTGCCAGTCCATTATGTACTTTTTTATAGACAATTATTTTCATTTTTTCCAAGTAAACAGTTTTCTTTCTTCTCAATACACATGTAAGTTTCTGTGTGAGTTTGTTATGGGTTTGCTTTTTTTCTTTGGTGTCGTGTGGTTTGGGGTTTTTTTGTTTGAGCACTTGCTCTCAAGTTACCACAGCTTGTCATAAATGAGTCCTTTACCAAATTCTATGGAACATTTTCGCACAGTAGATTTTGCTGCTTCTTTCTTGATCTCATCACATTCTAAAGGATGCCAAATAGCAGTTTTCTGTGTTATTCTGAGGTTTAATTCTTTTTTGTTGATCTAGGCTTATTTATCGATGTAGTAAAAGATGAGGTGGTTCAGTGACACCTGGGCACAGGGAGACTGAGATTTGCTCTGCGTCCTGTCAGAAAAGCAGCAGGTTTTTTAAAAACTTTATAGAGTGTTTGCTACCAGCTTATTTCATATAATCCTTTTCCTGGAGAGTTTGCAAAGGTGTGAGCCATCCTGTGAGACCTTTGTGCGTTTATTCTCTCTTTGATGTGAAGCACAGTGATTGTAGTGACATTACTTTCTCTCCAAAGTGCTTATCGTCTTCCTGCCCTGGGTTATTGAAACTATGAAGATTGTTCATGGCTATAAAAACGCTTTTTAGTGTATAGGAATACAAATCCAGTTATCTATTGCTGAATAAGCAAAAGCAGCTCATTTATGGGTCAAAAGCTGCTGTAAAGCTGTTGGATCTTGGTTTTTTGTCTACATTGACATATCATAATACACGTAAGATTACTAATGAGTGGAAAATCCGGCTCTTGAACCAAGGTGAGTAAAATGACAAGAAGTAACAATGACAGTATTTTATGGAGAGATATTTCAATATGTCTGTTATCCACTGCTTGGGGTCCTATCTAGCCAATCTTACTTTTTTTGTTTTTGTTATGCTAGTATGTTTTTGCTGCCATCTGCCACCTCTTGTTTTGAAAGGAGACAGGTTGTAATCCTTGTAATGCTCAGAGGGCTGCAGAGATGGCTCTTAGCAGACAAATTAGCATGTCTCTGTCGTTAACAGTTAGCATATACATATGTAAAATACAGACAATTAATGCTATTTCAAATACAAAAGAAACACTTGCTCAGATCTCCCTGCAAAGTGAAGCAGGGGAATGGAAGGGCTAATCAGCACTGACTCAGCAGCATTCCCAGGGGAGAAGGGGAGATTAAATGTCTCGAAAATCCTCCTAATCACTCTTTCTGATGGTCACAAAGGGTTCTTTTGATGGAGCTAATAACACGGAGACTTTCCATTTTAGTCGTCTGTCTTTAGATGGCACCTTTTTTGATCTCCTGCCTTTGGCTCTGCTCTTTTTTCCCTTTAAATATGATGAGCTTTTTCACGTAGCTGTTATTTCAGTTTAACCTTTTCTCCATTTAAGAGAAATTGACTCACTAGAGCAAACAGGAATATAGATTCAGAATTATCTTAAAGGATAGCTATTTCCTGGTAGCCTCTATTTTTGTACCTGGGAAATAATATATTGATGCTGGGGGGAGAGAAGGACAGTGTACCCCCACACGGTCATGGACTAAATGTTGAAGACTGGTATTCTTGGAGCACATGTGGACTGTGAAATAGCAGCAGCTGCTTTATGTTCGCAGTGTGACCAAGGAACCTGTGTGCGTAGGGAATTTATTTCATAGATGCCGTCACAGCTTTTTCTCTTTTGACAAAGCCTTCAGGGAGTTTACAAATCTCATCACAGCTGGGAGTCAGGGAGGCTGCCTCTGTCTGCCAGGATTGTGACCTGTACGTGGGAGAAATAATAGTGTCTGTGCCCTAAAAGGATGTGTTCCTTTGCTGTAGCATATCTATGTTTTTTGCACCTCAGATTGAGTCTGTATATGTGATAAATACAACGGAAAACAAACTAAAGCTCTGTTACTTGTTTGCAGAGGACTTAGCTGAACCTGTTCAATCCTGTTGTCCAAAGAATCAGGTTTGGGTAGGACAGACAGGTCGATAGAGCCAGGTTTAGAGGCTGTGCAGTGAGTACATGCCCCAGGGCAGTACCTGTGGTGCAATGGTCCTTTCTGTGTGCAGTCTCCCTGAATTTTGAGCGCTCTGCCATGCTATCACAGCATGTACTGCAGGTTTCACTTACTAGGTGTACGTATTTCTCCATGCATTGCTAACCCTGTCCCTCTCCTCCTACAGTGAGTTTCCCTCAGCCTTCACCAGCAAACCCAAGATCCCTCGCACTCCCGAAGTGCTGAGTACCAGCCCTAGAAAGTGGAAGGTCCCAGCCATTGCCCCCCAGTTCTCTCAGTCTGGACCCCAACAAACAAGCCGTCCCAGCTCCTCCGGATCATCCACAAGGAGCAGACAGAGTAAGCGGAAAAAGCTGTCATTCTGTTTGTCAGGCCTTGGGGTGGGAGAGGAGGGAGCGCTGGAGTAGCTCTCCAGGAATGAAGTCGTATGCTACACACGTGCCAGGAGTATATGACATTGTACTTGTCATCTGCAGGATGTACAACCATGTAATTATATCCTGCTGAACTCCGCTCCTATTTTCAGGCTGTCATGTGAGCAGTTAAGAGACAGGCTTTTTCCTGTCTCTGAGTGGAGAAAAGTGGCCCAAATTCTCCCAAGTTTTGGGGGAAGCTTCGCGTCTCAGATCAGGCTTTCTCTAGATGTCATAGACTATTTCCTTTTCTTTAGATACTTGTTCGCTCCGCTGTGTGACTTGTTTAATGTTCTCGAATTGGATCTTTGGGTGTGTCTACATTGCAACTGAATGCAGACCAGATGTCAGGCAGTTCGGAGACAGGCTCAGGGCAGCCAAGCACGGTGTGCTGCTTGTGGAAGTCGGCATTCTGCTGGAGACTTGTATTTAAGAACCATATGGATGTGTCATTGCCTGAAGAACTGTAAGCAGTCAATAGACTCAGAGGAGAGGAGGGCTGTGGTCCAGAGGTTGGAGGGAAAAGATGGATGCTTGCTTTAAGCCAGCCAACACAAGCCCAATGAGGTGGAAATGTTGATCTCGGATGCTTGCACAACGATAAATGTGTACAGTGTGCAGACTGGGGATTTTTGGTGAGAGACTAAGCTTTTTCTCTGGAATTCAAATACACCTCTGGGGCCAGCATCAATGAAAATGGCAGGAGTTACACGCTGTATATTCTTATTCCAGACATATCATGAGTTTAGTGATAATTGTTTGATCGCAATGTAACATCAGCTCTACTCTTTAGCTGTAACTGTTGTCTTTAAGCACTTCACAGAAACACAGTAGCTCATAATACTTTGTAAACCTTCCTGAGAAAGTTGGGGTATGTGTATTATCATTAACTCCTCATTACGGGTAGGCAAAATGAAACACAGGGAATTGAAATAATCTAGTAAATCAGCAGGAGAGCTGGAAAGAGCTTCCAAAGTCTTCTGTGTTGCTCACTCACTGTCATTCCCCACAGTTGCTTGTGCAGGGAGGTGGGGTGGTTTCATTCAGGAAGTGCAGGTGAGCTGATGCAAGAGCTTGTCCTTGGTGGTTGAGGGAGGCTTTGACCTAGAGAGCACTTGAGCAGTCCTGTGCTCAGGTAACACTGCCAGCTCTTTTGGCTTTACTTGTGCTGCACATGCCCTGCGGTTTACCTCTGACATCAGTGCTTTCTGTTTCCTGTGATAGGAACACTGTTCTGCCCTGAATGAATGTGCTGTTAACACCCGACAGTCTGTCCCTGGTTCCTGTTTCGGTTAATTTACAAAAGCATTAGACCATTGAAAAGGTGAAGCTCTGATGAAGATGGGAAAGGCACGCTGTATGTGTGCGTAAAACCTCATAGAATTGCAGAGTGGTTGGGGTTGGAAGGGACGTTCTGAGATATCTAGTCCAACCCACCTGCTACAGCAGGTTCACCCAGAGCAGATCGCACAGGAACATGTCCAGGTGGGTTTGAATGTCTCCAGAGAAGGAGACTCCACAACCTCTCTGGGCAGCCTGGTCCAAGGCTCTGTCACCCTCAAAGTGAAGACATTTCTCCTCAGACTCCTTCACGTGTTCTAGTTTGTCCGGGGCAGCTTTACACACCTGGATGTGTGCGTCCTATGAAAGATGTGACATACACATGTTGCCCTCGGGCTCTGGAGTAAGTTCTTTTTCCAGTGGCACAGTGTATAATGAATCTTATTTTGAAATTGCGTTAAAGCAGAGTGTGATCGGGTTCTACATCACTTGGGTTTCCCCCTTGATTCAGTATATGTAATTTGTCGGTCCAGACTCTTGGGCTCTTTTAACTTTTATTGGATAGTATTTGTCTGACAATATACATCTTATCTTTGCTGTGTCTGTGCATCCTAAAACTGAATATAGTGGGCATCACATCTTACTATGTGTCCATTTACCTTTTATCCATAGTTTTCTACTGAGGTTCCAGGTAATTGTTTTCTGTCTGCCCACATATGCCATGAGACAGACTTGATGTCAGCAATTGAATGTTAAACTCCCATTTTCCTGCTAAAAATAGTAAAGAAAGTATTTTGCAAACAAGTCATCTTCCATTCACTCTGTGTATATGTGTCCTGCGTTGTTGTCTGCTGTCACAGTGCACAGTCATTGTCCATCTTGCAGGGCCTTTCACACAGATTTTGATGATCGGGAAAAGTGAGAGGAAGGTGGTAAAGACCAGATTTTTAAAGAACTAAAAAGGACTTTAAGCACCTATGTCCAAACCTGAGGTTCTCGAAAGTAATTAAATTCCCAGTTGTTACTTAAAGGTGCAAGGAGGCATCTGACACAGGAGACCCCCTAATGTTTCCCTAGTAAAGTTCTGTGGTACTGATCCTTTAATTTCCTAGCTGACTTATCTGAAAGTCAAAAATGGTATCAGGTGCACAGATATCACAATCAGGAGATTTCAGCAGCCACTGCCTTCCACTTGCCTGCTGCATAGGTATGTAGGTTTTTACATATGGAGAGACTCTGTCCCAGTGAAAGGCTGTCTTTAGTATGTAGATTTGTTGGTATTTTGGAAAGGGTTGTGAAGCACTGGAACAGGCTGCCCAGGGCAGTGGTGGAGTCACCATCCCTGGAGGGCTTGAACAGACATAGAGATGAGGTTCTTAGGGACATGGGTTAGTGCTAGAGTTAGGTTAAGGTTGGACTCGATGATCCTAAGGGTCTCTTCCAACCAAAATGCTTCTACAATTTTATGATTTCTGGAGAAATACAAGCTTTTATAGCTGATGGGCATGATGTGAAAAAGATTAATTTCTGATTGTACTTACTTGATGTGCTCACTTATTTTAGTGACACATTTTTAGCTTGCTTTTAATATTCATTACAAGTGTATTTTCTGGAAATGTTACTTTTACATAATCCTAGCTGAAGTAGCTGGACTGCCCCTCTTGGAGCACGGAGTGTGTGGAATGCGTGAGGAATGCAGAGGAAGCACAGGTACTTCTGCTGCTGGGCCTGGGGCCAGATTCCTGCCTGAGATGTAGCCGGCTGCTGATAGCCAAGCTCTAAAGCTGTACCTTAGAGCAAAACCAAGCTCCTCCAAATAAAATCAGCCATGCTGTGATTTTCTGTGGATTCCATTTGCTATCTGGTACAGTGATTGCACTGGTAGCACAGCTAGAACATAAGGTGGACTCCAAATCTGGACTTTTTCACCTGTGCGTATGTGTTCCATGTGGTTGGATGGTTTAATCTATCTTGTTCCTTACTCTGCATCTGTTCCAAATTCCTCTGCATGGCATGCTTGAGCTGTTTGCAGTGTACCAAGTTCTGTATAGGGCACAGTGGGGCTGCAGTAGTACAAAAATCTGTACCAGAAGAATGAAGAATGATTTTTGTCAGGAGTGCAACCCTGCCCTGGTAACTCCCTGCTCCTCCACAAGTTCTGTCCCCTGACAAGTGGTTGCCATAAATACATTCTGCATTTTTAAGTTGCAATGTCAGTGGTTAAGGTGCTTTGTGCGTGTTCTTTGTGGTGGTTGTGTCACTGTACAGGTTGAACAAGTGTTGCTCTCTGGCAGCTCCTGTCTTGCAATCAATCCTGCTTTCAGCTGACAGACCCTTTTGTGCTGTTTTCTGCAGGCAGCCAGTCCTACAGGAAGTGAGAACAGTTCCTTTCCTCAAGAATCACCTGTCACATCGCTGAAGGACAGAGCCGGCTTCCTGTAATGAGCTTCACTGGCGACCTGCTGAGAAGAGAGCGAGGTTACTGTACTGACATGGCACGGCGTACGCCTTGCACGGTGATGCGGGAATTATCTGATGGGATACATCTGTTGTCGTCTCTAAAGCTGGCTAAGACAAGGGCCTTGTTATTACAATTCAAGGTCTCAGCAGCAGCCCAGGACTGATATGGGAGATGGATACAGTCCCAGTGTCTCTGATAGTTTACTCTAAAGTGACATTGCCACCTTGAGAAGAAACTCTTGCTCTCTGCCTTCTGTGTCAGAGTGAACGGCCTTTGGAAGATGGTACGTAGGGCTCAGCACAGGAGCAGTTGTCTTGTTTATACATTGCTTGCTGAACTAGCCTGCCACTTGCTTTCTTAAAATCGTGCCCTTGTGGATGAGTTGGGAGATACCTGCATTCAAAATATCTGCACTAGAAGGGGAAAGCAACATTAGCCCTATGTGCAGAACTTCATTGCCTGGAGCAGTTTTGTGTGGAGTGAGATCTGTGTTTGGCCACTGGATTCTGGAGAGAAAGTATTTCATCAGCTTCTGATTGACCTGTGGCAGTTGAAAAATGCTATACTGGTGCCCAAGGCAGCATCCGTGCTCATCTCTGAGCAGCTGATCAGCAGCTTTAGCTGCAGCAATTACTCTTATTCCTTTTTCCTATGTTTTTTTTTCTTAATTCTACTGTTCAACATTTGTGGAATGAATAATCCATTTTTGCCACTGGAGTGAAGAACTTGGTTTCTTCATTCGTAGGAGAAACCATGAGAATGTGAACAGATCAGAAGCAACTTTCTCTTTACTTGTGCCTGTGGACAATCTTCTTTGGTCTTTGTAACTTTTTAATGTTCTTTACTTCTGAGCAATGACTAGTCATGTCTTTATGGAATTTGTGCCGGTCTTCAATGAACATGAAGTGCTGGCTAGGCAAGAGAGATCAGGAAGCCCTCCACCAAATAAAAAACCAGCAGTTCTGCCAGTAAATTATGAAGCTAGTGTTGTTTGTTGTTCTTTCTCTCAAAAGTGACAAGGAAATGCTAAAGTCTTCGCTGTGGGTTGGCTTATCAGTAACATCTCCTCATGTGACACAGCTGTTAGGACAACAGCAACACCTTTTCCAGAAATGCAGTTTAAATTCGAACTTGGCTACCACTGAGGCAGAAAGACACAAAATGCAGAAAGTGTATTGGCCGCGGGCAGCTGTCAAAGGGAAATGCTTTAACAGGTACAAAAAGGACGAAGGTAAGGCCTTTGGTTTGGAGTTTCCCCTTGCGAAACAAACAAGTGGAATGCAACCTGAAAGGTAAAGCAACTCCAACAGAGACACTACCTTCCCCTGGAGTTATGTAACTCTGGTATAAAGACACCAATTGTTTCTGTAGGACCAGGAGAAAGCTTTATGCTTGTGCTGAAACGTCGAATTGTGTCTCTTGGTATGTGGTGGCAACTGAAGAGCCCTGAGCATTTCCTTGTGTGAGGAAGTTGCCATGAGCCCCACCAGGAACAGTGACACTGTGTCAGGTGTTTGCAGAAAGGGCTCCCACGCACAATAACCCTTTGGATAACAGACTTAAAATGAGAATCAGGATCTTCTGTAGGAAAAGACATTCCCCAGTTTAAAATCTAGTCGTATTCACGTGGAAGTTATAATTTACCATTTGGTAGCTTCAGGCCTAACACAAACCAAGCAGAGTATAGGTGTTGCTTTAACTCCCAAACTACATAGGACATAAAGTGATTATCGACACCTGATAACCCCTTTCCCATAGATCTCCATGCTACACAAAAAAAACCACGGAAAATCTATGACTTGTACTTAGATTCACCCACCTCCTCTCCGAGCTGATAAACACAATTAATGGGAAAACATCCTCTGGTTCACGAAAGGGAAGTAATGGTAAACAGCCATAAAAACTCACCTGGTGGTTTTTCTTTTTCCTCTGACATGCCGTCTTTTTTCCAGCATGTAATAGCAATGGCCAGGTTGTTAACACTGGAGTGCTAAGCACGTTCGTTTGCATATGTGCATGACACAGAATGCTCCAGCAGTTGAGTTTTATTTATTTTACAGCAGCGCTGACTTTCATGTTGGAGCAGATCTCATTCTCTGAGATGCAGAGCAGCTTTTGAAAAGTGTCAAGTGCAGACTTTGAGGGGGGTGGTGGTCGGAGGGAAAAAAAAATCCAAGACCTCACTGGCTTTACCAATAGTTGAGTTAAAAACTGTATCACTCCTTACAAGTCCACTGAAGGTGGTTGGTAAATACAGCTACAACTGCTCCAGCAGATGAAGATTTGTGAAAAACAAAATGCATCTTGCAGTGCTGGACTGAAAGGAACCCACCAAAGTTTATGTACTTGTGTGTTTGTTTCTCTCTCAGGCCTGTTGCAATGCAGAACTCTGTATATTTTTCCATGTTGCACTCTTAGATGTTTTGAAGTGTGAGTATAGACTTTGAAAACTGAGACTATTTTTTATATTAATGCTTGAGAAATGTCATTTTCCAAATACTTGAGAGAAACTATGGATGTGCTTAGAAATAAATTATCCGCTGAGCAGTAATTTGAGAGGCCAACAAAGTAATGTGTCCTTTTCTCTGTCTTGTTCGTGAGAAGCCCCTGTGATGCCAGTTGGAAGGTTTTGAAGCTAATGAAAAATGTTGGTTCTGTCTTTGTTAGTAGGACTCCACTATTCTGAGTTGAAAGGTCCCAGGATAAAGGTCAGTAACACACACATGGCAAATTCTGCACCTCACTCTTAAAAGTTCTTAGGTATTTTTTGTATATGCCATGTAGAGACTGTTGCTAGATACACCACCACTCTGGTAAATTAATAATGGGAGCAGAGGAAATTGCTGGCCTGAATGAGAGAGAGGGGTGTGATTGTGCTTAAAGCGACTGTCATTTTATTTACAAGAAGCAAATACAGTTATTGCATATGACATGCAGATCTGAAAAGGAAGTTTTTCTGGGACCAAAGCACGATGTGGTGCTAGCATGCCTTTGGGGTATAACTTCTCTATATGAAGTCTAATTTTGTTTACGGACAGTGTTATGAGAAACATAAACTACATAAGTCTATTTAAATTTGTATGGAGGGCTCGTTCTGTTCAGGTGTTTTAAAATCATCTGTCAGTGGCTGGGTAAAAATGCTTCTAAAGGGATTTTTTTTTTCCTCTTTTTGATGAGTTTGTTTGGGGTTTCATGGACTCTTCTTTACATTTCACTCTGGTTTATCGACGAGTTCTGTCCCCAAGAGTTTTGTCTCCACCTGAGTTGCAAACGCAGCTCCCTCCAGTTCAGGCTGGAGGGAGCATTGTTCACTGGGAGTGTTGCAAAGCAGGCGTGAACCGCTCATTGTTCGCAGCCTCTCATGAGGAGAGCCCAGGCGTGTGGGATGCCACCAGTGACATCGGTTTGGTGTCAGAAATATTGTTTGTTGGAGGATTTAAGTGCGTAGGGGAGGACAAGCAAGGAAGTTCTCTGGAGGTAAAATATTGCTGTAATGGGGAGGGACAGTGGTTGCTTGGTTGGCTCTGAGTTGTTTCCTTCTAAATGAAGTTCCACTAGTCTTTATAAATCATGGTGGAGGTTACAGCGTAGAGATGAAAGGTGCTGCGTTGCATTCACGCACACCTTTGAGCAGCGGTAGCAGAAAAGCAAACAGGCTGCCCTCCCCCTGGGTATTTCAGTACATCCAGACTTACCTTTTAGCTTGCAGCTTGAATTCATCTTTGAGCCAGAACTTTCTGGCAGTTTGGACCATCCTCATTCTTGCAGCCTAGCTCAGTATTGGAACAAGCCCTTTTCCACAAGACTAAATGCAGGAGAGCCAGGAGGTGCACCCATCATCCAGCCAGGGGCGCAGGGGCCCTGCAGACCACCTTGGACACACCATGGCACGCTGAGCCCAAGGACGTGTGGGCATGGCCAGCAAAGAGGACGTAGATGTAGCCTCGCAAACCTCCACTGACCCCACAGGGAATGAAATACCTCTGTGACTGAGCCACGTGGGCTTTCTCCAGGCCGTGCTGCACTTTCCTACCTTCTGCTGTTCAAATACATTGTAAAAGGAGTGGGACTCTTGAGAATTTATTGATGGATGAGAAACAGCAAGATGATTCAAGGTAAACAAGCTGTACGGGGATCTGCTGCTACTAAAATTTAAAAAGAAACCAACTTCTGGGTGCAGAACAATTGTCCTCCTGTGTTATCAGACCAGTAATTCTTCTAGCCTGGCATTTTTTCAGTGGTTGAGACCTGATGTTTCAAAGCAACTTTCTTCCCAACTCCAGGCTGCTTTCTGCCCTGCCATGGAAGGGCATCGTGTTCAGTTACAGGATCACGATCTGAATTTCCGCTCTTTACGGATCTGATGCTCTCCAAACAACAGGCTGAGTGGCACACCCTAGGACATCTAATAACTCTCTGGAACATGTCCTCCTTTTATTGCAAGTTTTCTCAGCAGTCCTTGGCATATGATGCAGGGTTTCAATAAACCAGGGCAGTGATGTATTGCAGTGAAAGTGGAAACACTTCACACAAGCAATAAGAGATGAAGGTGAGAGCTTTAAATGTTTGTTTTGTTCTTATCTTCTTCAAATATGGGAAATGATGTTCTGATATGATTTTACGTCCACAGGTTTGGGGAGTGTCCATTATTTTGATCTCTCAGAGTGTGAGTGACTTAGCACTCTATTTAATTTAAAAAATGGTTTCCAGTATGTTGTGCTGGTTTTAATTTTAAAAGCCTTTAATGTGTTACTTCAATTTATTTCCTTTTTCTTTTAATGATGTTGAGAGCTAGTAAATAGGACAAATAAAGAAGAGCTGATACCTGAAACAATAACATTCATCCTGCAGATGTTTAAAGTGCCTTATATATTAGGCTGTAGCTGACAGCTGTGAATGCAGAAAATCAGACCACCTAGTGAGGGATTTTAGGAGGTGAAGACACCTCCCTCTGCTGCTCTCAAGGAAAAATTCTGGCCTTTGTAGATCCAGATTTCATTACAGACACATAAGCCTCCTTCTCTGAGGAGTGAAAAAGTTCAGCTAACATGAGGATGGGATGTAAGTGCTGGAAATAGCAGCTCTGTGCCAAGTGATACAGTTCCTCCCTTGGTCTGCCATGTGCCGGTCTGACTGCCCTGGCCCTTGTCTGGATCCGGTTGACTGTTGGCAGAGGTCGAATGCTTCCTGAGAACAAATCACTTTATTGTTCATGTCTGCTCATGCACTGCCTTTTGGGAGTGTGGTTCATGTTGGTCGCAAGAAGCAGGACCATTAGCACGAAATGAATTCTTTGTCAAGCAGCACGTCTCACTGAAATTTTTATGCTTTTCTCCAACTGCTTTCCCCCTGGATTGAATTTGCAAGTATCCTAATGGACTGGCTCCTATTAAGCAGATGACTGGTTTGGCTTTTTTTTTTTTTTTTTTGTTAACTTGGCAGATCGTGGCCTACGATGATTTTCCACAAATCTGGCTCCTTCCTTTTTCCTTCTCTTCCGAGAAAGCAGCTAGGAACTGAAATGAGGCAGCTCTGGGACTTGAGGAAAACAGTTCTATTTCGATTAAGCCCCCTCCATCCTCAAGCCCTGTGGAAGTTGGGCTGTTTGAAACAGCCACAATTTCCACCCTGACTAACTGCCCCAAAAGCTCCATGCCAGGGAGCTCCTAGTGATGAGCCACCCACCACCCCAGGGAGCGTTCCAGGGGTGAAGTACAACAGCAGTTCTCAAGGGTCCCATCATGCCATCCATGCCCTGGTGACACTGGTGACAGCAGCGTCGCCGTCCTGGTTCTGCCCTTGCAGCCACCCTGAGGGGCAAGTGATGGACTGGGAGCCAGCACAACTGGTCCCATAGCTCGCAGTCAGCCTTAGTGCTTATGTGACATGAGGACACGAGCAGCTTGGCCCATAATGAAGGTTTTTAAGCGTTATTGCAATACACAGTAACAGCAAGAAGAATTTGGCTTGCTTCTCCCAAAACTTAAAAATTGGTCTGGTTGAGTTTTCAGTCGTGTATGTGGAGTTGACCTGAAGTTTAGTGTCATCTTCTCACTCCAATTCAGGACCTGACCATGTCAGAGTGTGGTTCCCTATTTGTGGAGAATGGGAGAGAAATAATTTACTTTTGATTCATTTTCCACGTAAATCAAAAACTTTGAGTAGCTAAATGGCTGTTTTCTGTACCGTAGTTTAGAACCTCAGTGTGCTTTGGGCAAGGAGAGAGCATCGTAAGACTGTTTCTGTCCAACCCTTGTTATCCTCATGACTTTGAAGATGCAGGTGGGTGAGGGTGCAGGTTTTCACAAAGCTGTGCTGAGCATCACAGGAAGGTGAGTCCAAGTGATATTGAACTTCCACAAATCTTGTTGGGGCTTCCAAGGTTCTTTGAAACCACGTTTGCAGCAACTAAAGCAGAAGCCAGTGTCAGTAACTGTGTGTCACTTCCCAAGTCGCCCAGAAATGGCAGCAATGAGAATCAATTCCATCTCAAGTCCCAGTGGGGTCTCTTAGTTCCTGGATCATTTCACATGTGAGGCAGAAACCAAGGCTTTTTAACCAAAACCAACCCAGGTGATCTTGCACATTTTTGGTAACAGTAACACCTTTGTGTCTGTGGAATCCAATCTGAAAAAAGGGATGTCCTTGCCATAAGTCTCATTATTCTCAATACGTTTTGCTGGCGAGATAGAAATACGTCCTGTATTTCAAGTGAGTCACCTGAGCAGCTCTGAGGAGGCAGCTGGATTTCCACAAGCACTCTGATGGCAGCAGGGAATGGTTTGAGCCTGTGTGGAAAATGGACTGTTTCATTCAGGTGCCCAAATGTGGAGTTTCAGAAGAATTTGCCTCTGATCGCAGCGCATGCATAAAAATCTGGCCCTTTATCCTGCAGCAGTGGCCTCTCTGAAGAGCGTCCCTGTAGTTTCCTGTTATGCTTCCTACCCTCGCTCTGATGTTTTATTTGGTTTGGGGGGGTTTTCCTTATTTTTTCCTGCAATGGGAATTATTCTACAGGGCTGGATCATGTTTGGGCATTACAGAGGCAAAGGAGGCTTCGAAAGGGTGCTTGTCCCTGGCTAGAGCTCTCCAAAAACTGGCTGGATGTTTGGTGCTTGCCGGCTGTAACCTCTTTCCTTTCACCTGTACCACAGCCTGCAGCACAGACCTGATCCCAAAGAGATCCCAAAGGAGAACTTTTCCATCTCTGGTATTATACAGGGATCTCCTCCTTTTTGTGCTGGGGATGATTAAAACTTCTCGTTAGTTTTACCTTCTGACACCAGTGCTTTTATGTAAAACCATTTCCTAATGAGAACAGTTTCGGACCAATCAGCCACTGAAGTGTCATATGCCAACAGTGAGACCTCTGTGCTTCATTTGATGCCTCCCAAACCACCCCTGGGCAATGGGGATGGGACAGCAGGTTTCTAGATGAGCTGGCAGAATATTTTGCCTCTTTCTCACAACACCAGCTGTTGCTCTGGGCAAAGCAGCAGGTCCCAGGCTGCCTTATCTCCTGTGAAGCTGACTGGTCCTGCTGCCTGGCAGGGTTACCGGTGCTGCCCACGTGTTTCTTCAAATGACCTTCCTCTGGGCTGTGAGTGTGGTTTGTACCCTGTCCTTGCTAGGAAATCAGCTCCTGGGTAAGTACGTCCTTGCTTAGGTGAGTTGGAGGTGATGGAGGGGGTGTTACTGCCACGAGCGGAGGGGCATGTTGTGGGTCAACCCTGGGGCAGCTCAGCCCACACAGCCACTCACTCACTGCCCCCCACAGTGGGATGAGGAGAGAAATGGAAGGGTAACAGTGAGAAAACTCATGGATTGAGACAAAGACGGTTTAATAGGTAAAGCAAAAGCTGTGTGCAGCAGCAAAGCAAAATTAGGAATTCATTCACTGCTTCCACGGGCAGCCATTTCCAGGAAAGCTGGCACATTCGCTTCATCATGCGTAACGGTTGCTTGGGAAGACAGACACCATAACTCCTTCTTTCCTCCAGTTTTTATTGCTGAGCACAACATCAGATGGTCTGGGATATCCCTTTGGGGTCAGCTGTCCCAGCTCTGAACCCTCCCAGCTTCTTGTTGACCCCCCAGCCCACTCCTTTGCAGGACAGTGTGAGAAACAGAGGTGGCCTTCGCGCTGTGTAAGCAACAGCTAAAACACCCCTGCCTTATCAGCACTGTTTTGGTCGCAAATCCAAAACACAGCCCCATACCAGCTACTACGGAGAAAATTAACTCTGTCCCAGCCACAGCCAGGACGGGATACAAGCATGTTTGTTTGTGTGGAGATGGTGAGGCCAGAGCAGGCTATGAGCAGAAGCACAGTCATAGAATCATAGAATGTCCTCAGTTGGAAGGGACCCACAAGGATCATGGAGTCCAACTCCTGTCCCTGCACAGGACAACCCCACAGGTCACACCGTGTGTCTGAGGGTGTTGTCCGGTCTCTTCTTGAACACTGTCAGGCTCGGGGGGCGGTGACACCTCCCTGGGGAGCCTGTTCCAGTGTCCAGCACCCTCTGGGTGGAGAACCTTTCAGAGCCCAGCTGTGCCCCAGAGGAACCGGGGGGGCAGCAGGGGCTGGTGTGGGGCCAGCACCCAGTGAGTGGGCACAGCTCACGGAGTAGAAATGGGGGTTTCCTTAACACCTGTGAGGGCAGGTGAGAGGACTTTCTATCCAGCCCTGGCAGGAGTGAGGGCTGTTGGTCGTCTGCTCCATCTCCAGGCAGCTCCCACCAGGCGCCCATGAAGCCCCAGTTTGGACAGGGGGCAAGGTTACCCAAACCCCCTGCGGTACTGGGCACCAGGGATGGGGGTCTTTGTGCAGGACTCTGCATAAGGCTTTTCCGCCAACAGCACTGCTCTGTTGGTCGTTCTCTTGTGCACTCAGGCTGGATTAAAGAGAAAAACCACACTAGGAGGTGATGCTCCCCTTTCACCACTTCAGCAGAGGTTCGTGCTGCTGCAGCAGCTCTTCCAAGTCAGGGTGTCACTGCCTGAGTGTGCCTGAGCTGTTGCAGGTTCTTTTTCAGCCCTAAGGAATAAGATATCAGTTTTTTAATTAGTAAGAACTTTTCTTCTGTGTTTTGTCATGAATTGAGGCAATAAAGCAGCAACTGCCCCAAGCATCCTGCTGTTATGCCCGGCTTTCTGTGCAGGCTTGTGCTCTGAAGCAAAAGGAAGGGGAAAGCAAAGAAGGTAAAAGCTTTGGTTTGCTAGTGTAACACCAGATGGGTAATAAAGCTGTAATTCAGCCTGGTTTATTACCCAGTGGCACTGTTTTGTGTGGATTTCCTTACAGCAGCTCAAATCTGGAGTTTAACACACAGTTAAGCCTGTACGCACCAATTAATTTTTGTTAGGCTCTTAACCGTGGACAAGGTCATACGATAATCTAAGTACATTGAATCAATATGAAACTGAGGTTGTTCCTGACAACGTAAGAATCAGGAATGGAAACTTTACCACCACACCCACTTTCAGACCTCCTTGAACATCACAAAGAAGTTGAGAAATACTTTTGTGGCTCCAGTGCCCGAGTGGTTGTCTCAAATGCAAATGCAGCAGCTTAGAAGTGTCTCCTTATTTTAACTCCTTCCAGCCTGAGAGGGCTTTGCACCTGTCTCAGGTAGATGGGCAGAGACAGAGCAGGGGAGATGTGGGGCTGGAGTGCAGACGGCTGGGACCGGGCAGGGTTGTGGGTGGGAGTGCTGCAAAAATGTGGACAGTGAGTTTTATGGATAGTCCTGCTTTAATCATTATTTAATCCGAGGTTTCCATTTGTCATTGGTAGGGGTGGCTCTTGTGATCCCTTAGTGTTGTCACGCGTGTCCTGGCAGCAGGGTAACAGGGTTTGTGAAGGTGTGAGGGTTGCTCTGCACGTAGGGAGGGTGTAGATGGGGACACCAGAGCTGGGAGCCCTGTCATGGTGTGCTGAGGGGGCTGCAGCTTCAGGTGGCCTGGAAACTTAAAATGTTAACACCATCAGTACTAGCTTGTGCTTATTTTCTTTTCCAGGCACAGTTTGAGGCTGGTATTTGTGACCCTGAGGGCTAGAAATAGATTTTGTTTGTCAGGACAACTGCATGTCTCCCCAACTCGTGTGTTTCAGGGGCAAGGTGAGAGGGGAGTAGCTCTTACATCCTATTAGTTTCACAGTGAAATTGCAAAACTTTTGGTCCTGCATCCACGTAAACTTGGCCCGTGCTGTACCTGCATCAGCTAAGAGCTGTTACATGGGATCTGACTTTTCCTCCACATCCACTGCACCCCATACCAAAGATTGGGCCTCCATAAACCCAGCCTGGGTTTTCCTTTGTTATACCACCCACAGCTAATTGGGTGCAAAGTACTGGTGCAACACGACACTACATCACCTCCTTGCATGGACTAATGCATGCCCCTTTTGCACGTCTGTCCCTTTTGCTCGCTGCCTGAATTTTGCATTTTTCTGCCTCGCTGTTTTATGCCGGCAGCATCTGGTCAGGTTTCTGTTGCTTCAGTGCGTTTACTGGGTGTTACTCAGACAATTTATTCCGGCACAAAGGAGCGGGTTAGAGCAGGTTGGAGCTGTCTGGCCTGGCCATGCAGGAACCAGTGACAAATAAAAGCTCTGTACAACATACATTCTTCTGCCTCTCCCCTTCCTCCACACATATATGCAACAGTTGCTTTTCCAGATGATTGAGAAAAGAATCCCTGTAGTCCCTGGGTGTGAAATCTTTCCTGTGCAATCTACTCTAGGTGAACCTGCTTCAGCAGGTGGGTTGGACTAGATGATCTCTAGAGGTCCCTTCCAACCCTAATCATTCCATGATTCTGTGAAATGTATTGGTGCTCCCTTTGCAAGCGTGGAAGATAATTTTGCTGGCAGTGCTGCGGCTCAGCCAGAGGCTCTGTTGCTGAACGGCTGATGGGAGCAGCGGAGACCAGCTCTAGCCCTGTGAGCATATGGCAGGTGCCTCTGGATCGCTCCAGTGGACTGGGACGCGGGACCAGCCCAGGACGGAGCTGGCTGCAGGGGCAGGGCTCCCCTGTCCCTGCCCGCCCCAGCGCCCCCTGCCCTGCACAGCTGGGGCCTGGGAAATGTGCTCTGTCCCTTTCCCCGATTCTGCAACACCGGGCTTGGGAAGGGGTCATAGGATCCAACCCCCCCTGCTCCATAACAAACCAGGTGATGGTGGAAGGACAGACAGGAGGAAGGGAGTGGGAAAAAGCTTTGCCCAGGGTTGTTTCTGCCACGGCCCGATGCAGCAGCGATGCAGCCGCGCTCACTGCTGCAATGTGCAGGGTGCAGGTGAAAAGCCACGTCCTTCCCCTGCGCTGGGGCTGTGGGACCATTGCCCCCAGTCCCAGGGCTCTCTGGCTGCAGGTCGTGGTCTCCACGTACCAGTGGCTTGAGCTGGTGTCCAGCAGTCTGGCTGCTGGGTGACCTTTCCCAGGTTAAGCACAGCTTGCAAACCCCTCATCCTTCTCTATAGACCTATAAAATACAACTTCATTTGTTGTGGCAGTTTCACTGGAGACAGGAGCTGAGGAGGGACTTCAGGGCTCCCGAAACCTGACAAACACCCAGAGGGGAGGGCGGCTGCGATGCACATCTCAGCCCTTCAGACACCACATTCCTCCAGGTGAGATTTTTGAGATTTCTTCTCTCTGTCCTGACTTCGGGTAAAGAACAAACAAGCCTGAGTCCTTGGGCAGCATCCTTCTTTTGTCCCCTCCAAGGAGCAATGCCTGGGCGAGAGCGGAGGCTCGTCAGAGAGTCGGTGGCAAACCCTGGCTGGAGGTTCCTCTCAAGCCTGGCCGCCTGCCTCTTGTGGGTTTTCACAATCAGGGTTGTAGTTTTTTCTCCTTTTTTCTTAGCCCTGTTCTTTAGCCCAGAGCTGAGCTTGATGCAGGTCAGTGTACTCCACAGATGTGAACTGGCGCAGCTGCGACAACATCGGTGACCTGTGACGCTGCCCAGGGTGTGCGGGTCTGGTCTGCACTGAGAGCTGCCATAACGATGGACCCCTGGACAGACAGACACACGCGCATTTCTGCCTCTGCCAGAGAGGAGCTTGTGACTTTTTTCGGGTATTTTGGCAAACTGAACAGAAAATCATGGGCAAAAAAGGCGGTGTGGGCAGGAGGAAAGTGAGGCAGGAGATACTTGTGCAGTCTTGTGCACAGATGTTCCCACTGGGTTTGTGCGTGTCCCCGCTGTGTGGTCACAAGAGTTCACATTTCTCTTTGTGGGGGTGTGTGCACCTTGCTGGAGAGGCTGTGACAGCTGAAAATCCCTGGTGCTAGGCTGTGGCAGGTGAGCAAGGCTCTTTTTGGGGTACATCTGAGCCCCACCCTCCCCTGCAACACCACACATGGGCTTTTCCAGGCTCCAACACTTTACCTCAGGCCATGAGACACAAGTCCCCAGGGAGGGTCACAAGTGCCTTTGCACAAGTAGGACCCAGTGTGGTGCAGGCGACAGTGCTGCCCACAGGCATCGTGCCTCCAGCCCGCTCTCTGTGCAGCCCTGGCCCCGAGGAACTCCTGCAAACGGCTTTTCCAGCAGCTCCTTCCATGGAGGATTTTGCAACGTTTCCAGGCAAAGGGGTGGCTTGTACAGTGGTGACGACCCTGCTGCCAGCTGGGAAACAGAGGAGCCCCTTCTGTGCCGCCGTCCCTGCAGAGCAGACAGAGCCCAGCTGTTGGTTGGAGAAAGTTTGGTAGTTTGGTGAAGGCAGGAAAAGGCTCCTGGCATGTTTCATCTGTTAGAGCCAAGAACAGTCTCGTTAGGAGCTTGCGATCCTTTTTTTTTTTCTTCTCGAATATATCTATTTATTTTTTTTACACTGCTGGCCGTTGCTCAAAGGGACCGGGGCTGCGAGCCTGTCCCAGCCGGCTGACCGCTTGCTTGCGCCCCGTCCCAGCCCCGAGCGCTGGGCAGGGCTTCAGCTCCGGGGCCGTGAAAGCCGCTTTCTGAGCGAGGGCGCGGATGTCCCCCTTGGCCCGGAGCCTGTGCCGGCAGCGGGTGCTGGGGGGGCTCGGCACGCCGGCGCTGGGAAGACTGGGGCAGTGTTCGGGGCCGAGGGCTGCTGAAAGGGCTCAGTGTGTGCCGAGCGTGAGTCACCCGGGCTGGAGGGCAGCTGGGAGGAGAGCGGCAGAGAGCTGCTGCAGGAGGGGCCAGCGCCCCGGGAAAAGGCGGTTAAATTAATATCATTAGCGTGGAGTGGAGGCAGAAGGGTCTGAGGAAAGAGGGAGGATGGGAGGCGGCGGTTCCAGGGGCAGAGGGATTTGAGGGGCCCTCACATCGCACCTGGGGGTGTGTGTGGGGTCAGGGATGGGAGTGGGGAGGAATGGGTCCGTCTGCGATCCCAGCTATCATAGAATCATTTCGGTTGGAAGAGACCCTCAGGATCATCAAGTCCAACCTTAACCTAACTCTAGCACTAAACCACATCCCTAAGAACCTCATCTAAATGCCTTTTAAACCCCTCCAGGGATGGTGGCTCCACCACTTCCCTGGGTAGCCTGTTCCTATGTCACTTAACCTTCACACAGTTCTGGGTGTCAGACTGAAATGAAGTCTGGGAGAGCCCAGGAAAGCTTCGTGGGGTTCTGAAGGCACAGACCTGCCTTGTGTCACCCTTCGGTGCCCCGTGTGCCAGCTTGCAGCGCTGCTGCTCCATCCTGGCTGGTGCCAAACGGCCCTGGAGCCGCTGGTTTTCTGTGCCCGTAGCTCGGGCTTGGTCTGGCTGTGCATTTCCCGCTCCGGCTGATACACACGCAGGCGGCTGCAGGGCTGTGCCAGCCCCTTACACATCCTCAGCATCAGCTCCCGGTCTCCAGGGATGTCACCTGCGGTGGCAGACCCAGGAGGCGGCTGGTCTGCTCCTGGAGCAGGGGATGTTGCCAGTGGCTCAGTGCCAGCCCCTGAAGGGCATGTGGCTTCCTGGTGACATCCCAGCTAGGATGTCTGGGTCTGGCTGCATGTGAGATTAGAAGCAGGGAGGGTTTTCTGGTTTAGATTGAACGCAAGCCTGTGTGGGAAGGTCTGGGTCCATCTCAAAAGCATCCAGCCTTATGCATGGGAGTGCCAGCACGCAGAGAGGTCCCCCATGAGGTGTCTGGGGGTTAGCTGAGTCCTACTGTCTTCCAGAGGCATCGTGTGCTCAGGCAAGACACCAGCATGTGTGGAAGAGAAGAGTAGACGCTCCTTAGGGTTCAGCTTGCCCCATCCTCAAGCCCACAGCCACCGAGGACAGCAGGAGGCAGGGACTGGTGCAGAAAGTGCTCCAGAGGTGGTTGATCAGGAAATGCGTCCTAAGCGGATATGCTTTTTAATGGGGTTTTAGCTGACTGAACTGCAAAGGAGTTGATCTTTGCTGAAAAGTCACACTGGGGACATTTCCCTCTAGCACAAATAAGCACAGCCCAAAAGCACAGGGTCTCCCCAGCCAAGCAAATGAGGAGGGCAGCTGATGGCCCTGGGCAGCCTGGCCACGTTTCTGTGCCTCCAGCCCTGCATAACACCACTCCAGAGGCTGGGAATAGTCAGGCTGCTAGCTGCTGTCCCAGGGCCAGTTCAATGATCCATGGGGCCCCATAGCTGACCTCGACAGCCGTGCGCCTGGTGCTGGCACCACCAGCTGCTGCTGCCACGGAGTGTCCCTGCCATCCTGCTCTTCCCACACCGTCCAGCTCTCCATCCTTCACCACCTTGCCCTAACGCTGGGCAGATCTTTAAGGCTTTGGCCCTGTAGAAGTGACCTCTAAGGGTGTTGCTGCTTTTTCTTGCTGTCACCAGTGGGAGCAGTAGGATGAAGGAGAAGTAAAAGATTATGGGCAGCGCAGGGTGATGATATGAATGGGCTGGAAGGACCCACGAGAGCCATCATTTTGGCCCTCCACCCTGTGGCAGGATCCGGTTTCCCACGTGAGGCAGGGATCAACCCAGCAGCAGCGTCTGGAGCCTCCCCACACCGAGACACCAGAAACGCCAGAGCCGCGGCAGAACCATCGGCCCGACGGACGGCTGTAGCCACAACCTGCTGTGAATCAGGGCAGGAGCTGGATCTGTGCATTAACTCACTGGCCATGGCAGCCCACAGCATGACTTCACCGTCGGGTGAGCATCCCACCATGGAAACCAAACCTCAGGAATGCAGCTGGGTGTGCCGGCTCTCTTCTGCTCTCCCAAGGGCTCTTGCATGGCTAAAATGCTCCCGGGCTAGCAAACTGCTGTTGCCACCTCTCCTACCCATGGGCTGGGGAGAGATGCCCATGCAAGGGCTGTACCCTGTGCTGGGTGCTGCCCTCCCTTCTTGCACACACAGAAGCAAAGAGAGCTTTGCTGTGGCATTAGTCCAGTAGCCCCAGCCAAGGGGGAGAAAATTTGTGGCCGTGTGCCCTCTTTCTCCCTCTCTCCATCTCTTGCTGGAGATGGACACCAGCGGCTGTAGCAGGGACCAGGCGATGAGCAGCAGCGGAGCGATGATTAACGGCGAGCAGAGCAGCAGGGCCAGGGATGTCTGAGTCGCCTCTGCCTCTCTCCTAAACTGATTTGGCCAAAAAAGGCTAACGTGAGTGTTTCCGCATCTGCCAGCCCAGGAGAGGGCCCGGCCAGAGCTCGGGGTCCCAGCAGGCGTGCGCCGTGTCAGGACTGTATGTTTTTCCACTCGGGCTGGAGAGGGGCTGCAGGCAGCAGCCAGGCTCAGGTGACTCCTTGAGCCGCCCTTTCCATCTGACTCATGAGAGACGTCGCGAGTGCTCTCCTGCCGATGGAAAACACGTCGCCTCGCAGCAGCTCGTGGCTTCTGGGTCTGTGCCAGCCCCACAGGCAGCAGGGCTTCCCAGGGCTGCCAGCACAGCGCCCGAGCCCCGTCCTTCTCCGGCTGGAGCTGACGCCTGACCGTGACTCCGTGTGCAGCCTGTGCCCGTGGTCGGCTTTGCGGGACAGCTGGGGCTGAGCAGGACAGGTCTGTGGTCCCAGTGGTGGGCAGGAGCAGCTCTGCGGGGCTGCGGGCTTCAGTGCTGGCTGCTGGTGTGACATTGCTTTTCCAACCCTCCAACCTGGGGGCTTCTCCCTCTTGGTTCTCTCTCCTCCACATTTGCTCTTTTGGAGTGTCCAGGATGCGAGTGGTCCCCTCCGGCAGCAGGACAGGTCCTTTCCTTTCCCTCCCAGAGCCAAGCGCTCCAACATCCTTCTCCCTCTTTTCTGAATCTGGGCAGCATGACACGTCTCTCTTCTTAACCCCACATTTCCATCCCTCTAGGCTTTCTCCATCCTCCATCCTCATGGTGCCTGGATGCCATCTTGCCATGGATTCATAGGAAAAACCTGGACCTTGGGGCTTTCTTCGTGAGACTGAACTGAGTGAGTAGAGACAGAGGGAAACTGAGGCACACTGGGCTAAGCACTTCTTGCAGAGGCACGCTGGGCTAGGAGGGACAAGCCAGGGCCTCTGGCTCGCTGTGTCCAGCACAAGGCTGTTTCCATCACGCCACAGAGACAGCCCCACAAGCCGTCTGCTCCCCCATGCCCGCTGCTGGACCTGCAGCATCAGGCTCCCCCTGCTCCTTTCGGAAGGGAAATGTTTTCCCTTTCCCCTCCCTTCCCTGCTCGCCAGCATGAGTCTGGTTTCCCCCAGGCGCTGCCGCCAAGCGCCTCTGGAACCACTGGAAAAAGCATAAAAGCCCTGGGCAAGGCTGCGAGGAGGGTTACTCGCAGTCACAGCTGGATCCAGCTGCTGATTTAAAGCAACAGCGCAGCCACACCGGGCTCCCCAGGAGACCCAGGCATTCCCGGGGTGCAAATCTCCCCAGGCCAGAGGAGAGAGCATCCCTGCCAGGCAGCGGCGCTGAAGCTGGATGGGGTCTTTTCGGTGGGGAAACTGAGAAAGGGACATCCCCAAGGAGGCAAACCCTTGGGTGGATCCAGCCCGGGGCGTTTGTTCCCCCAGGTTTGCTGAGCGCTTTCCCCTGCCCAGCTCCTGCGGCTCCTGGCACAAAGGCTGGGGCAGCGCTTCCCCGCCAGCCCTGGCTTGTGTCCCACCTGGGGACGCAGCTGCAGCAGCATCGCCTCTGCGGACACCGTGTCCACCAGCCTGTCCCCTGCCCTTGCCCGAGCCCATGGCATTCGGGTCTCACCCCATCTTCCTATTCCCCAATATTGCAACTGTGGGGTCCGTGTCCCCTCACCGAGCACCGCAGCCTTGCGGGGTGGCCCAGAGGCAGCTTGGGGACCCCCGAGCAGGGGTGGGTGGCCCAGCCATCGCCCTGCAAAGCAACTTCCCCTCCTCCCCCATTTCTGGAAGAAATCATGCGAATCCGAGGAGATATGACTCTGAGCAGGGCAGCAGGCATTGCTTTCGGCTGTGGCTCAGGTTGTTGCAGCAGCCTCCGGTGTTTTGGTGTGAGCTGCGGAGGCTGATGGAGCGGGACGGAGAGTCCGGCTTTGGGAAGGCAGGAACCTCTTCCCCCCTTCCAGCTGTGGCCCCGCTCTGGTGAGTTGCTGGGACAGAAATCTCCACAGGGCCATGGAGCTAATGTATAAAATAACCCACCCTGTGCTGTGAGTCTGGTTTATGGCCCTGTTAATAATGGGCGAGCAGAGGGAACTTCCTAGGCGCGTGGCTGTCCTCCCTGGTGTCTCACGTCAGACCCGGATGGTGTATGACGTTTGCCCCAGCTTCCTAGCTAGTCGTGTTCGCTCAGCAATCAACCAGGGTAATAACTAATCCTAACCGCCCCAGGGGGCTTTCTGTCAGCAAGGGCTGGGGCTGAGGCTTTGCCAGCCCCTGGCCGTAGCCTCCAGTGTCCTACATGGGAGCAGCGGTGATGGGCAACTGTCCAGGGCTTACTCTACCTGCTGGAACAGCCCAAGGTGCTTAGAAAATGAACGTGCAATGAGAAATGGATGTGCTCCATCCTATCGCATCCAGGATGTTTGCCTGCAAGTGCGTGCAAAGTCCTGACGTTGTGTGGGTCTGGCCCAGCTAAACAAATAGAGACCTCAGTGGGACGCTGCAGCCTCGGTCTGCCTCCCTGCTCCGCAGTATGTTGCAGGTGAGTGGTTTAATGAAGAAAAAGCTATAAAGGTGACCACCCCATGCTGCTGGTGTCAGGTCAGGCTGAGTGCTTGGTCCTGCTCCAGGTGCTCAGAGGTTTGGGGAGGAGAGGACTGGTTTAGGTGTCCCCACAGGTCACAGGGCGATGGGACCTTGTCTCGTGTGGGAAACCCAGCCTGGGGACGGCAGCGCTGACACGAGCACTGTGGTGTGAGAGTTGCCAGGAGAAGAGATGAGACTCTTTTCTGTGTACGTATAATTTGCAAGAACAGAGAGAAATCAGAAAAAACCCGACACAAACCAGAAAAAAAACCTCGTAACAAAGAAACACAGGCAACTTTTCCCAGCGAAACAAAACCCAAACCATCGGTGGGAAAACATTGGCTGGGTCAACCTGCCACAAGCCAGTCCTCTGGGATTACATAAACTTCATAAAAAAAGCTCACTTCTTTCTTTGTACTTTGGGTTTTTTTATAAAACATTTAAATTCAGGTCTGCTTTGAAATGAAAAGAGGCTTCTTGAAACAAAAAAAAGTGCATCATGGTTTGTTTTGAGAACATCTAAATGAACCGCTTTGGCATCACCCAGTTCTCGCCCTTTCCCTGTGTCCCAGACGGTGCCCTGCAGCCCCAATAGACGCCGGCTCCAAAGCCTCGTGTCCCCACCAGTTGCTTGTCCCCATCTCCAGAGGTGGCACCGGGAAGGATGCCTGGGTGGGAGGTGAGACTGTGGCACTGGTACCGACTGTCCCCAAATGGGTTCCGGAGCCAGTGGCTGTGGTGGTGGCTGCTGTCTGGAGGAAGCCAATGTCACCCTGGCCGTGACTGGGGTGTCACCCGGGAAAGTCCATGCATTACTTTCCCTTCTGCCTCCCTGCACAATGCATAATATGTCCAACTGTTATTTCTTGCAGGTTCTCTGCCAGCTCTCATGGGACCATGGCGGCTCAGTGCTCCTCAAAATGTCATTGGTGTTGTGCAAGATGAAGGAGCTGGGCTTTCCCATGTCGAGCAGCCCCTGCCACCCAAGAGCCCTTCTCCAGACACCCACAGCTCCACGCCGTTGTCAAGAGAGGTACCCATTGCCTCCGAATTTCAGCCTAATGGCTTAGACCTAAGAAATAAGAATACTGAGTGCTGCACCGAAGGAGGGGCAGGGTGAGGGATCCAGCCGATTGCTGGAGGCAGGGGCAGGCAGGAACGGCAGGGATCTGGTGGTGGTGAAGCGATGGTGCCCTTGGCTCCGTTCTTGGGCAAACCAAAAAATTCAGGTTTTGCATTTTCGGGTTTCGCTCTTCCAGTTTCCATTCTCAGCAGAGGGTGGTGGCTTCTCGGGTAAAACCTGTTCTTACTGGGAAATGGAAAGAGGTAAGGAGGTGGTGTCTGGAGGAAGACTTTTTGAAAGAAAAATGCTTTCAGTTTGGTTTTAGTCTTCCTGCTGCCTTTGTGCTTTCCCAGGGTGAATCTGGAGGGTGTGAAAACTTGGGTTTGTTCTATGTAATGATGTAACAAATGTAAATAACACTGCTTTGTCTGAAGATTCAGCCTTGAAACAGGAGTCAGTGGTGCCTAGGACAGTGTTGGTCTCTGTAGCCCCAGACCAGACACTGATTATTTAATGAACATCAGCAGTGAAGCTTTGCACAGCCATCCCTCCCCAGGCCTGCAACGCTCCCAGGCAGCAGGACCTGGGAGAGGTGGGAGCGGGGTCTGCCTGCACAGGGCGGGTTATTTCAGCCAAAACCCCGCGCAGCAGCACAGGAGCATCCGGGAAGTCCCCATGCTGGCGGCTCTGCCGCTTTCCTGCACAGAAGCATCCGCCGGCGAGGCGGGAGCCCAGGAGCAGGGCTGGCAGAGCTCCCTGCCGCAGGCTGCCAGGAGCCCTTGTCGCCCCGGGGCAGAGCCGCTTGGTGCTGGAGCAGCACGGCCCTCAGGCATGCTGCACCACGCCGGCCCTGGGCTTGCCAGCTGGATGAGCCGGGGCATCCAGAGCGCTCCAGCAGCATTGCACGCCCGCAGCAGCTGGGCATCCTCTGCGGCTGCAGCAGCCGCCCCAGGGCTGTGGTTTGGGTTTTGCTCCGGCACCCCACGGCAGAAATGCTGCTGTTCCTGTCCCAGGGCGCATTGCAAGGAGGGGATGGTGGCTGAGCTTTCGGGGCTTTGTTGTTTGCATCCCTTTGTGCTTGTTTGTGAGGTGGGGTCCCCCTCCACCATGAGCAGAGTGGGGTGAATTCCTGGTTGTGGGCTGGTGTGTACCCACCATCCCTGTGCTACAGGGATGAGGTGAATCCTTCCTGTATCTGACTCCGGTTGAGCTGCTGCTCGGTGTGGATCTTTGAGGTACTCTGATGCTTTTTCTGTGCACCTCACAGCCATGACTTTCTCAGGTCAGGAGTTCAGCAGATACAGACTTCCCTGCAGGCAGTGGGAACAAACGAAAAAGAAATCAGAGGAGGTGTGCAGGGACCTTTGGTGGTGATAAGGTTGTGCGGTGCTGCAGAGCGGGCACAGCCTGTTTGGTCAATGTTTCCCGGGGAGCTTTCACAGCCTCCAGAATGTGGAGCTGCAGGGCATCTGCTGAGCTGCTGTGGTGGGAAAGCGATAAGCCAAGATAAGGAGAGAGAAGCAAGTTTGGGGAGAGCAATGCAATTTTCCTCCTCAAACTGAGCTGGACTTGGGGGTTTCTTGCAGTGGGGCCAAATGCTATTTGAGTAGCAGAGGTTGCATGAGTCCCACCACGTGTCCAGCGTCAGAACAGAAGAGCCTTTCCCATGACAAGTGCAGTGTGTCTGGGGGCTGAGAGAGCTGTGGGACAGCCTGACCCTCGGCACTTGTGCAAAATGCAGAGGGGTTGTGGGGAAGGGTCTGTGATATCTCTGCTGGGCAGGAAAGTAAATATCCCAAAGGATTTCCTGCAGGCTTCCCAGCCTGGCTTCGTGGTTGATGCAAGCAGCTGGTAGGGATGGCAGGACAACAAAAAGCAAGACATCAGAAATGATGGGAGCTGATTTTCATGGCTGAAAAAGACCCTCAAATGAAATGCTATATTTAGGAGGAATGGAAGGTCTTAAATCTGCTTCTCAATGGGCAACGAGATGTCCTATGCTGATATGACAGTAGCAAGGATGCTGCAGAAAAACTGATCTGAATCAGGGCTGAAGGAAGAGTTTGGAAGGACACCTCACCTGCCTGTGGTGCTGGTAGAAATTTGACCTATGAGACAGGTCCTGACATGCTGAGCAGGCACCTTCCTGCTGCAGTCACCCTTACCCTTGGCTCCCTGCAGCCCCAGGTGAGATGTGGGTCCCAGGAGACATGTGGGTCCTGGGCAGAGCGTGGTTGCTTGGTGAGGTAGGAGTGAGGCAGAGTGTTGGTCCCTGACAAGGTGTGGAGCCTGAGTGAAATGTGTGTCCTGGGAGAAATGTGGGTCCCAAGCAAGGTGTGCCTCCCAGGAGAGGTGCTCCAGGATCCCAAACCACGCTGTGCCCCCAAACACAGACACAAAGCTGGGATCTCAGCATTCCTGTGAGAAACTGGGAATGGGCCCCAGCTCCCTTTTGGGCTTCATCCCAAAGTGAGCAGAACAGACCCACATTCCTTTCTCAGAAATCAAATCCCAGCTGCCGGAATCACCCCTCCTGGTGAGCACTGGAATCTTCTTCCCATAACTTTGCAGTTAACAGCTATGGGGCAGGGCTAACACACCCCGGAGTGCGCGCCGTGCCTGGGGTGCTGAAGAAGCGCGCTGGGGTAGGACCTGCAGTCTGCTGATGGGTGAGTGTCCCATCAGCAGCGTGCCAAGGGGAGGGTCCCCGGGGGAAAGTGTGGGGTGTCACCCTTAAACCCCCGCGTCCCCTTCCCCTGCCAGCACTGAGGAGCTCTCTGCCTGCTGGTGCGGCTGGGGGCGGGGGGCGAAGGGGCAGGGCAAGAGTTAACCTACCTGCTCTGCCATCGCTTTTGGCTCCACCTCGGAGAGCGAGGGGAGGGAAAAGGGAAAAGTAGGAAAAGAGAAGAAGAGGAAGAGGGCAGAGAGACGCGCCGGACCGCGGGCAGCCCGGCCAGCAGCGGAGCGGCCGCCCCGTCCCACTCCCAGCATGTTCCAGTGGTGAGTGACTGGCGGGGAGCGGGGACCCCCAGCCCCGCTCTTGTCCCGTCCGAGACCCTCTGTCCCTTGCCCTCCGCTCCCGCGTCCTGCCCGGACCCCTTTTGTAACGGGTCCCTGCCGAGGGGTCCCCCGCTCCCCTCCTCACCGGCTCCCTTCCGAAGAGTCCCCCGGTCCCCATCCCACCGAGTGTCTCCCGAGGGGCGCCCCGGGAGCGGCTGGCTGGGAAAGGGCTGCTTGGGTGGGGAGGTTGCGGATGGGAAAGGGACAAAGAACGGCGTCTATCCCCTGTCCGTCTGTCCCCGTCCCGGAGCGCCGCTCGCCCCAGCCGCAGCTCTGCAGAGAGCTCCCGGAGGGTCCTCCCCCGTCACCCCCGGGCCGGGGAACCCCGGGAACGGCGTTCTGGGCTGTCCGCTCCCAGCACAAAGCTCGTCCGGCCCGGGGACACCGGGCAGGGCTGGCGGTCGGTCCCGCTGCCCTCCCCGGGGCTGCCTGTCCCCGCAAACGGCTGGTGGCAGGAGGCCCCAGGGTGGCAGGGCCGGGGGGAGCGGGGCCATGGGGAACAGCCAGATGTACCCGTGGGGTCCCAGTCCCACGGCAGAGCCAGCCTGGGGCCAGATGCCCACGGGGGGAAACATCCACCTTTTGCCTTTTCCCCAGCCCTGTGTTTTTACTGCGTTGTGTTTAAACCAGACATCTTTTGTAAGAAGGGGATGTGTCTCCAGACAGCTCAGGACTGGGGACAACTGTCGTGAGTTCGGGCTCTGCTTGCACCCAGCCGGCGTGGGCTGCTTTTGGAGACATTTGGGTACTTTCCGCCCAGCATCTGCTCCTAGATGAGGTCCCCTCTCCCAAGCCCTTGGCACTGCCAACAGAAAGGGCTCTATATTCTATATGGCAGTGCCTCCCCGGCTCAGTGACTGCATCTAATTGAGGAGCCAGAAAAATCCAAATAAATAGATAGCCCTGGCCGATAAAAGAGGTTTTCATTGCGGATCAAAAGTGGCTGTGTGCCTCTCCGGAGATGGAGAGTCCCAGTCTCCTGTGGCCTTGCCTGCCCCACAGCATCACCACCTGAAAGGGAAACTGCCCACCTCTAATTTGGGGGATTATATTTAACCACTCGGGGCACAGCGGTGGCCTGGCCGTCTCACAGGGCAGCTTTTCAGCTTTTCCCAGTGGAGAAAAGGGAGGAGGAGGAGCAGGCTGGGACCTTTTCAAAGCTCTCTCGATGGCACCGACACCGGCCGTTGGGGCAGCTGGTCCTGGTTGGCACCGGTGGGAGCTCAGCTGGAACGGGCACGGGTAGTTGCTGTCCCCGGGCACTGCAGTGCCAGGTGCCCCAGGTTTTTGGGGACACTGCTGGGGCCAGGCTGGGGATTGTGCCCCAGAGCAGGGTGCTGGGGCTCAGCAGGGCGATTTCTCAGTGAAGGCGATGAACCCGAAGCAACTCCCTCGTCTCCTGCAAAACAGTGGTTCTTGGGCTCTCCAGAGACCACAACCTTTTTTCTCTAAAGTACTTTCCATCTGAGGAGACCACAGAGCAGGAAGACTCAAGATCAGAAAAGGTGCGCACGTGATTATCACTCTTTTGCCGCCCCAAATCCTTGGCTTGGTGTGAGAATTGCCTGCGGTTGTGGCTCAGGGTCCCCCCAGTCGCCATCGCTTTCCTGCCGGTGGACGGACAGGGTTTCTTCAGGGCAGAACCCAGTGGTGCCCTTGTAGTTTGCAGAGTCAGACCCATAGGAAAAATCCCAAATATGTTTTCGTAACAAAGCAAGAACTGCACTGGTGAGAGCTGGGAAATGGTGTCCGCTGAAGGAAGGAGAAATAAGTTTCTGTGCTGTTGTGCAATACCTCACCGATATACCTTGCCGTACCCAGGCTGCCTGACCCTCCACCTCTTAGCAGAAGATGGAGCTCTCCCCTCACCCCCAGGACGGTATCTTCTGCCCGGGCTGAAGTAAAAAGCAGCAACCCAAGGAGGGTAATGGGGGTGAGCGGCTCCATGGGGCTCCTGCATATGGCAGGCAGAGCCTGCCCAGGGTGGAACATGTCTGTGCCAGTTAGCGACAGCCCTACCTATGCAAATTGTTAAAATTATATCAGTAATTCCCTGCCTGTGGTTTCTGGGGAACCTCTGGCTGTCCTTCAAGCTGAGTATGTTATCACGTTGTCCTTGGGGCAGTGAGCAGTGCAGGGATGGGGTGGGAGCAAGGCTGGGCTCTCAGGATGGGATTGGGGCAACTGGTGTTACTATGCAAGGGTGACCTGCTCAGTGCCAGGTACCGATGACAGGTTTTACAAGTTGCTTCGCTGTGCAGGGGTTAAAGTTTCTGCTATCAGACGCAAGGGTTTCTAGGAACAACCTCAGAGCTGTGCGGCCAGGGCTGGAGAAGGTTAAGGGAACGGTGAGATCTAATCAGAACTGCTTCCTCATCAGTCACAGATGAGTGGCCACATATAAAACTGGATGGAGAATATCTATCCATTTACCCGTAATTACTTATTTCCACGCTTGCTCTCACAGTCCACGCTAGCGATCACAGTTTTCCCACGTAAACGTGGGGCTGAAAAATTCTTTGTACTTGAGGGTGAAGCCGGAGACAGGGGCTCCCGAAAGCTCTTGGTTCCCCCCATTCCTGTTTGGGGCTCCTGCATTTCAGGGTGGCCGGAGTCCCCTAGTGCAATGCTGTCCCCTGCCCTCGGGGTGCCCCACCGAGCAGGTGCTTTGGTACAGCCTGTGCCCCAAAACCCCAGCAGCTTCCTGGTGGTCCTGATCACAATTTGGTCCCCAGAGCCAGGAGAGTTTCAAGGTTTTGTTGTTTGTTTGTTTGTTTTTTCTATCTGGAAATTACGTGGGTTAAAAGTTTCAGATTTCAGCCCCAGGCTCCTTCTCTGGACTGTCCCAAAGTGAAGGTGCCATATGCCAGGTAGAGACTATCTTGGATTTTTCTGGCTCTAATGGGGAGGGGGAAGCTGAGGGGCTGTCCCCAGTGGGTGGCACCTGGGCTGGGACATGCTTCTGTCACCAAATGGACAGGTGCAGGAGAGCTGTGAGATCGGTGCCACATCCTCCTCCTTCGGCTCCCAGACCGAGGTCCCCTACACCCACTGGCAGGGAAAGGGGCTCTGGGGGCCACCAAGCACCTCGCGTGTGTCCCCTCGGTGCTGGAGATGGGGCTGCCCTTGGGACACTGTCAGGACACCAGTGGGCACGTGGAGTGCAGCTGTCACACCAATGTCCGGTGCACATTTGCATGGGGACATGGCCTGAGGCAGCTGGAGCAAGCAGGGCTGAGGCGGGAGGAAATTGGTGCAGATGTGCCAGCTGTGGAGGGGAGCTCGGAGGCAACACGGTGCAGATGGCAGAGCAGGCAGCTCCTCTCCTCCATGGCAGCAGGGTGAGAAACGCACCTTTAACTGCATGGAAAAGCAGGTCAGGGGTTATTTGGTGCATAAGTAACTTCTGGGTGCAGTCTTCCCGCTGTCCCAAGGACCACAGGAGGGTCCCTCCCAAGCCCCCGTGAGCTCCAGGGTTTGTCCCAGGACCCGGCAGCTTCCCAGGTGATGGGTCTGCAGCGGGGAGGTGGGGTGACCCCACAAGGGGCTTGTTTTGATTTACCACCCCCAGCCCCCCCCAAATCCTGGCCATGCCGCTATGATTGGCTGCAAGCTGGGAAAATCTGCTCCCAAACTTGAGATCTGCAGTGGTGCAAATCCCCAGTGGTGCATCCGCCATCCTTACCCTTACATCACAGATGACAAATTTTTTTTGTCCTGATCTGCCATTGTGAAATGAAACAGCAATGCCTGTTCCGTGCTGACTTCCATGGTCTTCCTGGCTCCTGTTTCTCACTGTTGTATAACCTGTGATGCCAGTTTAGGGCCACGGGCAGTAGGTCTGTGTTTTGGAGCTAACGCTTCTGTGGAAAAGATAATTCCTTTCTGTTCTTGTCCTAAATGGCAATTTTCAGGTGGCTGAAACATGGCTTTTCCTTGGGACTTTCCTTCAAAACAGCTGTTTTGCTGGAGCTCTCATCCTGACTTTATCTCCTTTGCTCAACGCATTTTCTTATTTCCCACGAACACTTCCCGGCTCGTTGCACAAACCTGGGGTCACCAGGTGACACTGCAGTCACCTGCTACGTGCCTTATGCCTGTCCCTGCAGTTAAGGTGGCCCCAGAGCTGCCCCACAAGTGGGATGCAGGTGGGGAGAGCGTGCGTGGACGTGTCCCACAGCTCTTCCCACAAGGTGCTGCCCGTCACAAGGTGATGGGACACAGATTATGAGCATCCCGTGACCTCTCCAGGAGGTGCTTTTGCAGACAAGCCTCTCACCTGTAGTTTCCTCTCCGTAACCCCCCTGTCTCGTCCCTTTAGGAAGAAGACCATCTACAAAACAGGCTGCCTTTCCTTCTTGCTGGTCATCACAGTGATGGTGCTGCAACGGGGAATGGTGCCCAGCCAGTTCATGCAGGGCCAGCAGCAAAAATTGCTGCCCCCTCCGGAGTCCCTGAAAATGCAGAAGAGAGACAACGACAACACATTGTCCATCACCAGCACTTTCTGGAAGAGCAAGAAGGAGAAAGCTCCTCTGAAGGAGGAGGAGAGTGTGACGGCAAAGCAAGTGAAATCCTGGGATGTCACCACTACCAACTGCTCGGCCAACCAGAATTTCAGCAAGGTGGACTGGTTCAAAGGGCTGGAGCCCAACTTCCAGCAGTTCCTGCTCTATCGGCACTGCCGCTACTTCCCCATGCTGATCAACCACCCCGAGAAATGCAGCGGGGAGGTCTACCTGCTCATTGTGGTCAAGTCTATCATCACGCAGCACGACCGCCGCGAGGCCATCCGGAGGACCTGGGGCCAGGAGAAGGAGGTGGATGGCAAGAAGATCAGGGTGCTGTTCTTGCTGGGCATAGCCTCCAAGGAGGAGGAGAGAGCCAACTACCAGAAACTGCTGGATTACGAGAACCACATCTATGGGGACATCTTGCAGTGGGATTTCCTAGACAGCTTCTTCAACCTCACCCTCAAAGAGGTCCATTTCCTGAAGTGGTTGAACATCTACTGTGACAACGTCCGCTTCATCTTCAAAGGTGATGACGATGTGTTTGTGAGTCCCAGCAACATCCTGGAGTTCCTGGAGGACAAGAAGGAGGGAGAGGACCTCTTTGTGGGAGATGTCCTCTACAAGGCCAGGCCAATTCGGAAGAAGGAGAACAAATACTACATCCCCAGCGCTCTGTACAACAAAAGCAACTACCCGCCTTATGCAGGAGGTGGGGGCTTCATCATGGATGGGCCCCTGGCCAAGAAGCTGCACAAGGCCTCAGAGACGCTGGAGCTGTACCCTATCGACGACGTCTTCCTAGGGATGTGCTTGGAGGTCCTCAAAGTATCACCTGTTGGGCACGAGGGCTTTAAAACTTTTGGCATTGTGAAGAACAAGAACAGCAAGATGAACAAGGAGCCGTGTTTTTTCCGGGGTATGTTGGTGGTTCATAAACTGCTGCCTCCGGAGTTGCTGCAAATGTGGGACTTGGTCCATAGTAACTTGACGTGCTCAAGAAAACTCAATGTCCTTTAGCTCAGTCTCTCTGGAGAGCTGGGACTGGAGGGGCCGGGACGACTGATCCCTGCTCCGGGATGGGATGAGCCTCTGCTGGTGGCACTAAAGTCCTTCGGGGGCACCTCCCTCCAGGACAAGGCGGGGGCAGAGACAGTGCGTTCATGGACAGGGTTTGTGATAGTGTTTGTTCCTGTACTGTAATGTGGTTCACTTATCTCCAGCTGGGTTGGGGGTTGTTGAAAATGAAGAGAGAAAAAAAAGAAAAAGAAAAAACAAATCTAGCACAAAACGAAGAGAGAGAGAGGGCAGAGGGGTCTGTGCCCTGCCTTAGGTACTACCTCCACCAGAGTGTGATGAACAGCGGAATGGGGGGAGGCAGGGAGGAATGTGGCACAGCCATTTTTCTGAGATTTGCAGGGTCTGGCTATCCGGGGAAGCCACTCCGAGGTAGCCGAGTGGTTTCAAAGTGTGTGAGGCTGCAGGACTTAAAAGCCAAGGGGATTTTATTTGTTATCGCATCTCAAATTTCTCCTCCATGCAAGATTTTAGTGACATTGAACCTGTGTGCACTGGGTTCAACCCTGCCAAAGTCCTCTCTGTGTCGCCACTGTGAGGCTGGGGAAAGGGCCTCTCCCCTGCAGCCAGACCTCGCCAGCCTGTTAGAACTGCTGGGTTTCGGCTGGGCAGCCAGGGGACTTGAGGTCTTTATCCCCTATAGATGGTCCCAGACGATGGTGGCTCCCAGCACCAGCCCTGGCTGTGCTTGGTTCCCCAGCCGCACTGTGCGTGCACTCAAGAGGAATGCGGCCAGCCAAAATTCCTCAGGGATTTGTTCCTTCTGGCAGGAAAGGACGGGGGCCGGCTGCCCTTGCCCACGGCCAGGGAAGCAACAGAGCAAGTTGGTTGTCCCCAGCTGGAGCGGCCCAGGGGTTTACCATACCTGCGACCCAGCTCGGGTGCCGGCGTCACAGGGGTTTGGTGCAGGGAGACCCTCCCCTTGCATCAGGGCTGCCCTGGTGGGGTTGTCTTGGAGGGGGACAACAGTCCCCTCAGACCCTTGGAGGGGGACAACAACCCCCAGAGACCCCGAACATGCCCATGTTGGACTCAGCCCCAGTTTTTGCAGCGAGCGTGATGCTCCAGGGCAGGTTGGAGAGCATTGATCCCACCCTGGCACACAGAGCAGGGTCCAAGGCTGGTGTTACACACCATGTCCGCTGCTCTCAGGGTTGTTGCAGTGCTTGTTTTGACAAGATGATGCCAAGGAGAACGACAGGGAGCAGTATCATGAGACATGGCCCTTTTTCTTTGGGCCGAAAGGGCCACTGGAGCTGTCGAGTGCAGCCCCGAGGCAGCTGCCGTGATGGAAAACCCCTGACGCAGAGACACGTGGCCAGGCCGGGGCCACAGACGCTCTTCAGCCACGGACTGCAGGTGTGAGCAAAGCCACGGACGACATGTACAAAGCCACCCGTGTGCACGGGCCCCCACGCCGCTGTCCCCGTGGGCAGGGCTTGCACGCCCAGGTGTCCCTGCACAAGGGTGGACACATGCAGCACACCCACAGCCCTGACCATGCTGTGAAACACGGGCACATGCGCACTCGCTCTCTCTCCCTCTCTGGTGCCAGACATTGAAAGGAAAAAATTTTTACTACCTCAAAGGTCCCCCTGTGCAGTGCCTTTTTTTTTTTTTTCCCTGTCTCCTTTTCTTAATGTGTTTTGGAAATGGGCCTGCTTCATTTACTCCAAGTCTGTATGTTCCCCAGGTTAGAAAACAAACCAAAAAAGGGCATAAACCAGCCAAAAAAGGCACCCTTATGCCAAGCTATGCCGCTTCTCAGCAAATGTCCTTTGACTGCTCAGACAAGATGCAAATTTGAAGAGCAAAAACAGAACAAGCCCGTTGCTGCCCTGGGCTCAGCCGCTGGTACCAGGGCCGGTGACGATACTGTGAAATTTGTTTTCTGATGCACCCAGTGGCACCGTGTCCCTGGGGCAAGTGCCACCAGCGCCGGGCAGACCCCCAAGGGCATTTTCAGTCCCCGCTGGGCTGAGGCAGCACACGCTCCTTCGCTTTCCTGTCCCCTCCCTCCTTCCAATGGGAGGAGGTTCAAAATAAATTACCGAGGTGTCAGTTTGGAAAGTATGTCAGGTACATTAGGCTGTGTGTTTATCCTACGTGCAGGGACAGCTCTCACTCTCCATAGCAATGTGTACATTGAGCCAGAGCTGCATGCAGTAATCTCTGGGTGTTGCTCTTCACCTGGTGGGACATGTACAGGGAAAACTTGTAGATTGGTGAATATTCTAGTTTCTAAATAAAGGTTGAAAGAAGGAGAAGAAAAAAAAAAAAAAATAACGAAACCAAAAAGAAGCAACCCCTCACCTTGTGTCATTGCTTGTGGGTTTCTGCTGTTTGGGAAGTAAACCTGGTAATGGGCTACAGTGGCCAAGCTGCTGTTTGGAGCCGGCGTTTGGCGCTGTGGCTGCTGTGCTCCGGCTGGTACAGCTCCTTGCAGAGCCTGGCGTGGGGTTTAACACGAGCCAGCGGATTTTTTTCTCTGTTCCATACGCTCCTCCAGCTGCACTTCAAACCCAGGTAAACTTCAGGTCGTCCTGGCGCCCCGCAGCGATGCGCTCCGCACCTCACCTGTGGGAAGAGTTGCTTCGGCAGGTTTGGGAACTCACCTGTTCTGTGAAGCACCCTCTCCTCACGTTGACGGAGATCTCCACCTTGCTGCCCCCACCACCCTCTCCACAGCAGGACCTTGCTTACTTTTTGTTACTCCAACCAAAGCACAATGGGATATATGTGTCCACAGCGACCCTGGAGTGAAGTAAATCATCTGCAAGGACAAACCTGCATCAGGTTTGAGCCTGGCTGGGGTGAGGAGGAGGAAAGCCCTGGATGAGCCCACGGGTCTCACCTCGGTGTTTGGGTGCTGGCGGCTCAGTTTCCAAGGCTTGCACCCAGTTTGGCTGCTTGCCATGACGATGGGGAGCAGAAAGGCCGGCCAAGGGGCCTGGGACCTGCTGGACTTGGCAGGTTGGGCCACCTGCCAGCAAGGCCAACTTCCCTGTGGCACCAAGGATGTCATGGGTGAGGACAAAAAGCAAATGCTGAGTGGATGCGCTTGTGGCGGCTCTTGCCCTTTCCCTCCTCAATATGACGCAGGGCTGTCTCCTGCTGCTGTGGGACTCCCCCGCGGGGTACCAGCGTGTGAGCAAACGCTCCAGCCAGGGATCCAGAGTGGGAGCAGGACCCGCGTTCTGGTGCGGAAGCGGGGCTGAGCCTCACGGTGCAGGGCTGAGGTCGGCTGCAGGCCAGGGAGGCGAGTTACGGCAGGGGTGGGAAGGTTCGCTGCACCCCCAAATCCTCTTGCTCAGCCTCCGCCACGCATGACCGGGACACGGACAAAGACACACACACACGGACACAGACGGACACACGGACACGACCTGCGGGCGGCTGCTGCCCCCTGGCGGCCGGGCCGGGCGCCGCGCTCCGCCCATTTGCCAGCAGGGCTGGCGAGCTAAAATGGCTGATGGGCGAGCGCTGGGGGGGAATGGAACACACCACACAAACCGCCTCCTCGGGGCTCCAGCAGCGGCAGCACCCTCCGGCCAAAAGCGATCCCTCCCCTGCTGGTTTTACAGTAAGCAATTCATACGCAGGGAACCCTTTTTGTCCTCCAGCAGCAGCATTTGAGGCGCTGCATTCCACGGGAAAAAGCAGCTCCTGGGGTCACACACACAGCCAGAGAGGAGGTTTAAGGTCAGTGCCCGCTCCTTGGGAAGCAAAAGCCCACAGGACACCAGCCAGCTACACCACTTGCCACCAAGACTGCCCCAAAACAGCAGCTGCCCCCGTGTTTTCTGTCCCCAGGTGCCAACATTGTCCCCTCACAGCTGCCACTGCTGGAAAAAGCAGCCAGTAACTAGTGCCACGGGACTGGGCAGGACCCAGTGCCTTCACCCCTGCTCTGGTGAGAGCGTTCACCCTTCCCAAACCTGAGCAACATCCAAGGGAGGCAGCTGTTCAAGGCAGCAAGCACAGGTTCTTCTCCAACCCCATGTTTCCATCGATTTGCTTCACACTTGACAAGTCAAAAGAGGCAACACCTGTGAGAGTACGAGTGAGGTGCAGGGCCTTGGTACAAGATCCAATTTGCTCACATTTTTTAAAAAAAACAATTCAAAAAGCAATTGGCCAGCACACAACATTACATATATCTTTAGTACAAGTATGGGTTGTGGGCATGGGGCTTACCTCGACTATCCTATTCCTCCCTGCAAGCAGCGCACACAGTCACTTTCGGGAGCCGGTGCAGGCGAGAGCAGGAGCAGGAACCGCACCAGGAGCTGCTGCCTGTGGCCTTAATGACCTTGAGAGGGAAGGCGGCTCTAGACAGACCATTTCTCAGAGCCCTGCCTCATTTAGTGGCACAGAAGTAACACGAACCAGTTTAGGTCCTTTAATCTGTCCAAGACAGGGTGCTGAAGCACAAATGATAAAACATTCTGCATTTTTACAGCAAAAATGCTACAGAAGTTTATAGGAAAAAAAAATATTTTTGTACATGGGTAAAACATTATAAATTCAAGACAACTCACAGACAAGGGCTAAACTCCCACATCTATCGCTCGTTTTTTAAAAAGTTCATGTGAATAGGCAAGCAGTCAAAATGGCTTGCTCTCTCTTCCTTGAAATGAAAATTGTATCTTCCAAGTGGCTCACAGCACTGCTTCGCATCTTGGAATGTCCTCCAAAGGCTCCGCCAAGATAAAAGGAGAATAAAAACCCCCGGAGTCCTTTCAGATAGTCTCAGAGAGCAGGAGAAGGGAGAGAAAAGGGGAAGTTTATTCAAACTTTATCTTCTTCCCTTGTGGCTTGTGATCTCCACCTCCTCCTCTGCCTCCTCGGAAGCCACCTCCTCTACCTAGAAAGAAAATCAGGTGAAGAATCAGAGCTACAGGTCTCCTTGCACAGATACCACTGCCCTTCCAAACCCATCTCCATTCAAATTGAGCGCTCTGTGGCAGTGCTACACCATAATCCCCAGAATGGCTTGGGACTAATTTTTAAGCATGCCCCCTTAGAATAGCAGCATTTGTCTCTTCTTACCTCCGAATCCTCTGCCACCGCCTCTGCCACCAAATCCACCTCTTCCTCCTCGGCCGCCTCCTCTGCCGCCACGACCACCAAATCCGCCTCCACCACCACGCTGAAATTCACCCTTCGGCTTGGCAAAATCCAGGATCACTTTGTTTCCATCTATCTCTCCGTCTTCCATGGCTTCTTTAGCTGCTTTGGCATCTTCTGGGGAGCTGAAGTCCACAAACCCAAACCTAGGAAACGCATTAAGACAGTCAGACTCCACAAGCTGTAGCACCACCAACAGGTACTCGATCATAATCCCTTCAGAAACAAACACCTGCCCTGTGGAGCCACAGAGGGGTCAGGGCTGTGTTACCTGTAGAACAGCAGCGGCTCATCACAAGGGATGGAGCCCCATTGTGAGTGCGCCAGTGCTGAACAGTTAATATTCTTCTCGTGCGAATCCATAGGCTGCCACAGATTTGTCGGCAGGAAGGAGCTCATTGAGAAGTGAGCACACGCTGCACTCTACACACACGAAGCTCTAAGCTTGTTCTATGCAAGTCACTGCCTTCCAACAGCCACGCACATAAGCATGAGAAACACCCCGCATCGCGTAAGTACGCTCAAGTGAGGCTCTTTGTAGCAACGGAACTAATCCCAGGTGATGTTTAACATACCCTTTAGATGATCCAGTGTCTCTGTCTGTGACTATTCTAGCGCTGATAGAGCCTTCAAATGATTCCCTTAGCGTCTCCTCCGTGGTGTCCTCAGAAAGGCCTCTGACAAACAACGTTTTGCTTTGTTCTGCGGAAAGAGAATACATTCCAAGATCATTAAGCCTGAGCAAGGCAACCATCAGTTTCCTAACATCACATCCCACTTCCACTACTGGCTCCTGGAACACCTCACAGGGCTGAGGGGTTTGTTTGGAAGTCACAGCTCAGGCACTTGAAAGCCCTTGGAAACTTTTTCAAGACTGCAGTTAGAACCTGATGTCAAAGTATCTCCATAGCCAACCTGGTACTGTCAAAATAATTATTTTGTTACTTAGATGCTTGCATCAATAGGGATGCTTAACTGGACAGACACTGCTGGATCAGCACTTGACTATCTAGAGGACTTCGGCAATAGTTTCATCAGCATTTCAGATAATCAGTCATCATATCCAGCACACTCACTTATGGTACAAGTCTTTCACTCCACAGGCATGCTTTTTTTCTAAAAATATTTTAAAAAAGCAGGATCAAATGATCAAACACTTACGATTAAATCCTCCTCTTGCATTCATGTTCCCTTTCTGCCATCCTTGTGAACTGAATTCCAGCCTGATTGCTCTGCCTTCGATCTCTGTGTTGTTACAGGAATTCAATGCCTCTTTGGCATCCTCAGTTGTGGGAAATTCTACAAACGCATACCTATGTGGAGAGGAAGAGTTCAGTTAGCCTGGGAGCACGAGGGATTTGCGGAGGCAAGACATTCGCAACGCTGAGTCAGGAGACAGGGACAACATACCCTTTAGGCCTGCCCTGGTTGTTCTGTGGCATCTTGATGGAAGAAGCTTTCTTAAAGAGTTCTTGGAGAGCCTCTTCCGAAGCAGCGTATGCGAGGTTGTTGACAATTAAGGTCTTTGACTCCCTCTCTCCACCTCCTATGGAGAAAACTCACTGCTGTAGGTGCAAGTTTGGATAAGGAGAGCTCTCTTTTCCTCTAGGTACATCCTCTCTAGCGTGAAAGTAGCATTGCTCCCCCTCCACCTCACGCTGAGGCACAAGGTTAAGTGCAACACTGTTTTGGTCACCTAGACTGTTTGTTCCCCTTGTCCAAAACACACAGCAGAGACAGGAAATGGACAGGATGCAGAGCACAAGTTCAGCAAAAGCTCCCCTTCCCAATACCTTACAGCTTTCCTACAGTGCTTTTAAGTTACTCTACCCTCAGCAAACTTCTGAGACAAGTGGATTTAAAATTCAAGTGTCATTTGCATGCACACTACTGGTGTGGAAAAGTACCTTTCTGATGTTCTTGATGGCTCTTCTCCCCCGTGAAGTCAATGACCATGGCACGACCATCGATCTCTGTGCCCTGCTTCTCCTCCAGAGCTTTGTTTGCCTCAGCTTCTGTTTTAAATTCAATATAGGCCATCCTACAGCACAGAAAAGAACATAAGCTAATGCCTCCTTCAAGGTACATTTAAGTTCATGAATGAGGGGGAAGGAAGGATGTGAAATAAAATCGCTTCAGAAATTAACATTTTCAGTACACCTAATGCAGCAGGTTCATTAAGGTAGCTAAAGGGCACAAGCTTATCAAAATATGCTGGGAGTTTGAAGAACAGCAAAAATCCAGCAGTCCTCTCAGCTACATACCCTTTGCTGTTCCCCTCCTTGTTCATTACTATTCGGATTTCTAGCGCGTTTTCAAAGACATCTTTCATTTCATCTTCAGTTAAGCGGTAGGGCAGATTCTTCACGAACAGTGTTCTAGCATCTCTCTCTGCAAATAAAGAAAGAAAAGTTACTTTTACATTACCAGTTAAAAATACTTTCTCATCTACACTGCCAGTTCAGTGAGGACCAGAGTGAGCTGGTCCAGCAGACAATAAACCACAACATTCTCATTTTCAGAAGCTGAAAAAGCAATTATTATGAAAGTTAATTAGGTTGCCACTGTACTACTTTTAAAAGTATCAAGTTCGGAAAAACAGGTCCTAAAGCTTCAGAAAGAGCCACATTTTCCTCCTCGGACCGCCCTCCGCAATATGCACTATTTCTTGAGATCACATTTCCAGATAACCCAGTCTGAACTTGCACATCTGTGTATTAGCAGGCCAGGATTATCTGCCTTAAAAGAGCAGAATAGCGGCCATCAGTAACACTGCCAGCCTCCTCCAAGGCCCAATTATAACAACTTTTTTTGGATATGCACAGGTATTCAGAGGTATGGGCTGTACCTTTCTTATTTTCTTTTATTGTCTCCTTGCTCTTTGCCTTTTCCAGTTTGACTTCCACACCCATTAGCTTCTTTCCATTCAGTTGGAGAGCTTTATCAAGTTCTTCAGCAGATGAGAAGTCTACGTAGCCAAATCGCCTGAAAGAGTAACCTTCCTATTTAAACTGATCTCTCTCTAGTAGCAGAAAACAAAGAGAAACCCAGAACCAGAGAGGTTCTCATTCGTCAAGTTGGAGTGTTAATCAAATCAATGCTAACTGGCACACATAATGAAAACAACAGTAGAGAACAACAAAAGCTGCATGCCAGCAAGTGTTACATCCTTGTCAAGACTGTGCCTCTTCCAGCTTCCATCCACTATCAACCAAACATCCCAGCATCTTGAAAGGAACCAGCATCAACACAGTCATACCCCTCCAACCAAATTACTGCCAATTAAAAGAAATAAGCAGCAAAATCCTACTAAGAAACTCACTTGGAAGCACCAATTCTGACATCTAAAGCTTCGATATTCTTCTTCCCAAAGAATTCCTTGATGCCAGTCTTCAGTTCTTCAAAGTCCTTGGTGGAGACCAGATTTCCCACGAAGATGGAGAAAGCTGAAGTGGGACCTTTGAATGTAAAGATTAAAGTTTTTGTTTGCTTGTTTAAGAACTGGAAACCAGACTCCAACAGCTTTAGCACATCAGTTTCTGCTCAAAAAAGTGACATCACACTTCAGTATTAAGTCCCTTATAATCATCATTTGTGCTGGAAAAAAAAGCCACTCGGCATCCTGTCCTTTCACAGTTATGTGCCTCACCAACAGTCCAATAACAGTCCACCAAACAAGTATCATTTGATGACCACATGCCACTTACCGTCTGTTTTCTTTTTCTTGGCCTCTGGTGCACTTTTATTGGCCATTTCTTTCTTCCTCTTTCCAGGTGCTTCCTTGACAGGTTCTGTGAGAGAGAACAAAACAACACTGAAATAAAAGCACAACTTTTCCTATACTCAAACACAGGAGCATTAATCTTTACACTGGTCATGCACGAGACCTTCTCTTGTCACTACAGCAACTGTTCCTCAGCCCAAAAGACCACGATAGGACAGAGGTTTTGCTCAGGCATCTTTCCTCTTATTAGAGAGTTATGGTCTCAAAAACATTTAAACTCACTTTCATCCTCACTTTCCTCCTCGGCATCCTCTTCGTCCTCCTCCTCCTCATCTTCGTCCTCGTCTTCATCATCATCCTCTTCATCTTCCTCATCTTCAGACTCTGCCTTGGCTTTCACTGGTGCGGCCTTTGCTGGAGTGGGCTTCTTCACCTGAACAGGGGTTGTGTCCATGGCTTCATCTTCAGACTCTGAAACAAGTTGAGCACAAGATTTCAGACATGTTCAAGATTAAACACCTTTTGAGACTAAGAAAATAAAATCTTTTGAAGTAAAACAGCGCTTTTCATGCCTTCTTAAGTTTGTGTGTTCTCAGAAGAGCAGTTTAATATATTTATAGCGCTTCTTAAAAGCTGCCTCTTCAAGTCTTAATGTATTAAAGACCAATACCTGTCCCCCAACAGTAAAAAGTTTTACTAGCAATAGGGAAATAAACACTCACTCAGCCCACGTCAGCTGGGCACTAAATGCAGACACACACACACTGCATTACTCCCACTAATCCATTATGTTACTCCCCTCTAGCTCCCAATAAGCATTTATTAGTTTAATATCATTTTTAAGAGTCACAAAAAGTCTTCCTAAATCCCACATACCATCATCTTCCTCCTCCTCATCATCCTCCTCATCGTCATCTTCTTCTTCAGATTCTTGCTTTGCTGGCACAGCCACAGGCTTCTTGGCTGGTACTGCTGCAGGTTTCTTGGCTGCAGGCTTCACAGGCACTGCCGGTTCCTCCTCATCTGCACCAATAGGACAGCAAGTGTTTACCCACAGTGCTCAGCCTGCAAACTTCACTAATAAAGTACTTTGTTTCACATGGTTTTGGCAAAGTTCAGGAAAGAATGATCAGGGTACTAGAAGATGCTTCACATGCTGCATGTAATGCAGCTGCAGCCCAAGTTCTCCAGACTTCACTGATTCCTCACCTTTCTCTCCTCGCTACCTCTCAATCAACAAACCCCCCTCTCACGAGTATTAAATCATAGTAAGCTTCCAATTCCAAAACATACTCAAATTCAACAACTTTATTGGACCAGCTTTAGTCAACATATACAATGATGAACACATTTCTACAGTAACTTACCAGAATCTTCTTCCTCTTCCTCATCATCCTCCTCCTCATCATCATCATCTTCCTCATCCTCTTCATCTTCCTCCTCACTCTCTTCCTTCTTGGCATTCTTTCCATTTTTCGCTCCCTTGGTCAGGACAGCAGCCTTTTTAGGCGATGGAGCAACAGCCTTTTTAGCTGGAGTAGCCACAGCCTTCTTGGCGGGGGTAACCGCCTTTTTCGCAGGAGTTGCCGCCTTCTTTGCAGGGGTGGCAGCCTTCTTGGCTGGTGTAACTGCTGCTTTTTGCTGTTTCTTCTGAGGGATCATCTGAAATACACACTAGTGTAAGACTCTTATGCTGGCCCTTTAAGCTACTATTACTCCAACGGCAGACAGATATATAGCAACCGTAATCTAAAACCTTAATTGCCTATTCTGTTGAATTAATACAGCTCAAAAGCAGCTTTTTCATGCTTTTAACAGCATTAAACCATCTCCAAATTCCTCGGTTCTGAGGTGATCTCTCTAGTAGCATTCAGCAGCTTGAAACTTTTAATCTTGCACGTTATTTGTGATAAATCATTTATTGCTGATGCTCTATTGAAGTAACTAATCATCCACTTTTTCATTAGTACTAGGAACAGCCTTAAGATCCCAGCAGTCCTTCCCAAGCCTGAAAATACAGACTTAACCATTAAGCGAGTTTTCCCACATTGCTTTTTTCTTATGAAATCCAGTTTATTCGTTAACTACAGTTAGCTGACAGACACTAATTATTTAACAGTGTTGATTTGCTGTCACATAATATGTACCCCCCAAACCTCATGACACTTTTATAACGCATGAATCCTTTTGCTAAGGAATCTTCTTCTCCTTAGGTTTCCTGAAGCAGAGTCTCAGGCATGGCCCGAGTGAGTTATGCTCTGAGAGACCTACAGTTTCTAAGCAAGTTCTGTAAGAAGCCGTACACCAGATATTTCAATAACCTAACACCTGAACATAGGCTAAGACAGCCTATATTTGCTAATGCTTCCGACTTCATTTCTAGCTCGATCACCTCTTCTCCGCTGCTTTCCTCTAACTCAGAGGACTCTTCCTCCTCGCTTTCCTCGACCTTTTTGGGGGGAGGAGCCATTTTTTTCTGTTTGGTCTGATTCTTGGGAGTCTGAAAAAAAAAAAAGAAAAAGCACGAGCCGTTAGGCAGCGTTCATTCCCCTGCCCGGGCACCAGCAGCGCACGGACGCTCCGAGGCGCCCCGGCCACGGCCACCGGCGGACGATCGTCCCCACCACGTGGCCGCCCGGCCCCGCCGCGAGGAGGGGGGTCCCGGTGCCGCCCCCGCCGGTCTGCGCGCGCTCCCGGGGGGCGCCCCGCGCTCGCACGTGCTCGCTCTGCCCGCGCGCCGCGTGGCCGCGTGGCCCCGCCCCCCCCCGGGCTGCGCGCGCCGAGGTGCTTCCCCCCCCCAACTTCGCACAGGCCGCGGCCTCCCCGGCGTCCCCCCCCCGCCCCGGCCCCGTTCCCCGCTCCCCCTCCCGCCGCCGGGCCCCCGCGCCCGACAACATGGAGATCGGGACGGGGGGGAGGCTTGAAACCGCTCCCGGCGGCCGCGGCCCCGCCCCTCGCCGCCATCTTCACGCCGAGGGAGAGGCCTGCAAAGCCCGGCGCGGCCTGAGGCGGCGGGAAGGCGGCCCGGTTCCCCCCTCCCCCGCCACCCCTCGCCCTCCGTCCGCCCCGCCACGGCGGCGGCCGCTCGTTCCCCGCCTGGCGGCTGAGCGCGGCCTCGCCCGGCGCCCTCACCTTGGCGATCTTCACCATGATGGCGGCGGTGCCTGGCGGCGCTGGGGCGGCGGCCGAGCTGGCTCAGGAGGGGGGTTAGGCACGTCCGGCGGGGCGGCGGCGAGGAGCGGAGCGGGCCCCGGGGGGTCGGCGGGAGCGGCGGCGGGGCGCTGGCGGCCCGGACCGGGGACTGATACGAAAGAGCGAGCGCAGGCCCCTTCCGCTCGCTTGCCTAGCCCTGCGCTACGCCACGCCCCCTCCGCCCCCGCTTCGGCCAATCGCCGCGCTCGCCGCGCCGCCCAGCCAATCGTCGCCCCCGCCCCTCGAGCCTCTCCGCCAATCCCCGGCGCTTTGCGATCAGCCAACGGGAAAGCGCGTTACAGCCGCCGGCGAGAGCGAGTCTGTGAGGTGGGAGGCGAGAGCGGGGGGGACGCGCTGGCCGCCCGGGAGGCATCGGCGTTAGCCAATGAGAGGGCGGCAGCTCGGCGCTTGCGCCCTGATTGGGCGGCGGGGCTCAGGGGAGTGTGGGCGTGGCCGGGGTCCGCGGGAGAGCACGTGGCGGCCGGAGGGCCACGTGGTGGAGCCGGGCCGGGGGCTCCGGGGGTCCCGGGGGCCGCCCCGCGGTGTGCGCGGCACCGAGCGGCCCAGCGGCGGCTGCGGGGGCGGGGCTCGGCCTGAGCACGCTTTTGCCGTGTTGTTTGGCCTTGGCGAAGGGACTGGGCTAGGGCCTCTTCAGCACTGCCCCCGCCACCGCCCTCCCCTGCCTCCGGCATCCCCTCCCCGGCCCTGGGGCGGCACTGAGCCCCCTTGCGCAGCTTGAAGGAGCATCCCCAGGGGCTGCTCAGTGTGCAGCTCTTGGCGCTGCAGTTGGCACAGGAGCACCCAGCAGCTGCTGCCCTGCACTGGCTCCCAGCAGGGAAAAAAGGCCCAGCGCTGGGGAGGAAATAAAACTCCGCGTGCCCAGTGAATGCTTTTTGAATTTATTCATTGAAAGATGACACCAGCTTTCATCCTGTGGAGTTTCACCCCAGTGGCTATAAAATCAGGGTAGGAGTGACCCCAGGGCACTGCAGCACCCCTGTTCCATTTGCCACTCTGCTGGTAGGGCTGCCCCCGCCTAACATAGTGTTCCCCAAGAACCTGAGTGGCCTCTGTTGCAGGGACTTCCCCAGTGCCTCACACCCCCTCCTGCTTCAGCCTGGGCATCCAGCCAGCTCCTGGAGGCTCCTGACACGTGTGACTGAAGCAGTTTGTCCTTCCCGGGTCTGCTTGAGAGAAGCCCCTAACTTGGGGAACACAAGATCCTAGGGAACCCTAAAGAAAAAAAAAAACCACAGACTCTCAATTAAGGCAGTCCTGCAGGGCCCTGACGGCCTTGAGGGGACACTGCTGGGTTGCTCAGTGCCATCTGAAAGCAAGGAACATACTATGGGTGAGACAATATACCCAGTTCCTAGGCTGTCCTGGTGCCTCTTTCTTCTCTGCTGGGTGAGGAGACACAGTTTCCAGGCAGGCAGAGCCATATCTGAGGGCAACCGCTCATGGAGAGGTGAGGGGATCTGTCACCCTCACCAGGAGTGAGACCGCCTGTGGAGAGGTTGCCACCATCAGCCAGTATGGGGAGGGAGAAAGCTGAGAGGGGGTGGGGGACATTGTCCATGTCCCCGCCCTGGTCACATACACAAGCAGATGGGGATCCCACCTGGGAAAACCCCTTGTATAGGGCAGCTGGGCTGTGCATGTGAAATAGCAACCTCTGGCTCCTGTCCCACGGTGTGCTGCCTGAGCTGTCCCCAAGTGCCCAGGGCAAGCAGCAACACAGACCCAGGTAGTGGCAGGGCCAGATGGCCCGTGGGGATGCAGGGTGACGGAGGTGGTGGAAGCAGAGGCCTGGCAGGAGCTTTTAACTGTCTGAAGCAAAAGCTGATTGCTCCCTCCTTACCATACCTACAGGTGGTGCGACAAAAATCCCATATTATCGCTGCTCACAAAGCTCTGCTGCCAGTGCTGGGGTTGGCCTCGGTTCCTCCATGCTGCAGGAGGACTGGTTTGCCATGGGAAAGGGACAACTGTTGCTTCAGCCAGGGGCAGTTTTGGCAGCCAGGACCCTGCATGTGTCTAGTGACATAGTGCCAGCGGTGGGATCAGCAGAGGGCTGGGCTGGCAGCTGGCCAGTCTCGGTTCCCAGCCCTGGCAGAGGCTGTCTCGACATGGCTTGTGCTTCACCTCTTCTCCAACAACATGCTCCAGTGCTGCCGGGTTGTCCTCAGCGCTGGCATCTCTGAGGCTGCAGCTGGACCAGTCTGCGCAGGAGCGAGAACCGGTGCTGCCCGCAGCGCTGCGTTAGCCCATGCACCGTGGTAATCCGTGCACTATTGCACAGGTCAGGGCTCCAGATACAGCCCAACCCTGCCAGCGCTGCTGTGCCCATAGAGAGCCAGGGATGCCGTGGGGAGGAAGGTACTGCAGATGCTGGCATTTAGGCTGGGCTATTCCCTGTATCGCACCTGTGGTCAGGACCTTCGTGCAGTGGGCAGGAGGATGACGGAGTCGCTGCCCAGCATTTTTCTGGGGACCCAGCGCACTGCAAGCCTGTCCCCACGGCACAGCACAGCCCTGCTCCTCTGCAGGCACCGCCAGAAATATCAGGGCCAAGGGACTTCTGCAGAGCAGCATCAGTGAGGAGTAATTTGGCCAAAAGAGCAGGTTTAACAGCCCTGTTTGTGGAGTAAATGTATTTTAGGTGCTCTTATTGTAGCCTGTTTACACCTTGGGAATGTTGATCTAATGCCACAGTTAAAGGGAATTTAGCTGGTTTAATGCAGACCCCAGGAGGAATTTGCCAAGGATTCAGAGTTTCTTGCACAGCAGAGACTTGTCCCCTGTGCTTGTCCCCTGGGGACGCCTTGCCCGGCTGCCACTGCCCGGGGCTGGGAGGCAAATGTGGCTCCTCAAAAACCAGGCAAGACAGGTGACCAGCCCTTGGCAGACACCCCAACAAGGACAGTAGGTGAGGGGTGTGTGTCCCCAAATGTCTTCTACAGCCTGTGCCTGGTTACAGCCGCGGGTTTCCACTAGATGGTGACAAAAAGCTGCAACACAGGTCCCGAGTGGGAGCCTGTGGGGTCACCCTGGCTCCCCAAAACAGCCCCCATGGGTGCACCAGGACATCCCACCCTACCCAACGTGCCTCTCCCAGGAGACCGCGGGACACAGAGCAAGGTCTGAGATGATCTCTGCGTTTGATACCCACCAGATATAAGAAGCGGCAGCCAAGCAGAGTCAGGAGAGGAAAAATTTTATCTGTGGCTCGTGCAGGTGTTTGCTGCCGGAAACCATCAAGAATCTCCAACCAAACACCCCACGGGTGCTCAGAGAGGGGGGAAACGAGCTAGAAAAACCATCAAATGCAGCCCGGAGTTCCCCAGCCCCAGCCTTGCCTCCCTGGCATCACGGCTCAACTGCTGCATGGTCTGAGCAGTGGCCCAGCATGGCATGGTATGACAAAGGTGACAGCAAACAGCCACACCTCACTTCAAATACCCAGAGAACAGAGAAAACTCTCCCCAGGCCCTAATTAATGCAGGGCATCCAATGAGATGGGTCTGTATGGTACCTTAATTAAGTCTTCATTACCCACCTGGCTATGGCGAGAGATCTTCAAGGATGAAGACTACAAAGTGGGCACAGGGCTTGCTGTGACAAATGGCTTTTAATACAAGTGGCCACACGCCAGCCCACCTCCTGCACCTTGAAATGGGCAGCTCAGGACACAGTGGGCTGCAGGGATGAAAGTCAATGGTGCCTGGCAGAGGATGGGATTTCTTCTCTGGGGAACATCCTTTCTTGCAGTGGGGTGCTGAGGGACTGGCTTGGGCCCCTGGAGCCAGACAGACCCTTTGCCGCTCTGGCCGATGGTGGGTGATAACCCAGCACATCCCTCCTGGATGGGGCTGTGCCATTTCCTGGAGTTCATGACAAGGAAAAATCCTGGTGACCCATATGAGGAGTTTGGTAGACACAGCATTTAGTCTCTCCGTGACCTCTGAGTGTTCCTCAAAGTGATCATTCCTGGCACCCTGAAGAGAAAAAGAGCTTTTCTCTTTCCAGAAGAAGCTGATTCTCCCAAGATTTCCCTTCTGCCAGCCCGGGTCCCATCCCCAACACCCTCTGCCTGGAGCTGCCAGCAGGACCTTGCTGCGCCCTATGAGCAAAGCCCACGCAGCTGCCCAGACAGGGACAGGTGGGTCTCCCTTCCAGCTCTGCTCAGCAGGAGAAACATGTGCAGCCCTGCAAAAAATGGTGCGAGGAAGAGAAGTTGGACTGAAACAAAGAGGGCTTGCATTAGGAGTGAGATAAAGAAGAGAAACCAGGCTAGGGAGATGTAGAGCAATTCAGGTGGCGAGAGGGGAGTTGGCAGCACCCTCCTCATTCCATCAGAATGGAGAAAGTCAGTGAGATGGGCACAGGGAGGTGTTTTGAAGCAATACATGCAAATGCCTTCATAACCCATGGGGAAATCAACCTGGGGAGAACTTACAGGTGATCCCAGCTCAGTCATCGCAGGCCAGCAGGCAGCACGTCACAAACCCCACACAACTGCGCATCTCCCTGCGCTGCCCCACGGCGCCTGGGGGGGCTTTGCAGGACTTTTGTGAAGACAGCCCAGAGGGGGAAGCTTCTCTCTACACAAGGCATTTCTGCATGTTGTATTCATCTCCCAGAGCAGGGGCAATGTGGAACGGGGTCCAGACAAGCACCAGGTCCCTGGGAATGACTGTCGAGGGATTCAAGTGAAACATCTGCAAACTGCTTGTGGCTGAGCACATCTGCCCCTTGGCACAGGCCCGCCGTGCCTGACCCAGGGCTTTGCCTCTCCTCGCTCACATTTTACCTGCTGGAAGCTCCCTCTGCTCATGGGCTTGCATTGGGCTGTTTCCATCTCACAGCAGCTCCCGGGCACGCAGCCAGCAGAAGGCAGATGCTCTGCCTGGAACAAACCCCAACCAAGGGAATTTTTTTTTTTTTCCTTTCTTTTCAAACAAAAAACCTGAATCTTTGTTGAGTCCACACTGGAAAAGCAGGAGTCTCCCTCCGTTCTCCCCATTTTTGTGTTTGTATCGGAGCGAGGGGTGAGCTCAGCCCTGCTTTGGGAGCTGTGTGCATCCACTGCTCAGTGAGGGCAGTGAGCAGCACGGCATGGCAAACCCAGGGCTTCCCCCTGTCTTTGCCTCTAAAACCAGGACAGAGCTAAATGCCAGCGGGGAGGGCAGACCCACAGTGTGCTGCTGTTCACCGGGGCCCCTCTTGCAGCCCCTGGACACACACACATACATCACCAATATAACATGTCCCAGCCTCTGCCAGGAGAGCTTGCAGGTCCCCACCAGCCAAGCCAGGTCAGAACTATCCTTGGAAACAGGAATTGGTACTGGTGGAAAGTGTGCTGGGTGGCTGCTTTATCTTAGTGAGAAATGGCCTGATGTTTCCCCTGGGAGCTGCCGTGCTCTGTTGTCCCAGCAGAAGTTGCCCACCGAGCCCCATCCACCAGGTTCACAAAGCTCCTGCCCCAACTTGCCAGCGCAAGGGACCAGCCACCCCCAGGGCTTTTGTGGTTGCATCAGGAGGTGCAACCAGGAGACAACCTTTTTGGAAAGGGTCACTTTGTGCTTGGCAGCCCCTGCAGAGCTCAAGGGACCTGGGCTGGCGTTGAGCTGTACCGACCCCCCGCAATCCCAGGGCAGGGCAGAGCTCAGGAGTCACCAGCGCGGTGCCAGGGATGCTGAGCCCTCCCAGCTTTCACCCTCTGCCTGCCCTGGCCTCTGCAACAAGCTCTGTCCAAAGGAGGTTAAAAAAAAAAAGAGCTGGAAGTACTTCCCCAGCCCCTTCTCGGGCTGTTTGTGCCTCATCCCAGCAGCACATTGGGCTGTTTCACTTACCAGCTCTCACCGCCAGAAATTCCCACTGGCAAGGTGCAAGTTAAAACCCCTGCTTTCAAACTTCTTATGACCGTAGTTAAAAACAAGACTCGGAGCAATAATTTTCCTGCTGTTGGTGTTGTCAGACCCAAAACCTGGTCCTGAATGACCCAGTGGTGCCCCATTAAGTCAGGCGAGAGTGTGATCGTGACATCCACATCCTGGGAGGGAGGCGAGAACATGGTTTCTTGGGGAAAAGTCCTCTCCTTCCCATCCCTTACAAGCCATCGGCTCATCTCCCTGCACACAAAACGACAGAGGAAGATTAAAGCCCGCTGAAAATTACACTGCATGTCTCCTGCTCAGTTTTAATTGTAGAGCAAAGAAAAAAGAACATAGATTCATCCCACTGGGTAATTAAATGCTTAATGCTATTGACTATAAAGACATTATGGTTCAGCAGCCCAACACTAATGCATTAATAATTGCTTATATTGTGGCAAGGAAGGGGCATGAGCTGCTCCCAGGGCACATGAGAGTTACGTGGGATGGGAGCTCGCAGCGAAAAACCTTAGAACCTGAATTAGTGCCATGACGACCTGCAGAAGTGAGAGCTTCTCCCCGGGAGCTCGGGGTCAGGAAAGGGTTAGAAGGACCGTGAAGGGGGCAGGCGGCCCCTGCCCCGGGGTGGCCCCCCCAGCCACACAACGGATGGGTGGTGGGGACGGGGTTTGGACTCCGAGCACCGGTGCTGCCCTGGCACAGCTCTGGGATGTCGTCAGCCAGGGATCAGGAAGATAAATCTGAGCAGAGCAACCCTTTTATAATAAGCCATAGCTCAAGCATAAGCAGGGTCTGCCCACCTCCTGCCAGGCTCTGTATTTCCAATAATTAGCTGGCTGATTTACCATATTCATTATGTACACAGTGTGGAGCGCAGGGCAGAGCCTGCACACTACCTGGGGTTAACCACATCAAAACGTGGCCAAGTGGGTGCTGCTCCAAGCTGGAGAGGGCAATTTTCTCACTGGGAAAGGTGGCGTCGACCCTTGGAGCGTGGCGTGCCCGTGGGGACCGTGCGCCTCCCGGGGGGTCTCGCCTGGCGAAGGATGGAGATTGCAGAGGTGGCTGCACAGCATCGCACCTGCGGGGGCTTCGGAGCCCGGCACGTGGCTGGGGTCCCGTGTCCCATGGCCAGGCAGGCTGGATAAGGCCCATTTATAGAAGGTGGGGGAAGGAAGGACCTGCAGCAGCATCAGGAGAGGGGACCCTTCTCAAGACCATCCTCTGCTGAGGCTTTTCCCACCTTCCCAGGAGCGAGGCATCACCTCTCCATCCGTGAGGCCACGGCACCCTGGGTTAACCCAGCAGGTCACCTGCAGCCACTTCGAGGGACAGAGCAGACGTGGCCTAAGAAGCCACCAGAGGCACAATTTCCGTCTAAGCTCTCAAATCCATGTCAGCAGCCCAAGAATAAGGGGAGACCACGCAGCCCTTCCTGGTCTCCAGCACAAAGACCAAAAGCACTTGCAATTTGCTCTGAGCAAATACAAGTGCAGATCACGCTGTCAAAGCCTTATTTGATTTATTTTTTCTGGCAGGTCTGCACCATTTGCCTTCATTACTTTCTGTTCTCCATGCCATAGTGCAATAATATAGTATCTGCCCAATAAAATGTCTGATAATGTAATTTACAAGTAGTTGGCACTTTCTGCCTTGCCTGGGAGAATGGGTTCCCTGAGTAACCTGTTACTTGGAAAAAGAGGGGGTTTTACAGTTATTCTGAGCAGGATAAGTAACCTCTGAGTACTGTTTATTGCCTGATTTAGCTTTGTGAAGTTACATTTCTCCCAAAGATTTGATTCATGGCTTGAAATCCAGCCTCTTTAAGTGTTTTTCTTTAAAGAGTCTTGGAAAAAAATAAGGCTGGAAAGAAACAGAAGGGAAGATTGTTTCCTACAGCCCCCAGGGATGTCTCTTTTGAAACAGCTGAACGGGGACACCAAGTCAGGGCAGGCTTCCAGCCTCCCACCTCGCCAGGCAAGGCAGCCCTGAGTGGGTGAGCCACCACATTTTGTCTCAAAAAGCCTTTCTGAGGCCAAGGTCAGCCTAAATACACACCTACTTTGGTACATATGTGCGTACAACAGCCTCACTAAGCGCTTGTTGGGGTATTAAGAGCAAAACGTGTTTCCTGTGGATGCTGTGAGGGCAGGGGAAGCACGTTGCTGTTGCTGGGTCACTGCACCCTCTTGCTCTGAGGCTTCGGGATGCGCCCGTGCAGCGATGGGCAGAGGTTGGGCTCTGTGCCGTGGACCGGTGCTTGCTCTGCGTCCTTTTTCAGGAGAAAATTAATCATCACCGCTACGGGCGCCAAACCCGGTACCCTCAGGCTATGAGCTTCGTAGTCTCGTGCCTAAACTTGCTGAAATGGGTTGGGGCTCCTGTGGCATCGCCCTGCACCTTTTGGCTGAGAAGCACCCGAACCGGTCCCACCACCTCGCTGGGGTTTGCTCTGCACCCGCATCCTCACCCTGGCTCGGGGCATCACTCCTGGGGAAACTGGGCTTCTCCGCACCAGGTGCTTCCTGCCCCAGGGCCAGCATCGCCCAGGCCTTGGAGGTGATAAAACACTCCTGGCAGATGAGCCACAGCCGGGGAGGGGGAAAAATCTGTCTGCAAAAGGAGCTAGTGCTGGGAGAAAGGTCCAGAAGGGAAAGGGGAAGTTTCAGGGTAAGACCAAACATCTCCAGCCACAGCAGTGCCAGGTTCCTTTGTTTAACTGGGTTTTCCTCGGCCTTCGGTTTTGAAGCAGCTCCATCAGGCTGCGGGTGAAAGCTGCCTGCCCCAGGGAGGAGACAGGCGGTTTCTGCACCGGACTGGCCCGAGCGCCCTCACACACCGGGGCAGCGACAGCACAGGGGTGAACGCGGAGCCTTGCATCATCATCCAGCTTCTGCCAAAGCCTTGGCCAAAAACTGTCTCGGGGCTAACAAAATGATCCTGCAAATCGGCCAAGCGGGGGGGTCTGAGAGCTGCTCCCAGCCCCAGCAAAGGCAGGGGAGACAAGCGCATCCCAGGTCCCTGCCCTGGACACTGGCTGTGCTGGAAAACTAGCCAAAGACAAACCTCACTGGGTCTAAAAGAGCACCAAGCTGTACTTGCACTGTCATTAGTGCAGGATTTGTCCACTTCTGCATAGCCTAAACCTTCACCCTCAGGGTATTAAAAGGTGCATTTAGCCCCGAAAGTACCAGAGGGTGCGAAAGTGCACCAAGCCGGGATAGTCCCGCTTTGCCCACCCATATTCAACCCTTTCTCTTTTCCCCCAGTGCCTTGAACCCAAGGGGGTATTTGCACAAAATCAGGGTCTATTTTTCTATGTCTGCTTGTGCCCTTGCTCTCACCTTCAGAAAGGAGATTCTCCTCCTGCCACCGCTGAGGCTGGAGTGAAGGCAGCAAACCAGGGAGGCTCAGACAGGACAACAGCAACATGGTGGCTCTCCACATAGTACCCAGCTGCTTTCTGCAAAAAAACCATTTTGTTTTGTGGGGCTGGCACCAGGCACAGAGCACCCTCCTGGATGAGGGAATATTAGACTAGAACATCCCGAAGATGCTGGCAAGTACCCATCAGCCACACCACACCTGCAAGTGTCCCAGCTGGCAAGACCTGCTGCCCTGGGGTGACCTGTGAACTCACACCTACTGGTGCTGCGGCACAGGAGAGGACCCGTCCTCACCAGCACGGAGGGGACGCAGTGACACCAGCCCCGTGGCAGAGTGGGGCTGCGGTGGGACCGTGTCTCCCTGCGGCTTGTGCTTGGAGATGCTCTGGCTCCCTCCTCCAGGTGCTAAATTGAAAGGATACCACATTGCTTGACCTGGTCTTTCCTATTGTTTTACATTGTTTTCACAGTTCCTGGCTTGGGCACAGTCAGGCTTTGTGACCAAAATTATCACTGGTACAGAAAAGCTGGGTGCTGGGACTTCCTGAATGGGACTGGAGATGCCAAAACCTGTTCCTAGTATGTTTTGGGGGAAAACCATAAGTGACACACAGGGTGTCTCACCACTGACCCCAGCCTCTCCCAACCCACACGTGCAGAATAAAATTGCACAAGTGTTGGCCAAAGGCCCAGTTCAGCTCTGGAGCTGTTGCTCCAAGGGGATGTTAAACTTCTGGGGCAAGGAAGCGGCCCAGGAGCTTTCATGGGCTGGTGCTCCCAGCAAGGGAGGAGATGCTCACCAGTATGACCCACCAGACCAACCTCGGCTCCAAGGATGGTGGTTTCCTTAATGCAACCGGTGACTTCTGGAATAGGGATAAACTCTATTAGGTCTCCTGGTTACATCTGCACAGGGACCATCAGCAGAGAGACACAAATCCTCTTTCCAGGAGGAAAAACCTTTAAAAGCTTCAATGGCCACACTCACCCACTCTGGGTGCGAACAGGTGCTTTTAATTCCCAGCATCACCATTTACTGTCTTTTCTTTCTTTTACATTTTGCTGCTGTATATTTAATTCAACCATGCACCACACAGTCAGTAGAAGTCACTCTCATCTATCTCCCTTCTTCTGTGGCAAGAGGCTGAAGAAGTCCTCACCCAGCCTGGCTCACGTAGGTGATGCTTTTCCACAGCACTTGATGCTGTTGTGTTTCAGGCTCCTACCAGATGGACCCACCGCCTGCAAGCTGTGATTGCCATAGAAAAAATAGGAAAGAAACCCCGCTCAAACCATTTGCTTTTCCATCTGTGTACGGCTGTTGTTTAAAACAGCCCCGGCAGAGAGGTTTGGAGCTTGGGCCAGGATGAGTTTGGACAACTGAAGAGCTGGAGAGAGATGTGGAACTGCCTTTAACCAGAGCAGAAATCACTTGAGAACACCAGGAGGAGCAAAGAGCTCTTAAACAGAGGGGCCCAGACCATGGAGCAAATGCAAGACAGTACCTGGAAAAAGGCGGCTTGAGCCTGGGATTGCTAATGGGCTCCTGAGATGGCTGGGGGCTGTAGGTGTGGGAGAGAACAGGGCAGGCAGCAGCAGCAGCACCTTCCCCTGTTCCTCATTAATACAGCAATGAGGCTTGAAGGGTCTCCTAAATTATAAGTACTTTCTTGTCATTAACTTGATTTCTTTCTGGTGACAGCAGTGGCGAATTGGTCCCAGCTGTTCAGAGCACGGGACAAGAAATGAAAAGGAATTAAACCAGCCGAGTGCTGGGGGGGTTGGTGTGCAGGGGAGGGGGTACTTTGGGCCGGCAGTTGTGGGGATAAGGGGAGATGTCCGGAAGGGAGAAGGGGGCTCAGAGCTTAATTTTCTCCTTGCAGGCAGAACACTGAAAAGCAGATGTCTGCCACAGTGGGGTCTGGCCGGGGAGGGGACACCCGTGTATGTGATGAGGCCACTGCTGTGGGAGGGGACACATGGAGACTGATGGGTTGTGGCATCTGGCCCTGCGAAGAGAGACAGGCAATGTATTGGGATACGTTTTTGTGTGAAAGTTCCCTGAAAGCCATTTGGACCAACAAGCCAAAAGCCTGCCCTGAGGAAAGCAGGACCTTGGCCACCACTTGCCGTAAGGGGCTGTTGAAGGAGGAACGTTGTTTCTACAAAACTGGGGACCTGGTGCCTGACCCCAGTCTGGGGGAAGGACCGAGAGACATCAGACTATGAATCCTTCATGTAAAACAAAGTCTCTTCGAACCAATCCCAGAATGCAAACTGATTACTGTATTTAAAAAGTTAAGCTAGGGGGAAGGCTAACCAAAGAACCAGGAATCCATATTTTAAATAAATCAATAAGGGGAAGGGGATTGTTAGAATTAGATGAATGAGACAGGTAAACTGAGGCAGGTTCAGGCAGTCTGTAAACCCTGCAGTACCGACCAGTGGGGAGCAGCGGAGGGAATCTGCGGCCGGGATTTGGGGGGGATATAAGCAGGGGCTTTTTGCCCTGTTCCATGTGCCGACCTTTAGGTACAACACCCGGTCCTGCAAAGTCGTTAATAAAATATGCTTTGCTGAGAGATCCTGCCTGGGCCTATTATACCGGCAAGGTAACAGTTTCCTACATTGCCATAAACCTGCGGCTCCCCAGGGATTTCCCCTCCCAGGAGCATCCCCAGGCTGGGGACAAAGGAGGGCAGGGCTGCTGAGCTTCTTTCCAAGCCTGCACAGGCAAGTGTCGGGCAGCAAAGGGTTCTTATCAGCTGTCCCTGCAGAGGTCAGGCACAGGAGAAAAAACAGATTTATGTCTGAGACTTTATTTTCTGCTGCCCGTTGGTATCTCTTGTGTCTGCGGGCACTTGTCTGCCAGGGCTTGGAAAGCAGCTTGCTTGGGGAAGCCGCTCATTCCTGTCACTGCCAAATACCCACTGGGGAACTGTGTCCTCCCCTCCTGGCAGCCCCAGGTTGATTCCTGTGTGAAATAGAGCTTTTGGCCTGGCTTTCGTCCACAGGGCCAGCTGGGACCATCCTGCACATGACATGAGCTTGGGGGAGGGTGGGATGTCTCACCCTTGGTCTCAGCATCATGAAAGTGAGATGGTCATTAATGTGAGGCAGTCACTCTACCTGCACAGGAAAGATAACAAGAAAGATGCGTTTGGCTTCCAAATGCCTCTCAGATGGCTTTTTCCAATGTGCCACATTAAATAGTCCTGAAATGAGAAGAAAAACTTGCCCTGGCTGCTGTGATAAGCACAAAGAGCGATAAAAGCTTGTAATTAAAGTCTGCTGCTATAATAACATTGCAGCAGGGACAGCTGGGGTCTAGCCCTGAGTACGGGTCCATGTCTTGTTTTCATTGCAAACCCATTTTGGAAGGGGTCAGCCCAGGTACCACCGGGTGCTTTGGGTGCTGGGAGGGAAGATGCTGTCTGGGCAAGGTGGAGTGAGGAGTGAGGGCTGTCCTTCCCTTCCTGACTCTGTATCACAGAGAGAATCCTTAGCAGGACCAAATATCCTCAAAACTGCGTTTGAAAAGGAGGCACATACCCTTGAGGGCTATAGAGGACCTGTGAAGAAAGCCACTTTGACATTGCGGGTCAAGAGGAACGCAGGAAACTCAATGAGGACCCGAGAACTGGTGTCCCCTCATCCTCTACATCCCACAAAGGGGACCAGGGCAGACCCCTGCGATATGTGTGCTGGGGACACCAAGCACAGCTTTTGTTGGCTGCGGAGAAGCCCCTTGCAGAATGTTGTCCTCCAAGTCAATCTTGGGGTCCAGCACCCCCAGCCCTGGGGACCTGCTTGGGGACGATGCTCAGGGATGACGTGGGGAAGTTGGGCTGAACCTGATCCCCCTCAGCCCTGCCAGAAATCACAGCCAGTCAGTAGCCGTCCCCGCTTGTCCTGGAGCTCTGTCATCCAGCCAGCTTTAATCCATGTACCGCCGTGCTAATTACACATCGCTTTCATTTCTTAACCAAAGTGTCCCCATGAACCAAATTAAGCATCACGCAGGCTCCTCTGACATCAATTCTGTCAACTTTAGCAACAACACGTTGTGACGGGAGAAGATGTGGGCTAACCAGGCTGTCTCCTCTAACCCATTGTGGTGAGTTTTTAATGCTTGTGAAGGTGGCTGGTGGCTTTAATTGGCTACTTTGCCCCTGAAATTGCCCCTGCATGTTGCTGCCAGGCTGTGGAGAAGGGGACTGTGCATTGCACCTCTGTCCTTCCCGTCGCTCTGCCCATGGAAGTAAACAGGGATACAGTTTGTGATGGAAAACATAGTGCAATGCTTTGAAAAAACCCAAATTCTGACCATCTCCTTCTGTAGTGAGAAAGTTATAACTCATTATGGTTACAGGGAAAATTTAATTTTTGGTTTTAAGCCTAAAAAGCTAGCCAAAAAAAAAGTAATTCGTTCCATACCCATCACTTCCACAGCTTCATATTTTGTGATACAAATCCTGAAACGCTCTAAGGATATAAATTCATAGAATAATTTTGGTTGGAAGAGACCCCTAAGATCATAGAGTCCAACCATAACCTAAACCTAGTACTAAACCACATCCCCAAGAGCCTCATCTATAAGTCTTGTAAACACCTTCAGAGATGGTGACTCCACCACTTCCTTGGGCAGCCTGTTCCAATGCCTGACAACCCTTTCCATGAAGAAATGTTTCCTAAGATCCAATCTGAACCTTCCCTGGCACAACTTGAGGACATGCTATGGCCCGTAACACAGTATTAAGGGATCCCTGAGCTGTAGCAATTTCACTTATTCTCTAGGCAGAGCTGGGTGCATTGGCTGATTTTTTTTTTTCCCTTTATATAGTCCCCAAACACAAGTATTTGTGTTTGTATCTGACCCAAACTGTGTTCCCTTTTGTGATTACTTTTACAGACCCTGCTTTGCAGGACGGTGGGATTTCAGGCAGGGGGGTTCTTAAATAACACATGGACCTTCACTTCTTGGAGATGCCCTTTGCCCAACTAGCCCCAGTATGTCCCCTCCCAAATTCACACCGTATGAGTTTTCCCCATACCATGGCTGTGTGAAGGAAGCAAAAAAACAACCCTTTCCGTGGCTTATTGAAAAAGGGCAGCAAACAATCCACTGGAGCTCTCTCCGCAGCCGTCTATCATGGCTCCAAATATACAAGGCAATTGCTGTAAAACTTGAGTTTGGCTCCATAAAGGAAAAAAAACCCCACCCCCATGCCTGTTGCAAACAACCACAGTACAAAAAAAAAAGCCTTACAAGGCTGGGACAGCCTCATAGATGGATTGCTTTTTAATCCCCAAAGCTACGGTGATAAATCTTTTTATTGGAAGCTCCAGAGATACTGTGTCACTCAGGGCATGCGGCAGCGCGGGGGGAAAACAGCTCCACGAGTCTCCTGGGAGCGGGGCCGGAGGTGATGCAGGAGGGATGGGTGCTGGCTGTGGGGGTGCTGAGCGGGCAGGGGGGGCATGAGGTTCCCCCAGGGTCAGGAGTGGGTGGATAGGCAGGAATCAACCATTAGACAGATGCTGCCCTAAATCTGGGAGGACAGATGGACAGCTTTTGGGGAACGGCTCTTTGGAAACAAAGCGCTTGGAGGGGAGATGGTGGCGTGGTGCCCGACTCGGCCGCGTGCTCCGTGATGCGGGGACGGAGGGGTAGCTGTCCCCACAAAGACCCGGAGCAACAGCATCCACACGCTCCCCGCGGCTCCCATCCCCCGGCATCCCTCTGCTCTGTCCCATTGGGTCCTGAAAGGACCATTCAGTTGGCGAGAGCTCCCAGGCAGTGTTTTGGGATCCTTCTTCCCCTATGATCTTTCTGAAGCACCAGTCAATCCCCCTGGCCAGTTACACGGGTGGGAGCAACAAACCCCATCCCTGGATTCTGCTGCCTCCCCCTGCCTCGCAGGGCTCTTTGCTTCTATATCACCTCCCTGGCTGGAATAACCCCTCTGATTTATACCGGGGAGGTGGCAGGGGACCAGCCTGACCCCGAGGGCACAGGGCAATGCAGAACATCATCCTTGCAGCAAACAGGATCTGTAATTCCCTTCCTGGGGGCCACAACATGCCCAAGGCAGGCAGGAGCCAGCAGCCACTGCCTTCCAGGTGATGGAGAGGTGTAAAACCCTCTCCATGGAACCATTCTCCCCCAGGAGATCCGTTCCTTTTTAATTAGATTTCATGTCCTGACTGCTGCTATTAGTAAAATTAACTATGGGATTAAAGGACTTGCCTGGGAGCTTTCAATTGCAGCATCTCTTGTGAGCCCGGCCAGCACACGGTACCTGGGTACTTGGGATTGTCTCTACAAGCTGTTGCAAAACAGCCGGGAGAGCCAAGTTTGCCCACACATCTCCACCCGGGAGGTGCCATCAGACGCGCTGCAGCTTTGACGGGCCTTCAGGATGCTTTTCAAGGTGGTCCCTGGCCCAGCTGTGCGTGGGGCGGGCAGTGGGGCAGCCCCCAGCATCGCTGCCTGACACGCCTGGGTGTCAGCAGCACATTCTCCTCCTGCATCTCAGGGAGGGGAATTTGGGGTTGCAGAGGAGGACGGGGAGTCCCAGATCAGGGGACAGCAGGGCAGCTGGGGACACAAGGCTGGATGAAGGCAAAGCCAGTGCCTCACCTTTCTGGCTGCTCTGAACTCCACTGCAGTTGTACTGAGCCCCAGAACTACCCCCCAGAAACCCCAGAGTGACACACGCTGTGCTCTGGCACTGACCAAGGAGCTCGAGCTGCACCGGCCGCAGCCTCGCACAGCCCAGCCGTTCACGAGCAGGGGAACACGTCCTCCTGACTCGCGGCACGAGGGACCCTGAAGCTCCACGCAGGCGGCTGTCACTGCGTGATAAAATGCTATCGAACGCCTATTAAAAAGCCATTCCCTAGAGATTTGTGCTGGGGAAGCAGCCGGGTGAAGTAAGATGGGGCAGTAACAGCCATCAAGGAGGCATCAGTCACGTCCACCCGCGCAGCAGTGACGAGGGGACCCACACAGCTGCCAGGGTGCTGTCCCCTGCCGGGACCATCAGTGATGGGAGCTGGAGAGGGAAGGAAGTAGATGGACCCCAGTGCCCTTGGCCATGCTGATGTCCTCTGGAGAGAACCTGTGAGCAGCTGGCAGGACCCTGAAGTGAAAATGCTCTGCAGCCCTACGCCCACCCTCACCCAGCAGGACCCCACAGGGGCCGAGGAAGGGCTTTGCCCACAGCAAACCCTGATGTAGTGATGGGGAGTCAGGGGGAACCAGACACACTGCTCCTGAGCCACAGACCAGGTCAATGGGGGCAGGAGGGAGGTTGCAAACACTAAATCCTGCCTGTTCTTGGTTGCTGGCCTGGTGCCCTGAGGAGGGGCTGGCAGCAGGGCAGCAGCGATGCCCCTGCCAGCACTCTGCCTGGGGCTGGTTCCTCCGGTGCTTCTGCTCAGGTCCCCAGGTGAGCCCCACTGGCACAACCATGGGCCACCAAGCCTCCTTGGCGGGTCAGGGGAGCAGGGGCTGGGGATGTCGTGTGAGGCAAGAAGAGCTCAAGCAGCTTGGACAGCCCCTCAGGTGGCATTTCAGAGCCTCAATATTTCATCCTGTGTGCAGACCTGGAGTATGCCGGGAAGTCAGCAGCATCGATCTCAGACAGTAAATCGATGGGTCCTTCCAGCCCGGGGGAGCACGACCGGTCAGCCTGCGCTCCCTGGCATTTTCGTGACATTTCCCCAGCCGCATGTCTGGGGATGGATTGATCATCACCGCTCCAGAGGCAGCTCCCCCTCTGCAACAGCCCCAAGCATCTCAGAGACTGGGATGGGCACGTGGATCCCACTCACACCTCCCCTGCTCTGCCCTGAGCCCACCCGGCCCCACACACCCCCTGTGGCAGCAGAACCCACAAGCCAGCCCTGGTGCCCCACACTGTGGCACATGGCCTGCCTGTCACCCCCCAGGAGGACCGCACAGGTTCAGTCCCATGCTGAGAGCAGAGTTGGGTCCTGGGGGGATGCAATGAGCGCACAAATCAGGCCAACAACTTTTTTTAATTCTCAGAGAGGTTTAGCCCATGCAGGGCAGGGATGGAGAAGGGTTCCCTGCATTCCCTGGACTGAGGAAGAGGAGGGTCGCACCCACAAGAGATGCATCGGAGGGGGAGAGTGGGGCACATTTGTGGGGCACAGGGAAGGCGCAGAGCTGAGCCTCACCACTGCCAGCAGCCCTGGGCTCCCCCTGTCCTGGATTTTCCCCTGGAGGCTGCAGGTCTGGAGGGAGCAGCCATGCTCCTTCCCTTGCCCTCAGGGTGCTGGGGTGGGAGGAAGGCTGTGAGCAAGGAGCTGTACCAGCACCCTGCAGCCGGGCACCGGCTGACACCACGGAAGGGATATGCAAGAAAATCAGGGGCACATGGGTGCCAGAGAGCCCTGGGGAGGTCTCGAGGGAGAAGGCACCCACAGACTTTTTTTCCCCATTACATCCCATGCAAACCATGGGTCTCAGCCCAGCTATAAGCACCTCTTGTGTCCCGAAACAGCCCAGGGTGCCTGACACCCCTGACACCTGCTGGGCTGGGAGTGTTGGGATGTTTTGGGGGATTGCTGGCATATCCCCAACATAGCCAACCATCCACGCACCATGAGGGATGTCCTGGCCTTGCCCAGCCCCGGTGCTCAGCACAGTAGGTGCAACACATCCAGGGCACAGCATGGCCACCACCACCATGTCCACGGTGCAGCACTGCCCAGAAAACCAGCCTTTGCATCCTAGCAGGATGGCATAGAGAGATGGGAACCCCTTCATCACTCCCCGCCCCGCTCCCCACCACAGGATGGGTGCCACAGTCAGATGGATGCTGGTGGTGGGGAAAGGCGATCCTGGTCCCCCCGCATCCTCCTCCTGCTCATCAGCAGAGAGATGTTGTGTGGGTGGTGGCCTGGCCCCGCTCCACCTCCTCCAGCTCATACTCCTCAGCATCAGAGAGGGGCAGCCCGTTGGTGCTGGGCATGGGCTCGCACTCGGTGCTGCGGGTGGTGGCGCGGGTGACGCTGGGCGAGTATTTCCATGACTGTGGCAGGCGGTGGCTGGGGTGGCACATCACCTCCTTGAACATCTCCCGAAAGCGGGTGGACATCAAGTTGTAGAGGATGGGGTTGGCGGCTGAGCTCAGGTAGAAGAAGACGCCTGAGATGATGTGGACGTACTGGAACATGTGGAGCATGTGGCTGGTCCAGGTGGAGACGAAGCTCCAGACAAGGCGGTCAGTGTGGAAGGGCGCCCAGCAGATCCCAAACACCACCACCAGCACAACTGTGGGGAGCCAAGGAGTTGGTGTTATTGAGGGGACGGGGCTCACCTCTCTGAGGACCTCCCAGAGCCAAGCACTCACTTGTTTCAGCTTTGGCCATAGCAAAGAACACCCAAAAAAGCACAGGAAAGAGGAAAGGGGATAGGGGAAGGGCCCCCTGATGCATTGTTTATCTGCCATGGAGGGGCTGGATGCCTGGTCAGGATCTTTCTCCCACTATCTCCTGCCAGGGCTGCTCCAGGCACTCCTGCCCCACACTTCTCTGCTCCCCACCATCAGGCAGCTGGCCCCATGGCACGGCTGGGGGACACCTCTGCAGGCATCCCACCACCTTTTCCAGCAAAGCAAAAGTGCTCCGTGCTAACCAGGTAACCCATGGGGCACAGCGAAGTCCAGGGAGCAGGAGCTATTTGCACCCTCTCCTTGTATTCTGTTGATTTTTTTTTCTTAAATAACCCAGCTCTGCTGATGCATACCCACATGTTGTCATACGTGTGCCATACTGCATCTCTGCAGCATGTGGGGACAAGTCTCTTATTGTCCCTGTCCCAGCGCCGGTGCTTGGAGAAGCTGGAGAGCAGTTGCCACTTATCTGGGATGCGGCAGAGAAGCAGCCCTGGCCCCACTGATGGACTGAGCTGGGCAACCCGCCACCGCTGCTCCATCACGGGGCTGGGAGCACGTAGAGGTCAGCGTGCCTGGAGGAGATGGCTCGCCAAGGGCAGCCAGCTCCTGCTGCTGGGAAGGGGGCCAGAGGCCGCAGGGATGGGGCCGGGAGAGCAGCAAGGATGCAGGGTGGTGGGACAGAGGGATGGTCCAGTCCAGCCTTGGGTCAGTGCCTCATCCCCCCCAGGTTGCAGAGGCTGCAGGGCTGGGTAGGAACTGGTCCCTCTTTGGGAAATCCCACCACTACCAGCACATGGGGTCTGGGCTGGGGGAGAGGGGGCTGGTTCCCACATCCCACCTCCTTTCCCTTTCTCACCCAGCACATTCCCAGAGGAGGGGAGGTCTCACGGCCACGAGGGAGCTGGCACGAGCGATCCCCATGGCTGGACTGGAGCCACCAGATCTGCTTTTGCCCCGACACCCCACAGGCCAGCCCTGCAGCCTTCCTCTGGGATGACCCAGCAGCTCTATACTGGCTGTGCCTCAGTTTCCCCCCAGCGCCCTCCCAACATGGCCTTGGGAAATACTCCCCGGTTCTGCCCGTCCCCAGCAATGGACTCACACAGCATCTTTGTGACCTGCCTCCTCTTGACTTTCTTCTGCCCCCGGGCATTGTGGCAGTCTTGGCCACCGCTGGACTTGGCTCCCAAGGCCTCCAGCATCTTTTCTTTCTTGAGCTGCAGGCCAATGAGCAGGTAGAGGACACTGATGGTCCCCATGGGAAGGAAGAAGAAGACAATGGTGGTGATCTGGATGATGAGGTTGTAGGTCAAGCGCGGCTTCACCAGGGTACAGATCTCCGAATCAGGCACCCGCCCTCGGCCAGGCACATAGAGAGGCTGCAGCCCATGGAGGCTGGTGTTGGGGATGGAGCAGATAACCGACAAGATCCAGATGGTGACAATGACCTTCTTGGCATGATTCCTGGTCACCACATATTTGGCCTTGAGTGGGTGCACCACGGCGATGTAGCGCTCCACACTCAGGGCTGTGACGTTGAGGATGGAGGCGAAGCAGACGGCCTCAAAGAGCAATGTCTTGAAATAGCAGCCGCTGGCACCCAGCAGGAAGGGGTAGTTGCTCCACATGTCGTACAGCTCCAGCGGCATCCCCAGCAGCAGCACCAGCAGGTCAGAGACCGCCAGGCTGAACAGATAGTAGTTGGTGGGCGTCCTCATGAACCGGTGCCGGAGGATGACGATGCAGGTGAGCGTGTTGCCCACAGCCCCAACCACAAAGATCAGCAGGTAGATGACACAAACAGGGACAAAGAAACTGGACCGTCGAGGTCCCAAGTACTTATCCCGCAGCTGCTCCTCTGTCAGGTTGGCATCCTTGGGGTCAAACAAGGTCCCTGGGTGAGTCCTGTTGCAGAGATCAGGGCTGATGGGCTCCACGGGAAAGTCTCGCTGGGGCAGGGGGAACTCGGGGCCGGAGCAGTTGCCGTAGGGATCCATGGCTGCAGACAGACACGGAGGTTCACAGGATGCTTTCCCAATCCCTCTGCTGCCCCTGCTTCTTCTGCCCTTCTCCCCGTTGGTGTCAGGATGCTGCTGATCACCACGGCTCTGCACCCTCACTCCCCTCCTGTGCCAGCCTTTCCTTTGGGAAACGAGACAAAATCTCCCCAAACCTCCCTCCAGGGTTCACACACACTCCTTGCCCCATTTCCCATCCACAAACAACCCTGGCAGCTTCCCGGCCCACCTCAACCCCTTTGCCCCATCATCGGGGAGCTGTCAGCAGGGCTGCCCCCTCTCTCTGCTCCCAAAGCACAGCAGGATACAGCCACACAGCCAACCCCCAAAATCAATCCCATCTCCAACTTTACCGGCTGTACAGAGGGGCTGATGGGGCAAGCATAAGACAGCCATAGGGAAAATTGATTTTCTAATCCAAGAAGGACTTACAGCTTGTCGGGAAGCTCCAGATGAAGGCTGAGGTCCCAGCACCCCTGCGCCACACTGGGTCGAGCTCGGGAGGGAGCGTGGGAGGGGATGGAGACTTCACTGCCTTAAGAGGCAGGCTAATGAAATCCTGCTGCTGTTCTCCCCTCGGAGCTCAGCTCTGAGAAGCTGCCTGCCCCTTACACACCTTCTCCCTCTCGTCGTCCGTCAGCAGAGAGGCTGGTGGGCAAGTCGGAAGGGGTGCCGGGGGCTTCCTCTCCCACTACTGGCCAAGCGAAGCCTAGCGCTGAGACCCTACCCCTGCCAAGGGCTGGCTCCTCGCTTGCAAAGCAGCACTGCCAAAAAGATGCTCTTCAGAGAGAAATATTGTTAAAGTAATAAACTCCATTGACTTAGTCTAAGAGAGTCCCAGGGGAGGGCAGCGCAGCCATCTCCAGCCCCACCAGCAGCCTTTGTGATGCAGGGATTTGCCATTTGCGTGGCCTCTGTGGTGAGTAAGTCATCGATCGGCCCTGCTGCCTTCCCAACACTGCCAGGCGTGGGGACCCACACAGCCCCCAGTTGTCCGAGCTCATCTGGGGGAGATGCAGACAGACCCAGAGGCTTCCTGGGGTCTCCCCACTGTGCAACTCCTGGATCACCCAAATCACTTCCCCACGGAGCAGATGACTCCAGCCAGCTCCCACCACACTCCAGTGCGAGGAAGTTGCTGTGCTCAGAGCATCATCCCTCACTCCACGCTGGCATCCGCTGCCTCCCTGTGCCCAGCGTCTGTCTGTGTGTGTGTGTGTGTGTTCCTGCCTGTCCTCTGCACTGGCACCCCCATCCTCCTGATACCCCCTGGCTGCGGCGCAACACTCCTGCTCCATAGTGGCACACAAACTCATACACACAACCGTGTACACAGACATGCACACACATGCATGCACATGTGTACAGACATACACATGCACACAACACGTGTGCACACACACAGACACTCACGCGTTCCTGCGCCCCACGGGCGCGTGGCAGAGCTGCGTGTCCCCGCTCCACGCGCGGCTCCTCTCTCCTCCAACACGTGCTTTACCGGTCCGAGCCCACGGGCCCCCGCCCCCGGCCCCTCCGCACCGCCCCGGCCGCCGCCGCCCGCTCCCTCCCCGGCTCCGCCACCACCGGGCTCCCCAGCCCGCCCCGGCCCCCCGGAGGTGGCGGCGGAGGGGGGTGTCGCGGTAAAGGGGTGACACCGGGGGGGCTGTGCCTGGAGAGGAAGGGGTCGCAGTGAGGGGAGGCGGCTGCGCATCGCTCCGTGCGGCGGCAGGGGGCACGGCCACACGCAGCAGTCCCTTCATCCCCTCCGAGGGTGGCAGAGCCCATGAGAGGGTGGCAGAGCCCATGAGAGGATGGCACCGTGAAGGGTTCTGGCATCCCGGGGTCCCTCCTTCTCACCATGCACAGAGGCGTTTGGCTGAGCCGGGCGGGTTGGGGCTGGAAGAATCTCCGGCAGGGCTGGATTCAAGCAGGCAGGACAGGGATCTTGAAGAAGGAGCCTGGAGAGGCTTGGACCTGCCTCCAGCCGTGCACCCCCACTCACACGCAGCTGAGCCCCAGCACAGCTCACTGCACCGCTGAGCCCAGCACTTATGGCCAGGCCATGAGGAGCCACCCAGATCAAGTGGCTTCCAGCCCCAGGACATTGCCCCTGGGGTTCAGCATCCCCAAGTCCCCCTCCTGATGCCAGAGCACCCAGCAGTCAGGAGCAGCACTGCTCACCCCCCACCTCCTGCCCTGCAGCCCAAAGGGGAAACTGAGGCACCAGGTTCCCACCAGTGCCCTCAGTGTCCACAGGAGCGCTCTGCCTCACCACTGCTGCGGAGGCAAGCAAACAGAGCCTGGTTGCAAACAGAGGCGGTCGGCAGCACACAGCTGGGCACAAGCGTCCCCATGGCCACTGGGCACAGCCTGGCAGTGGGGCAGAGCACTCAGCACACCCCCATCTCAGGAACCATCCCTGCAGACCACACACCCTGGCACACTGTCCCAGGGCACTCTTGGGCTGCAGCGTGCTGGCCACACACTGGGGGGCATGTGGCACCCCATTTCCTTGCTGACTGGTGAAATAAAGCCAAAGAAGAGCAGCAATGGACAGTGTTCAGAGAGAGAAAGGGGTGGCAGGTGGGACAGTGTGCTCAGACCAGCCCAAAGGATCCCCCAAAGCCCTGGAGACATTTTTCCTCCCCTGTTTAATAAAACACAAAGATCCTAAAAGCCTTGAGAATGCCCACCCTGGCCCCCGCACACCCTGCCCCTCCACACAGTCTGGCAGCAAAGGCAAAACGAGCCCACGGCCTCCTTGGCCTGCAGCCTGCTGTGCTGGAGCGATGGATCTGTGCCCAGCTCCGTCCCTGCTGGGTGATGATGACGTGGGGAGGAAGGCCACAGCGACACCGACAGAGCCATTGCTGTGGCACTGCACACCAGTGCCAGCCCCAAAGAGCTGTGTGTCTGGGTCTGTAACAAAGCTCAATGCTTTTGCTCAAGCAAACTTCAGAGCAGGTGAGGGATTATAGGACAAGACCAGCAAATCTCTGGGCTGGCTTGGTAGCCCTAGGCTGGCCCTGCCTCTGCTCCTGGCAGCAAACAGGCTGCAAATAGAGGAGAGCTCACAGAATGAACACACAGAGGCCAGGAAGGGTCCAAGGCTGCCCTGAGACGTGATGTACCTCTGGCAATCATCTCCCACAGCAGAGGAGAGATGCTACTGAAGCCAAAGGGCTGGAGGATAATGGGTGTAAACAAGACATTACGCAAGGGAAAAAAAACAAGTTGGAAATAGTGTCTGAAACTAGGAGGGAGAAGAGGTGCTGCCCTTTCCTATGGGAGTGACAAAGGCACAGAAACCTCATCCCCTCTGGGAATAGAGACACGCTAAAACCCAGAGGCTGGTGTCACAGAGCTGATGACAACAGGGACAGGACACGGGGGAGCAGATGGGTGATGCTGGCAGGGACTCAGCAGGGCTGGCTCAGCAGATGCTGGGGTGGATGACGGCGCTGGGGAGCTGGCACATTGCAGGCCACAGCCCCTGGGTGACAGAGCCAGAAATGGTAGCTGATGGGCACAGACATCTGTCCCTGCCTCCAGATTGTTCACAGGCTGCTTTTTCCCTGGGGAATGTCCGGGGCAGGGGATGGATCTGTGCGATGCAGGGGCAGGTTGTGCTGTACCACAGAGGCACCAGGAGCCTGAGCAAAAGCCCCACTTGAGGGAACACACTGGGGGATGAAGCATCCCTGGAAATATAACTCATTCTCTATTGTTTCTCTCTCCCTTCCAGACCTCATCTGGCTCCCTCCATTTTCTGGCCACCCATGCACACATGCAGCCAGCTCTCACCACAGTCCCAGCTCCCACCCGGGCTCCGTGGACTGTGGCAGAGCCATGTCCCGCATCCTTGGGGCAGAGGCTGCTCCCTGCATACAGCCACAATACCTCCCCTGTCCCCTTCCTCACCCCAGCCTGGGCTTTGCTGCAGTTCAGTCCCTGGGGAGCCCCAAGAGCTCTGCACCTGCATCCTTGTCCCTGCAGAGACCTCCACAGGGGTGAGGGGACATCTGCTGGGACTGGGGTGTTTGGATCTTGCTTGGGTTGGAGCAGAGCAACGGAGTTGTTGCTGAGCTCTTACCAAACTTCAGCATCTGTTTCCCTGCAATCTCTTTCCCTACCTGAAGGCACTGGGCCTGTGGGTAAGGATGGTCTCTGAGGAGCAAGGACCAGACAGAGCTGAACCATGGGTCCATCCGCCCCGCCTCGATTTGACAGATTCTGGCAAATGGAATCCCTGTCATGCAACAGACCCCTGTCATGCTCACCCACCACCCAGCTCTCCCTGCCTCAGTTTTGCTGGGACTCCCGAACTACTGGACATGGGGTCCATGTCCTTTTGGTTCCCGTTTTCCTCCACCATCTCCATCAGCCTGCTGGGGCATCCCCCATAACCAGCTGCAACAGCTGGTCCCACCCTACCTGCTGTCACATCTCTTTGGGGGGAGTTTGTGGCTCTGATGGACTGCATATCACTTCTTTCCCTCATCTGTTTCTTGCCACTCCCCTAAGACCCCTCAGGCCTGACTGCACTTCAGAGTGATCCATTCTAGTTTTCAACTTTCTGATAAACCGGACAACTAGGAGATAGCCATCCCCTTCCGCTACTGCTCCCACTGCCTAAAGACAGCAAACTGCACGTGGGAACACAACCCTTGAGCCTATTCCCCTCACCAGGCACTTTACTGTATTAACCCTACCAGGGGAGGCAGCGGGGGGACAGCCCTCAGCACACCAAAACCTACTCCTTCCCACAACGTGTTTGCCACAGCCCACATGTCTCCATTGACAGAGCATCTCTGCGCTGTGCTGGAAATTCCAGCAGCAAGTGTGCAAGTCAGGGGCATCCACAAGGCTCCCTACATAGCCGCAGCCTGAGGGATCTCTCCAGCCTTCCTCCCCCAGTACTCCTCCCGCTCCCTGCTCCGCATCCATCCCTCCTCCCGAGCCAGCCAGTGCAGAACATGCCCCTGCCCATGGGCAGGTCCTTCCACGTACAGGTGAAGGCCAGCACACAGAGCTTGAGAGATGCGGGCCCTACAGCATTGCCAGGAGAATTAAGAGGCCAAAAGAGAGGACAAACAGTGGCTTTGAAGCTTGAGAGCTGCAGCCTTGATAACCAACTGCATCCACTCCTGGTCTTTTTCAAGGACATGTCACTCACGGTAATTGCAGGGCAGACCAGCGCAGCCTTTCAACAGAGCTGTCTGCGCTCTGTCCTCCACATTGCAAAGCCCTGCGCAAGCAGGGGAAGCAGTTTTAATTAGCACCGTCTGGTCCTGAGCACAGAAAGCCACAGGATGACACTGCATTTGAGAGGGAAACTGAGGCACAGACAGTCACTTGTCTCCTTCAAGAGGTGAGAGCCCCCGGGATCCATCCCTCGCTGCCAGTGAAACAAACAGATGAGCAGCCCCTTTGCAGGGTATTGCTGCAGCAAATCTTCCCAGGCAGGGCTAACCAGCACGGACAGAATGGGGTTTTGAAGATTTAGGACAGGAGTAAACCCACTTCCCTTGCAGAAGAATCAAACCTGTTGGCCACAGGGATGTAAGAGGAGCTTTTATCCCTGCTGGGAGCTGCCTACTCAAAGGTGCCCCTCTTCGGTCACCTGGAAGTGACATGTCTGGAGGGTGCATCTTATAGAGCAGGAGGATGCTCATTTTGATCCCTGGGGCTGGGAGGGGACCAAACTGAGACCTGGTCTGGGTGATTTTGCAGTAACATAGCTGGGGTCAGTGCAGGTTGGTGGGTGGCCTTTCCAAGCAGCACTACTGCCATTTACCCAGCAGAGCCCACCCATACATCCTTGTCTGGTGTGGGACAGCCTCCTCTCATAATTTTTTTGGCCATCACTACCCTGCACTTTTCCAGTCACTCTCCAGAGGCCTTTTTCCACTGTGTAAAAGCTGTACCCACTCCCAAAAATCTCACCTCAGCATTGTTACCTCCTCATCCCTTCCCGCACAGCCAAGCAGCTGACATCTTAACCTCTCCCGGTAGTGGCAGCTATTTCTAGATCTCCAAGTCCCCTTTTCTGAGCTGGGCATAACTTGCCATCACCTTCTCCAGGGTGCAGGCACCCAGCAAGGAGGCCTTTTTCCCTCAGGACAGCTAACCACATCACTGTGGGATGCCAGGTTGGTACCCAGCTCACAGCCCAGGGTTTCTCCCTGCAACAACCGCTGCACCTCAAGCCCCAAAGCTCATCTGAGGAATTGCTGGGAACAGGCATTTCTCCTCTACCCCAAACAGGAGAAAAGGAGGAGTTTAAAAAAATAAAACAAAACCCAACCACACTCTCACCAAACCCATTTCCATGTTCACTGGGATAAGAGCAATCAGTTTTCTAAAGAACAGCAAAATTGGCCTCTGTTCCATGGCATTCCCCCCAAGTCTGCTGGGGGGACAGGGAAGGCAGGCACTCTCTGAGCAGGTATTCAGGCTCCATGGCAACCATAATGTAATTTTGCTAATCAGGACGAGCACAGATGAAAAGCACTTTTTTACCTGGCAGGAGCACTGAATTCTGACAGGTCCCCATCAGGCTGCCCAGGGATGCCACACAGCAATGGAGCAGGATGAGGGCTGGCTGTAGCCGGGGCATCCTGATGAGAAGCCACAGAGCCCCAGCACTGCATCCCTCATCCAGCACAAGGCTGGAGATCGTGATTTTCTGCTGAGGCCAGGATGAATCACCCAAGATCAAAAAAGCATCAGGTTATTTCTCCCTGAACCACAGATATCTGTCAGCCAGGGCTTTGCTAATGACACACCATTTTCCTGCCTCCCCCTTGCCATCTCCATCGGCTCCTGACACTGCCCCATGGGTCTACATGGGGTCAGCAGAGGCGGCAGAGCCAATGCTGGTATCACAACCACTGATGGAGATGGGATTTTGCAGCCAGAGAGCAGAGGTGCAGCTGCAAGAAATGGGGTCTTTCAGCCCCATGGTCAGAGCACGGCTACCACTGTGTTTTCCCAAACCTGGAAAATCCTCACTTGAGGAGGACGAAAGGCAGCCCACAGCAGTTCCCAAGATTGTGGCAGAGCACTGGGTGAGCCCAAACAAGCCTTGATGGAAATCCTTTGCTCTGGCTGAAATCTGTTCTGCGTTAAAGGCTGCAGTATGTTCAGTGGGCACCTGGCCAAACCAGTCCTGCCTTTGCTCAGCCAAGCCAGGGGAAGCCCAAAGAGAATTTCACCAGCTGAAAACATTCCCACCAATCCAAAATGAGCTTGGGATCACCTTAGCTATAACAAGACCTTCTCTGAAGCACAATTAAAGCAAGCATGGATCCAGACCATCTTCCCAAGCACCAAGAAGTTACCTTATGGGCTCTATATACTCCTTTTCACTCCTCCTTCGTGAGTTATCAAAAATCAATAACTACGTGGCATGGTGCAGGGATGGCCTCTTTCTCTGATCCTTGGTTCAGAGCCGCTTCACATTCACAGGTTGATTTAAGGTGCTCCCTGGGTCTCCCGGGACTGGTTGCCAGGACTTCTACTAGCTCTGCCACCTGGTGATGCTCATGGTAAATATTAATTCCCTGCCTGTGTATTGCTTTCAGCAATTCATAAGCCTTTAAATGGGACTGGGAAGCAGCTTCCAGCTGGAAGGAAAAACAGCTGCTCAAGTTACGCCAAACTCTGTTTGCAAAGAACACGGGGTGAGGAAACAATGTCTGTGACAGGATCCCATTTGCCATCCAGTGGCTCACTCTGAGCCACGATCACACCCTCCAGCCATGAAAAAAACCCCCACCAGCTACAACAGCAACATCCCAACAAAACACAAGCATGGCAGCAAACAGAAGGGAAACTCATCACAGGGTCTGCAGCACTGGCCCCAAAGTCGTTTGCTAACAAGCATCTCCCAGGTCCAGCACAGGGCAGGGCTGAGGGGACAGGGTCTTCTGCAAGTGCCCTGTTTTTCATGGTGTCACCCCCAGACACCGATTTAATCATCCCATTATTGGCACTGCAATTTTCCTTATCGCTTTGTGCCTTTGCAGCTTGACAACCAGCAGCTGAGGACAGTGGGAGTATTTTATGCTGGGTGCTGGCACCTTTACTGGTTCACTGGGAGAAGAAAAGGGCTGGGGGTAAGAGGGTGGCTGCCCCACATCTGCAGCATCCTCTCCTAGGGCACAGTAAAAGTTGTGTGGGGCAGGTGGGAGAGGTGAGAAGGCTTTGGAGAGGGTCACCCTGTCACATGAAAAGTCACAGCAGTCCCAGACACTGCATTTCAACCAAGTATGGACCCATGTGGTGATCGTAAGGGGGTGGAAATCTACCAGCAGATCTGGGTTCAGGGTGCCCAGTGAGACCCCAGCACCTCCAAGGGTGCTGCCAACTCTCCTTACAGACCCGCCTGTCCCACATGTCACATCCAAAGCCCTTTTCACACAGCCACAGAGCCCGACTGCCAGGCATGGGACAGGATGCTCTCCCCGCATCTTCTCTGTGCAAAAAGTACCAGGCTCTGCTCCAGGCCCTGGAACAGGTTTTTACTCTAAGCCTCACTTTTTAGGCATTAATAAACCTCAGGGCTAAACTTTTCCAGGCTTGTTTTGCATACAAAGGATAAATTCAACTCAAAAAAGCGGGACATGTGCTCACACATTTTTTCCAGTAGAAAGTTTGTGTTTCAGCTAGAGAGAATCAACGCTCAAGGCACACCACAAGCTCTCAGGGATGCCAACAGGGTATCTAGAAGAAAACATCTAGCAAATTTGCTGAGGGTTAAGTTCTGAGCACAGATGGAAGATGGCACCTCAATGTGCAAGGTGGCTATCAGCGCTGCTTCTGTGCTAGAGAGTGGGGATGCTCAGGCTCCACTGGGGAAGATCCCCAGTCCAGCTCCTTCAGAAATTTGTAGTGTTTTGCTGCCAGTAGACTGGAGCTGGATATGAGGAGAGCTCCAGGGGCAGCTCCCTGCTCCTTGTACAACCTGCCTGACTATGCCCTTGGTTCATGGAGAAGGGGCCATTGAAGAGCCCAAGGAGAATGCATAATCCAGAAAATCCCATTTCTCCTCTGGGATAGATCATCTATAGCCTGACAGGATAGATAAGCAGCAGAAATGGGAGAGATGCAGAGTGCTCACCTGCATCTCCCATGCCTGTTGGTGTAACCTCTCCACCCCCATCTGCAAACCAGAGGTGGGGACATGGGCACTAACAGGTTAAGTGGACATGTGCAGGGTGGCATGACCAGGTGACAGTCACCCTGGGGAACCACAGCAAGACACCAAAGTCACCCTGCCTTTGGCTGAGACCTTAGGGACACCCAGGGGAGAGAAGAAGATTAGGGATGATAATTCTCTCTAAGTGGAGTGATAGAGATGAGAGACTCTCAGCCTGATTTCCACACTCAGAAATAAACCAGAATGAATAATTAAGCATCTCACCTGCAAGCACTGAGCATAACCCCAAATCCACATCTCACCAGTGCAGCAGATCCAACCAGTCCAGTTTCCCTCTCTGTCAGGACAGCAGTCAGTGGGTGAAAGCCATCAGGCTGGCACAGCCTCACCGCAGGAAAACTCCCAGTGCTGCCCAGTACGACATGCTCCCAAACCAGGGAACACGCTCTGGGGTGACTGCACGCACCCCCACTTCTGCCCAGACCCCATCATGGCCCAGCAGCCACCCCCTTTCAAGCCTGGAAGCAGCAGCATCCCCCAACCACCCCACTAGCCCTCCCTACAGCCTCCCCCAGCCCTTTTATAGCCCTGGGAAGCCCCCGCAGCTGGGCCAGGCTGGGCAGCACCTGGGTGATGGGGTGGGCTGAGTTAACCCTCTATTTACCAGCCATCAGCCTAATGCTGCCCTCACCAGCAGAGGAGCTTTTTTTTTTTTTTCCTAGAGGAGGTTGGGGACAGTTGTGCATCCGCATGTTTCAACTGCCCTGTCCTACCTCATCCCATCGGTCCGCTCTCCTGTGCCTCAGTTTCCCTTTGTGTTCCTGCTTGCCTCTGCTAGTCTAAGGAATTCTTCTTTTCTTTGAGGTGTTTCCCAGACAGGCGAGCATCTCTCTCCATCCCAGCTGGCTCGCCACAAGAACTGGGGCAGGCACACTCTGCTTCCAGCATCTCCAGCTGGTGGGAAGGATCTGAGGTTACAAACCCAGCCCCTAAAAGGGTTTCCCTCCTGCTGACCCTGAAGCTCTCAGATGCGGCTTCCCAGCCAGGCTTGGTGGCCTCCCAGCAGCATCTTGCCCTCTGTTTGCTTCCCGTGCCCCAAAGTCCCCAGGAGCTGGGCATTTCCAGCTGCTCCACTGAGAAAACAGGATTAAACGCCGGAGCTGGTTGGGGTTTCCTCTCCCCGGCCGTGCCAGGCTGCTCTGACAGCAGTGCTGAGCGGCAGCCTGGCACTGCCTGCCTGCATTTGGCCCAGATCCCATTTACTCCACACTTTTCTCTGGCCCACAGCCTCTCTCCGTCTTGCCGGCACTGCGGCAGACCCCTGCACTGAGCCTCAGCCTCAGATGTGCCCAAAATCTCCCACGTGGCACGTGCTGGAACCCACAGACCTCCCAGCTGCTGCAGAAAGCAGCGGTTTTCAGTGGAAAGCAGGAATTTGGATGGGACTATGGTGGATTAGACACATGGCCAAGAGATGGCATCTAATTCACTCAGGACTGGTGTGAATCCCACCCCACGTGGCTGCCGCTAATGACAGGCTTTAAATAAACGAACAAATGCTGGGCAAATGGGAGAGATTTTCCTCTGGCACCATGTGGCATCGCCTGCGATATTTCTTCTCTGACTCTCCCTCTGTGCACTTCTCATCCCCATCTGGCAGGTTTTTTCCATCCCTCTCCCTTTTCCCACTAATAATGTGACTGATGCTACCCAAATCCCAGGAATGGAGAGGTGTGAATGGGAAAGAGCTTCTGGTGAGATGCCATAAGCTGCTGGTCCAAGAGCACCATGAGCATAATTTCAAAGTCTCCCTTGCTGGTGCCTTCTGCCTGCATTAATTTAGACTGATTATGTCCACTATGAAGCGATCAGAGCAGATTTTCTTTGTCCCAGCTCTGGATTTGGACACGGTGCCCGGTGATGATTTGAACTGGGAGAAACCCACTCGTCAGAGAGTTGATTCAGGGCCACCCCAGGGTGCGGGGAACCCCCTCTTTGCTGCTGCACTCGCTGTTTGCAGACACAACCACCCTCAAATTCACTACACAGGCAGCTGGTCTGGGGGAAAGTGCTGGCAGTGGGGTACAGACCCCCAGAACAGGGGCTGCGAGCCCCCGGCCAGCTCACAGAGGGACAAACACACCGGTTTTCTCCCTGGGGTGTGTTGCAACTGGAAGGGAGGTTCTTTGCAGGCCACACGGAGGGGTGACAGTCCCCGTTTGGCCTCCCAGGGCTGTGGCGTGGCCCGGCGCCCCGACGCCGCAATGATGGGCGGCCGTGCCCGCGCCGTGGCCACCATTCGTGGCAGTTTGGCTCCCTCTGGTGGAACCACATGGGAGCTCCGGCGTGTCCCACGGCCACGGGCCACCACGGGCCGCCACCCGCTGGCCCCGCTGGTGTGAGTTGAGTGTCCCCGGCAGGGCAGGCACCCCGGGGACATGCTGGCACGGTGACCCCCTGGGGAAAGGGGGCGTTTGGAGTCGGTCTGGGCTTGTCCATGGAAGGGTGTGTCGGGGTTTGGTGGAATAAGGGGTGTGAAAGAGGGGGAGAAGGGGTGCAAAAGGTTTGCATGCAGGGGAGAGCCTCTCTCAGGGCTCCTCAGACAGTCCTCCGCAGCCCCACCACATCCTTCTGTGTCTAGCTACTTGTGGTCATTTATTGTCCCTCTTTCCCTTTGCCAAGAGGACTTGAGGGGTGGATCCTCACCAGATCAGCAGAAGCTTGGTCCCTTAATTGCAGTCATGGTTTGGGGGAGGCCAGAGCAGGTGGGGTACAGCAGCGGGGGTGATGGGGTGGGGAGAGAGGGCACAGCACCAGTGGCTGAGGGGGAAAGGCAGGCAGTGGAGAAGGTTTTGGGGGACATGGGGTGGTGGGAGGGGGACATAAACCCCCTTGGTGTTCAGCACAGCCTGGGAAAGCAGCACTGCCAAGCCTGGTCCCTCCGGCTGGGGAAGGCTGTGGAGCACAGGATGGGGACAAGGGGTTTGTGGAAGTGTCATGTGTCCACACGATGGCACCAGACCTGGAGCGGCGTCCCCAGCCGGGATGGCATGGCAGGACATTGTCCCCAGGCCACAGGGCCAAGGGCCTCAGGGCTATGTGACCCCACACCTGGGAGAGACAACAGCTTTTTTGGCAGTGCCCCTCTCGTAAAGGGGATTTAGGGTCAGGGCTGTGCAACAGCTCCCTAGCAGCAGCTCCTCTCAGCATCCCTCCAGCTTTGGCTGCTCCCACTAGAAAAAGGAAGGAAGTGTTTAAAACCTGGTCCTTGTTCCTCTATTCCATTCCCGGGTGTCATCTGCTGTCTCATCTCTCTCTACAATCCTCACCTGGCTCAGGTGTGCAGAAAGCCACCCTGCCGGGCACGTACCTCCGCGTGCAGGGACAGAGCCTCCCACGTCCCCACCCTTCCAGACAAACCAGAGACCCCTCCCCTGGGGAGGGGGGTGGCAGAGGCATGGGAGTGGGAGGCAGTGGGACAGATCCTACCTCATCCTTGAGCAGCTGGCAGGACACTTGGGGGCTGCTCAGTGGGGACCAGGATCCGTTACTCGGGGTCTGGCAGATGAGGGCTTTGACCATACTGTTCCATCCCACAGTAGCCTGGGCGAGGAGAAGGGGCCAGGCTGGAGGGCACAGGATGATGACCATGCTGATGGCATCTCTAAAAATCACCCATGTTAAACCACATGCTATGCAGCTGATCCTGCACGGGCTCAGCACCAATGGGATTAGACCCCAAACCTCTCAGCAGGCACCCAGGCTCTCCTCTGTCTCCAGTGCAGCCCTGTGTCCTGGGCTGGTGGCTGTGGGTCAAGATTCTCCTGCTCCTCACCTGCTGAATTCTTCCCATGGACTATGGGGTCCTTCCTCTCCTGACACCACAGCCAGATTTTCACCTGGCCCTCTCCCCACAACACAATGCACATTAGTAGAGGATGAGGCCTCCAGAGGGGACTTTGGAGAGCCCAGGGCGGGCTCAGGGTCCCTTTGATGGAGCTCCCCCTTCGCCTACGTACTTTGGCTTTCTGCTGCTCATAGCTCTGCCTGCTGCAGCTTGTGTAGGCTTGGTGACAAGTTTTCCTTGTTGGTTTCTGCAGTGGTCCGGGGGTCCAACACAGCAGCGATGCGCGCAACACTCCTCGTGCCACCAGCAGGACGAGCATGTGTCCTGGAATGGGGCTGTAGGCCCCCTCCATCCCCTGTTCCATCCTCTAGCCACAGCTCCAGCCAGACCCCTCATCTCCACGATTTTAGCAGAGAAGCCCTCCCCCCAGCTGCCCCCACACTGGGGAGTCACCCGAGCACCCCATCACCATCCCTGTCCCTGTCCCCATCCTCGTCCTGTCCCCTTCCTCCCCCAGGAGCCCTGCAGCCCCCCCAGTCCCTATAAGCTCAGCAGCTGTTTAACCAGCAGTGAGCCAAGATCCCATCGCAATAAACAGCATCTCAGTCCACCCTCGTGCTCCTCCGTCTGTCCACCTCCATCTGCCAGCTCTTGTCCCACATCTGACTGGCAGTGCCCTGCGAGTGGGGTTTGCCCTTTCCCCATCGCTCCATCTCACCTGCGCAGGACAGAGATTTGGATCAACGGTCTCTACAAGGCTTTGGAAATAACACAGAGGCCGGGGGCTTGCTGGAGAGAAAGACGACACTGCAGAAGAGCCAGTTTGGCCAAAGCCAGTGTTTCACCACACGATGCTGAGCTATTAGCCCCAGGTAACCCCTTACCTTCCCCACTCAGCATCGTTAGGAGGGCTCAGGCCGCATATCCTGGCTTTCCCGTCTCCCTCTATCCAACTAAGCTGGCTGCTGCCTGCCCTGCGCTGCTCTAAGTAGCTTTGGCTAAATCCCCGCTTGGAAGAAGCTGTTAATCCCCGCAGCTTCGTGGCCAGCGGGATCACAGGCAGCACTGGAGCAGGCAGCAGCCTTGGGGGTGCCATGGTGGAGGGGCAGGGTACGTCCCCAAGGAAAAAGGGCAGCGAGCAGTCATGCCCACGGGTTCACCGCTGCCAGCCCAGCGGAGCAAAGCCACCCAGCTGTGACACTGCCTGGACCAGCCCGGGTCCCAGAGCTGGCAGCAGGAGGGGAGCAGGGATTTGTGCCTCGGAAGGAGAAGCTCCATCACTTTCTGCGAAGCAGATGTCAGGGTTTAGGAATAAATCACCTCCAGCACGAATGCAAGCTGGAGGAAACGTAAAAACGCCAGCCTACCAGCAGGCACGGGGACTGGGACCAGAGCGAAAACCGGGCTGCAGCTTTAGCACTGGTGCGTGGCTAACGCCACCCCAGCGGGTCCCACGGTCCCCAACCCGCCCTGGCCCACCCGTGCCCCGCTCCCCACGGAGCCCAGCCCCACCGCCGCCTGTTTCCACGGGGAAGCGCGTTTCCCGCGGAACGAGAGGACGTTCCGGACGCGGGCCGCTTTTCCGCCAGGATTTCTAAAAATAACAACTCAAGCCGAGCCAAAAAAGCTTTATTTTCATTTCCCCCCCCCCCGCGCCCCGGTTTAATGAGCAGCTTTTGCTGTTCCCCCGGGAGGAACCGCCCCCCTGGGATGGGGGCAGCGCCGCGGTCCGTGCCGGGGGGGGCGGCACCGGCCCCGGGACCGCCCTCCCGGCCCCTCCGTGCCCCCCCCCGCCGCACCGACCCGTCGCCATGGCGACAGTGACCTCACGCGGGGACGGACGAGCGGACCGGTCGCGTAGCAACCGCCCCGGTGACATCAGAAGCCCGGTCCGGTTCCCACGGCAACCCGCGGGGCAGGGGGGGAGGCCGGGGCCGTTCGCGGGGGGGCCGGGGCAGCGGCGGGGTCCCCCTGCCCCGCAGCCACCGCCTCCCCACGGGCCCCCGAGCCCCGCGGGAAAAGGGTTAAGGCGCATAAATCAGCATATCTTAGTGACGTCGGCGGCGGAGGCCCTGCGGCCAACCGCGGGGGGGCGGTGAATAAAGAAATGAGCCCCAGCCGGCCCTCGTGGGGTTTCTAGGGGGTAAAAAGGGGCAGTGCCTCGCTCCTAGAAAGCCCCAGCATTGCTCAGCCGCACCCCGACCCTGCCCGGGGCGGGGGGGCGCTCACCCAAACATGGATCCCCCGCCCTGCTGAGTAAGGGGACCGGGGTTGATGCACCGTGGGGGTCACTGCGGTGGCAGCTCTTGAGGGAGAAGCACAAAAGGCCAGGTGCTCCTCGGGGTGCAGCGGCGTGAGAGCATGACCGCGATGACACATCTGGTGTGAGATGCTTCCTGCAGCCCAAACAAACACACGCGCACCCCTGCAATGAGCATCCTTCCCCCCCATATAACGTGGGCACCCCTCAGCCTGGCCCTGCACGCTCTGTCCCATGGCTCCAAGCCCTGGATGTCCCTCCAGCCTCAAGTGAGACCAGGGCAAAAAGCAGCTTTTTTGGACCCTGGATAAACCTCTCACCACCCTGGGCTACCAGTCCCCAAACTGGGACGATAAGGCTATGCTCATAGACGTGATTGGTGTCATCCGAGGCCTTTGCAGAAATTAATCCCTAGCGTCACTGGTGTCCCCAGTGGGATTAGCCACTAGATAGCACTCTTGCTTTTCACATGGGCGAGGGAGCTGGCAGGTATTTGGCAGCAGGGAGAGGGGATGCTGAAGGCAGCCTGTTCACCCAAGCGCTACCCACCACGCAAGACGTAATCCCAAACGGGATGCGCTGCAGTGGCTGGGAGAGAGCCAGCTCCTCCGGCCCTGCCGCCAGCCAAATATAACCATGGAGGGGTGACTTTCAGCGAGGAAGCGATCTGCACAGCTGTACGGGCAGGGTGAAACACAGCCGCCTCCATGGCGGTGACTGCTCATCCCATGGGATGAAAGCAGGAAGGATCAAGGGATGCTTTTTGGTGGGGGAAAGGGCTGCATCTTCGTTTTGCAGCTCGCTGGACATGGTCCCATCAGTGGGATAATGACTCCTTCCTGGGACCACCAGCTCCGCAGGGACGCACCTACGTAGAAGGCACTCACTGTCACCGGGAGAGTCTGGGCTTATCCCCATGACCCAACACATGCTGAAATTCCCCTCGTGCATTTATTTCCCTCTTGGAGGCTGTGACTCACGCTCTCCGGCTGCCTGTTTACAGGCTGTTTTCCCAAAGCCCCTGCAGATGCAATGACCAGTCGAGAGGAACTGGGCTGCTTGCCCAGGTCTTTGAGGGAAATCCCTGCCTGGAGGTCTGGGAGCATGAGGGAAGGGGCAGGAGTAGGACACTTGCACACTGGGACATCTCTGATGGGACAGAGGCCACCGTATATCCCACAGACTGGCTACACCCAGGAGCCCAGGGCAATGCCAGGGCTGGCACCACCAGCCTGCCTGGCATTGCTCTGGCAGCGGGTGCCTGCGGGGCAGAGGTGGGTACCACCCACACAGCTCCATCTCCAAAAGGTCAAGCATCACCAGCCTGGAAACGATCCCTGTTCTGCCTCCTTTCATCTCCCATCAGTGGGTGCCCTGTGTTCCAAGCCCCTTTTGGGACAGGGATCGGGGGGAAGGACCGCAAGAGGGTCCCAAAGGGATGGGAGGGCAGGAGGCTGGAGGGAGCCCCGAGGGCTGGCAGTTTGCCCTTGAAATAGCCCCAGAAGGGGGTTCCTGGTGTGTGCATCCCAGCCCTGCCTCCCTGGGGATGCTGAGGCGCTGGGGAGGGGGAGTGGGGGGAAGCTGTGTTTTGTGGTTTCACGGTGCATCTGTGCCCTTTGAATCCCCATGTGAATGTGGAGGTGGTAAAATGTCACCAGCTGGGCCATAGGGAAGGGGGCCGGGCATGTAAAACCCCAACAAAGGGCGGCCATTGTCTGGGGAGATGCGGTGGGGGGCCAGCGGGGGAGCCCACTGTGTGCCCCTTGAACCTCCCAGCCCCCGCCACCCCACAACTCAGGTGCCTGATGAAAAGGCAGCTTTACCCCCCTCCTGAGTCCCCCATGGGAGGTGATACAGATCCCCGGTTTCTCCGGGCATGGCCAAAACGTGTCCCTTGCTGGAGGCAGAGGGGAACATGGTGTGCCCCAGCCCCTTGACTCTGCTCTGGGCTGCTGGGGCCGTTCTGCTCTCTCCAGGCCCCCGTTCCCACGTCCTGGCAAGCCCGGCCTGCGTGGGCAGATGGGACAATCCTGCTCAGGCGTGAGGAGCAGCCCGCTCCCCCCCCCGTCCAGCTCCATTTCAGGGCCTTTTATGGCCATCGGCTCCGGCAGGGCGGCAGCCGGGGTGGCTTCCCAGCCAGCCCAGTCCCTGCCAGGCAGGGGGAAGGGACACTGATCAGGGCACATGGGGATGCCCCAAAGGCAGTTCACCCTCTGCAACCCCAGGGCATCAGCTCCTGCCACGGAACAGCAGCATTTTGGGGGCACCGTGTCCAGCACGCTGCCAAGTTCACTTTGTGCCTGTTTCCATGCACTGGGATGGATCGAGCGAGGGATACTCACAAATACTTGACAAGGGTGTTGTGAAATCCACAGGGTCCCAAGCGGGGGGAACTATGGCACAAAAAGCCCTTCACTACATGGAGCAGGGCTGAACACCCAGTCCAGCTTTGGGGCAAGGTGCTGGGGAGCTGGTGTGCACCAGGGTCTAGGTGGATGGAGGGAGGCGAAAGCCCTCCAAGCCCTCGCCCGCATCCCAGGCTGACGAGTTCCCGCACTCCATCCCAGCCCCAGCTGCGTGTAGGCAGAGACAAAGCAGCTCCCCAGCCCTGGGATGAAAGGTGCTGCCACAAACAGCACCTGTCATTTCCTTCTCTGTGGCGGGAGCTATGGAACAGGTTCTTCAGCAACACGTTGGCAGAGCAACAGGACTGGGAGAGGCCGGGAAAGGTGCCAGCCGAGACTTGGCACCACTGGCCAGAGCTGCCCTGTGTGCCGCCAGGAGAGGGGCCCCTGGACCATGGCCATGCCACGGGAAGCCGAGCTGGCTGGGTGCAGAAGGGTGCTCTGTGGCCACTAGCCTGGGCCAAACCCCCCCGGGAAGAAGCTGTAGAGCAAAACACGCTCAATTTAGTGCATTCATGGAGCTGGGACCCAAACCTACCCACCAGCTCCAGCGAAGGTCCAGGGAGAGAGATGCCCATGACAGCTGAGTGGCCAAGGGTGCAAGGCTGCACCCTGTCCCGCTGGGCTTGGCACTGAGATTCCCCCTCCCAGCTGTAAACCTGGGTCCCAAATGGGGTCCCCATCCCCATTCCCAGGCCGGGGGCTGCTGGGGAGGGGGCGCAGACATGCTGGCAGCTCCGCAACACATGTATCCCAGTCTGAGCCCAAGTGTGGGAGTGTATAGGGCTTTGACGCAGGACATGTGTGATGGGAGAACTGTTGCCAGGCTCAGGGAGGGATCCAATCGCACCGGGGTTGTCTCGGCAGATTAAGGATTGGAAAGCTCTGGTAATTACTTTGCAGTATAAAAATAGGCCCGCCTTTATCCCTCGCCCTGATCTCCCACTCCCGCCTCGCCCTGCCCCGCTCCTCCCCTCCACCCAAGGGCGAGCAGATGTCACCCACCCGGCAAACGCGGCAGGAGGGCGGAAAACAGCTGCCGGCCTGGCGCTGGCGTTTCTAGGGCGGAGGGGGTAAAAAAGACGGTGAGGGGGGCCGGGATGGGGTGGTGACACCAGCACAGCGATGGCATCTGGCTGGCACATGCAAACCCTGCAGATCAGGCAGCTGGGAGAGGAGCCGGGGCACACGCAGAGGTGTCCCCATGTACTGCAGGGCATCGTGCCAGGGGAGGGACGAGCCCGGAGACACCAGCAGAGCACATGCCCAGTCAGAAGAGGACCACATCTGCAGGACCACATCCGTAGGACCCTTTGACACAAAGAGGGAGCATGGTCCTGGCTCTGACCACCCTCAGTGGTGGCTCCAGGAGGACCCAAGAGAAGGCTGCTCCAGACACAGAGCATGGAGTGGCATGGACTGACTTCCCAAACCTCCCGTTTCCCTTTGCTGGGGCCTGGGGACACGTGGTATTTGGAGCCACAGGGACACAGCATGTGGCAAACACTCCTGGACGTGTCATCCAGCCTGTCTTCTCACCTTCTTCTGCAGGCTGCAATAGCTCTGGCCAATCTGTACCTCATAGCAAAACCAAAACGTGGCCTCTCCCTCCTGTCCCCATCCTCTGGCCCAGGCCAAAGGAAAAGCTGCTCCCTGCGAGGCCTCTGCACAGCCAGCATGCAGGCAGCAGAGCCGGCAGCAGAGCACGCCGGAACCTGTAGTCTGGCAGCAAGCCCCAGCATCTCGCATGCAACCCGTTTAACCCTGCAGGCTCCCACCCAGCCCAGCCCCGCCGGGGAAACAGCTCAGCTGCATCCAGACGCTTCTGGGTGTGGAGGCGGCAGCTGCCACCCCGTTCCAGGCTGTGCAAACCTCAGGCTAGTGGAGCAGTACTGTAAATATGTCCTTTTGCGAGACTTGGTCACGCAGCCGAGATCACGTAAGGAGAAGCGCTGCCCCAGTGCGAGTCCTCCGCAGCCGCGGTGCCTGCGCAGCGCAGCCCGCTCTGCCCGAGTCTCCCCATCTCCGGGTTCACGGGGAGGGCACTGGGCTGCAGAGCAGGGAGGTGGCTGGCAGAGCGGTGGGTGGATCGTGCAGGCAAGCGCAGGCAACATTTCTGCCACCAGCACAGAGAGGGGACAATGCCAGCCCCACGAATCCCACTTCTGCCCCCTCCAGCCACCTTTTTTTTTCTGCGCTGCCACCCGCACTTTCCTTTACAAGCACAGCAGCCCTAAAACCACCTTGTACAGAGCTGCAAAGCCCCTGCAAAGGCACCCCCATGCCCACACACGTATTCACTCCCCCGCCCCGCGCCATGCCGCACACTGGGCACTCTGCATCTCTTAACCCATGTGCAAATCCTGTATCCCCCCTGTACCCCGAAACCTGCGGCAGGATGCCTGGGGAGAGCAGAGCCCCCTCCCTCCACCCCTCGGGATGGCTGCAACCCCAGTTCCATGCATTCCCCCAAACCGGGGTGATGCTGCGGGCAGGATGCCCCAGCACCCCCCTGCCCTCGCACGATGCACCGTCGCCCCCAGCCCGGTTTGCAGTCGAACAACCCTCCCCTCCCGCCGGTATTTTTCCACCACTTCCCTCCTCCGCTCTTTTGTTCTTTGCAAATCCCGGATCCGGCCCCCTCCCGGCAAGGGGGTTCCATGCACCCCCTTGGAATTCACCCCCCCCGGCGAATCCCGCCGGGGTGCCCCGTTGCCCTCGGTGGGGGAGCGGGCGGGGGGTGCCGGGGGAGGGAGCTGAGCCCCGGCCCGGCCGACCCCGCCCGCTTGCCTGGCTGCGGCCGCTGCCTCCTTCGCCGCTGCCCTGCGCCTGGGCTGCCGGAGCCGCCATGGGGCACCGGAGCCGCCGCGGTACCGGAGCCTTCCAGGGGTGCCGGAGGTACCGAGCTGCCCGGGTGCGGAGCGGCCTGGAGGAACCGGACCCGCCGCGGTGCCGGAGCCGCCGGAGCCGGTCTCGGCGCCGCCGCTCTCCGCTCCTCCCCGCCCTGCGCCGCTGCCTCCCGCTCCCCCGGGCCGCCACCGCGGGGCCCGGCCGGGGGGGCTGCGTGCTCCCCGCCCCGCTACCGGCCGGCCGGGGACCGGGACCGTGGCTGGGGAAGGACCGCGATCCTCGTTCTCCCCTCCAATACCTGCTGCAGTGGGGGATGTGGTCTCATCCCCCCCGCTCCCCCGCTGCAGTCCTTCCCCACCCGCCCCAAATCTCTGCTCCTACAAGGTCTGCCCCCCGCCCTTTTCTCCCCCGGTCTCTGCTCCCCAGCACCCCCGTACACAGCTCCGTTCTTACCAGACCCCTTTCTTCCGCCTGCCCTTCAATCTCTGCTTCCAGAGCTGCTGCTGGCAGAGTGCCCCCCCCCCAGCTCTCCCCTCTCTGGGGTGTAGATGACCTCCCCCCCATCACCGCGATGCCCCATCAGCAGTGTTCAGTCCCACCACGGAGACACAACCCCATCCATGTCCCCCACCCTGGGGAAGGGGACTCCCAGCCCACCCGAAGCAGGTTTCACCTCCCTTTCCCCTTGCAATAGGGACCCCCCGATCATCTGTGCTGTGGGGAGAGGTTGCTCTGCAGCTGGAGCAAGCAGGACCCCAAGCTGCAAGCGGGGTGGGATACCAAGGGAGCTGGGGAGAGGGGCGCAGAGTCAGCCCCCTGTGCAAACCAGCAGGGTCTCCCTGCGTGCAGTAATGGACATGCTGAGACTGTCCCAAGGACAGAGGGAGCGACATGTACCTGAGGAGCAGAGGGAAGGGTGACCAGTCCCTCCTGATTGGCCTTGGGTGAGTTGTTAATTGCCCTGTGCCATCATGAGAGGGGTCCCCTGGCCCCGAGCTTCCTACAACAGGCGATGTGGGGGTGCAGCTGACTGATTGGGGAGGGATCACAGTGGGGCTGCAGCAGCCTCGGCTCGAGCCCTGAGCTGCTGTGAAATTCAAACCCGACCAGGCAGGCTCATTGCTTGCCTGGGCAGTGCCCCCCGCCCGGCAAAGCACCCACAGGCAGCCGTGCTGGCAGCCACAGCCCACCCGTGGATCCAACCTGGCCCTGGCCACCCACCTCCAGAGCCCAGCTCTGGGTCATCACTGCCACCCCATCCCTGCCCCAGAGCTGCTGAGGACGAGCCACTCCTATCTCCTCTCCGTGGCAGAGAAGGACTTGCCGGAAGGACGGAAATCTGAGCTGCTCTGGCAGGGAAAAGGGAAGTTAAACCTCCCTCCTCCCTCCCTGTTTTGATGGGGAAATCTGCACAAATCCAGTGTTATCCTGGTGCTTTGGGGCTGGGGCTGTGCCCAGCTGCTGGCAGAGCCCGCACAGCCTGGCACAGCCTTCCCTGGCCGCCCGGCCGCTGCGCTGAGACCGTGCCAACTCGTTTCACACAGGCCGCTTCGCAGCCTTGCTTGGCTTTGCCTGCTGGAATGAGCGGAGGAGGAGGAGGAGGGCTGGTGCCCCAGCAGGGAGGAAGGACCGTCACTGGTCTCCTGGTGACACTCGGTAGACTCATTGCATCTGGTCTCTGCCTTTCCCTTCCAGCTGCCTGGGAGCTCTGCTGTTCTGCAAGCCACACGTCCCCAGGCACTTGTTAGGGGCAAGGGACACCCTGGACATGCAGGGGGCGAGTGCGGCAGCTCTGGGCTATTTGGGAGGTGGAGGGAGCTGGATGACAGCAGCTGGATGGGGGATGGCACCATAGCACATTGCACAGGAGGGAAACTGAGGCATAGCAGCTGCAGGGGCTGCACCCAGGAGCTGGTGGGAGGTTCTGCCCGGCTCTCTGGAGGGCAGTGCCCGGGTGGAGCGGTCACAGTGCTTCCTGGGAGGGTGGCAGAGCTGATGGCAGCAGAGATAATGCTAAAAATACACCAGCCGCTTTGTTGCTGGCGACAATAGCCTGCAGTATTTTTAGCTGTTGTGGCGTTAGTGGTTTCTCCCGTCCCGCTGCTGCCCCATCCTGCCCTCTGTGCCGCCGGGCCCCCCGCAGCTCCCTGGGGCTGCTTCCCGGTGCTGTGGAAACGGTAACGTTAGAAACCAAATACAAACGCCTCACCCGCTGCCACCCCCGGCTGAGTCACGGAGCTGCCTGCTCCCCTCGCCCCTGCATCCACCTCCCATCCCCAATCCCAAAAGCTGTAGCTGGTGTCCCCCAATCCAGCCCCGCTCCCGGTTACAGGAGGATTGTCTCTCCTGGGGCCAAGCTTGGGGCTGATTTCATTTTCCACCATCCCAGGACCCCAGTAGCTGGGGATTTATGGAGCAAACCCAGCAGGGTGGCATTGCTGTCCCTAACCCCATGACATCCCCTTGCTTCCATACTGCAGAGGGACAGACCCCGAGCGGTGCCCGGTTTGGCAGCGCTGCCCCAGCGCTCGCCCCCAGACCTGCCGGCAGCTGCGGCTCTGGCACAGCCCCTGCCCGCTGCCGGGGATAAAAACAGCCGGGCAGGAGCAGGCAGAGGCAGAAAGAACTGCTTTGCACCCCATGGCGAGGGCCAGGCTGGGGTGCTGTGCCTGGCCCCCCATCCCATCAAAGGGAAATGGGGTGTATGAGCAGGGGAATGGGGTTTTGGGGTAACAGCAGTGGTGGGATGAGAAAACAAGGCAGCTCTGCTCTGCCCTTGAGGGGAGTGTCAGTGCTGGGTTACTGCCCAACCCAGCACATCGGTGCCCTCATCCCACCTCGTGAGGGGGTAAGGGATGAGCAGGACCCCCTCCCACCTCCCAGGGGTGAGGGGATGTCCCACCACGGTGGGACTGCTGTGCTGCCCCAGTCCCCACAGGGGTCGTGGGGTGGTTTTTGGGGAGCTGGCAGGCTGCGTAGGGCAAGCAGGTCTGTAGTCCCATAACCAGCACTGCAGCCCCGCTGCCGGGGCTGTGCACACTGGGACTGCCCTCCCTCCATCACCCACGTCCCAAAGGCCCCGGCACCCATGGAAGCAGCAAATTGTGTTTGCAGGCCGGGAGAGCGGCCACACCATCTTCTGCTTAAAATAAGACAGCGGCCAGCAGCCGGGCTGGGGCGGGCGGCCGCGGCTGTGACTATGTTAGGATGTTCTGGGGCTGAGGGCAGATCACGTCGCGGGTACAAATTAATTAACACTAAGCAGTTTTGGACGGCATCCCAGGCTTTTTTTTTTTTTTTTCTATTTTCATTTTAGCCAACTCCAAGCCTGCCAGCATCTGCTGGGTCCTGGGTCTGGTGGGAGCTGGGGGTGTACAGGAGCACCCATGTAGCTGCCCCAGAGCCTGCGGGTGCTGGGGGGGCATCACAGGCACCCCACTTGCTCAGTGCCTCCCCACTCCCCAAAACATGGGTGCTCCCGCTGACCCCAGGGCTTCCTGGCTTTGCAGGCCAGAGTGACCAAAGGCAGGTTTTGGGGCCAAATATGGCCCCCACTTTTTGGCTGTGGGGTTTTTTTACCCCTCCTCTGTGCCTGTGAGAGGCTCACACACACACTTAGTGCCTGGCTTGCAGCCCTGAAAATGATCTTGGAAAGGGATTTTTAAATAAAAGTTATAAGCACCGTCAAATGGTACTTTTATTACTCAAAAATGCTGGGGGGGGTGAAGGACCGGGGCTACAGGCAGCATGGAGGAGGGTGCGTGTGCACCCAGTGCCTGTGGTGGGAGGGGGGCTGGCCCTGGGCAAGAGGGTCTGGGGGGTGAGAGTGTGTATCCAGCTGTGCGTGTGCAGCTGTGCGTGTCCAGCTGTGCGTGTGCACGCATGTCAGGCTGTGCATGAGTGTGTCTGGGTGCACGCACTAGGGCTGCTGGAGGGTGCGTGTGTCCGTGGGTGCTGTGACAGGTCAAGCCGGGCAGGGAAAGGACATTCCCGCTGGGGTGCGCAGCACCGCTCAAGCCTGAGCCCCAGTGGCGTTTCCCGCTGATGAAACAGTCGCTTCTCCCTGGCAGGCCTTTAACTCCCCAATGAGAAACAGGGTGCGGCAGCTGAAAACATGCCTGCGCCCCACGCCTCCAGCGCAGGCGGCCGGAGAGAGCCCTGCGCCGGCCCCCCCCAGACGCCTTTAAATTTAGCTCTTCTTCCGTCTCCAGTTGCGCGAGCCGGGCCGGCAGCCAAAACCTCCGTAGCCGTATGCGCTCCTTGGAGAGCATCTGCCCATCCCTCAGAGTTTTGGGGTCCCAGGAAGGACCCGCGCCCTGTCCTTGCTCCCTGTGGCTGCCCCCCCCGCACTGTGATACCCCACACCTGCAGTCACCCCACCCCCAGCCCACCCCCCGGGGAAGTGGGAAGGGTTAAGTGACATGCCCAAGGTCCCTCCAGGGAAGCTGTGGCAGAGCTGAAAATGACCCCAGGCTTGAGTGGCAGCAGCAAGGGAAGGAGGGAAATCCCTGCTCAGGCTCAAGAAATAAAAGCCCTGACCAGCTCTGCTCCCCCGGAGATGCCGGGAATTGGGCAGGCGTGCTGCACACACGTGCTCACTCTATCGGTGCTGCCCACCAGGCTGAAAATCGGAGAGTGCGGCACCATTTGCCTGTGCACACACCATCACCCCACGTCTGTGCGTGCTCACGTGCATGGCCCACGCGTGGGTCTGGGTGTCCTGCCGAGTCCTGCACTCACCCCATGCCTGTCTGTGCAACTGTGGGCTCGCCTGTGCACCCACCTGCGTGTGCCTGTGCACAAGGGTGTACGCCACGGGGGCGCGCAGCTGGGTCTGCAGACACGGAGGTGCATGTTTACACGTGCGGTTGTGTGCGTACATGTGTCTTGCTCAGTCCGTGTGCGTGTGCACACACACGTGTGTGTGGGAGCCCCACGGTGTGAGTGGGTGTGGGCCTGTGTGGGTGGGCAGCATGCATATGAGCTGGTGTGCGCTGTGCCCAGGCACCAGCAGATGGTGCCCTGCCTCCACGTCACCTTCTCAGGACCCAAACCTGCACCCTGTGGAGGTACATGGGGGGACACTGCCCTCTGTGGGGTGATGACATCGCCCAGTGCTGGCCCATGGGTGCTTGGCCTCTCCAGCCAGGCAGAGACCCTCACCACAGCCAGGGGAGGGTGACAGCCCCAGTGACACCTGCCAGTGCCACTGTTGTATACAGAGGTGATGAGGGTGGCACATCAGCCCCTTGGTGGCACTGGAGGAGGGGGCTTTGCTGCAGAGGCAAACAAGCAAAGCTTGCAAAAGCTGCAGGGTCCATACATGGTGTGGGTGGGCGGGCAGCAACTCCAAACCCACCCAGAGCTGGAGGTGCTCAACTCCCACCTGAGCCCATGGGATGGGGGCTACAGTCCGGCCCCATCCCCATTTCCATAAGGCTGACACCTGAAAAACTCATCACGTGTGGGCGCAGCAGAGCTGAAGGGGGCAACTAAAGGCGGTTGGGAGTGGTGATTTCTGGTCCATCCTCCTCCCAGCTCTGTGGGCTTCAGCGCCTACAGCCCCAGCCAGCCTGCCCCACACATGGGTGGGTCTCAACCCCCCCACCAGCTCCCTGCTGTGGGTGCCACAGGCCCTGGGGAGCTGCCATCGGGCCGGGTGGGAGGCTCAGGGCCAACCGGGAGCCACCCCAGCCCCGCAGCTCCTCTGAACCGGCCGAACCTGCTGAGGAAGCCAGACCTGCTGGGGGACCCAGGCTTCCCCGCTCGGCGGGTCCCCTCCCTCCCCACCGCCAGCCTCTCCCCCAGGAAGGGCCCCATCCCAAAAAGCGAAGGGACCAGCCTCTGCAGCAACACACGTGCTCCTTACCTGGGGCTGGGAGGGGGCACAGTACCCGCGGGGTGCCAGCCTTGGGGTGCCAGCCTTGGAGCACTTTTTGGCCACCTAGGAAAGAGCCCTTCAGACAAGGAGCCCAGCACAAAGCCGCTTTCTGCCCGGACTTGCCGAGTTTTCCCTGCCTGCTGGAGCACGGTTTTGTCCGGGGGGAAGCCAGGGCATGTACGGGCATGAGTGCGTCCCAGCACCCATCGGCACCCGCTTGACGGCTCTGCTGCCGTGATGCACCAGTGCTGGGCACACAGCAATCCCCAGCGGGATGGGCCCGTGGGTGCTGGGCACCGCGCCGAGCTGGGGTGCAGGAGCAGCAGAGGTGGCCAGATCCTGCTCACGGTGGTGCTCACCCAGCTGCAGCACCAGGCACAGGACATCAGCCAGCTGGGCATCCCACTTTCCCCCTGGCGGGGGGCAAGGGATGAGCCCAGAGACAGGGGCTGTGGGGGCACTTTGCCAGCACTGGTTGGGGCAATGGAGCAAAACCCCCCTCCTTCATCCATCCATCCATCCATCCATCCATCCCTCCATCCCGGCTCGCCTCCCCACGGAGCAGCCTTGTCCCGGCCCCGATTCACACCCCGCTGCCAATTCACGGCCCCACCCGCCACTCGGGGCTGCCCCGGGTGGGGTGGGGTGGAGTGTCCCACCTCCCCGCCGCGGTCCCGGGGTGCAGCCCCGCACCGGGCAGGCCGCTCCGCACCACACGCCGCTGCCCTCCGTGTTTTCCCTGCAGCCTTTTGTGTGCACGGCGGCGTGCGCGGGGAGCGCGCCCGGCCTTCCCCGCCTCCTCTTCCTCCTCCTCCCCCGGATCCCCGCCTCCCCGGCCGCCATTTCGCAGCGCCGGCCTCGCCCGGCTTCTCTCCACATCATGGAGGACCGGCGGCGGGAGGAACAAAGAGCCCCCACCCGCCCGGGGCCGCGGGGCCGCGGACACGCGTGTCCCCCGGGGCGCTCCCGCGCCACGGCCACCCCGCGCCGTGTCCGCGTTTGGGGAGGCGCGCAGGTTCACACCCGCCTCACGGCCACGTGTGATGAGTTTGTTCCGGCCTCAGCCTGGTGGAAACGGCGCCCCGGCCCTCCCGGTCCCATCCTGCCCCCCCGGTCCCATCCTGCCCCCCCGGTCCCATCCTGCCCTGGCACTGCAGCCCCCAGGGCCAGAGCGGTCCCCAAGGGACATGGCACGCGTGCAAGGGAGGCACAGAGCCGCGCCGCGCGTGCACAGGTGCTGCGTGCACGCGTGACGGTGTGCACACACGTCCTGGGCACTCGTGTGACAGCTTGTGCACGCGTGATGGTGCATGCGGTAGAGCGCGTGCGCGCATGGGTTGCGTGTATGGGTGTGTGACGCTGTGACGTGTGGCTGTGCATACATGGCGCCCTGTGAGCATCTGGGGGTACACGTGTGAGTTGGTGTGTGGCTCGGGGTGCGGGGGCACGCGCGTGCGGCACCCGCGCTGTGTGCCCAGCCTGTGCCCCCCGTTTCCTCCTGAGTGTGCGAGTGAGGGCTCAGCGTGAGGGTGCGGGTGTGGGGGGGTGTGCGTGTGCTTGTGTGTGCACGCCAAAGGCAGGCAGCAGATGGAAGGATACCCCAAGCACGGTTTGGGGTGCTGCAAAAGCTGTTTCAGCCCCTCCCAGCCTCCCAGGCCAGCAGCCCAGAGCCCCAGGTCCCCTCCCGGGGTGCTGTGTGGGGTGCTGCCAGCAGGGGCTGGGGGGGCAACCAGTGGGGGGCACTGTTTTAGGACATCGACCAGCGCAGGGCTCTGTGCCCCCGGTCCGGGTGGCAGGAGGGACAGCCCGATCCCAGCCGTGCCTCCCGTTGCTGGTCAATCGGCATCAGGAGCGGGGTCCGGGGAGGGGAGCCCGGTGTCTCTGCTGCCCCGTCCCGCTCCCCGGTGCCCGCGGGGGGACGGGAGCAGCGGGGCCGGGCTGGAAGCGGCTCCCCGCTGCCGGGAAGAGGAAGAGGAGGGAGCGGGCGGCGCTGGAGGGCGTGCGAGGCCGGGGAATGAGGGGAGGCGGGTGGGATGGTGCTCCCAGCCTTTGCCTAGTCCTCCCCACCACGGCCCCGAAACCCGCCTGCAAAGGCCTCATCCTGCCTCCCAAAACCCTGCTGCAGGCACTGCTCTCAGCTCCTTTGCTCATCTTCCACCCGCTTTTTATTCTGTGCCCCCTTTCAGGTTTATCCTGTCCTGGCAATGACAGCCCTGTCTCTTCAGCCGCCCACTGCTCAGGAGCTTTTCCGAGTCTCCCTGGCTTTTGGCACCAGTCAACATTTAAGTTGGATGCAACCAGCATCCCCAGGTTTGCATTGCCCCCCATAGCCCTGCAAGGAGGAATCAAGCCAAGCAGACGTGCAGGGCACGGCTCACCTGCAAATGGTTTGGGGTCAGACCCTGCTGCCATCCTCAGCCCCAGAGCCCCTGCTTTTGTGTGCACCAGCCCCCAGCACCTGTCGTGCTCCCCCTCCTCTGCCCCACGGTGCCCACGTGTACTTGCTGGGTGCCTTGCAACCCGCGCCTTCATCAGCAGAGGGGCCAAAAAGCCGAGGCAGAGGACACAGCGGGTGCGCTGGTGCCACTGTGCCCCACGCGAGCTGCTGGCGGTGAGCAGTACTCCGCTCACGGCTCCTGTCCCCTCCCAGCGCCTTCCAGCCACCAGCATCAAGGCACTTTGCCGGCATTAAATATTCAGCTCTCTTCACCATCCCTTCCCTGCGAAGGAGTTCAGCATCACAATGAACCTGCTGGCCTGCCTGTGCCCTGTGCTGGCGGGACGTGTCTGGGTGGATGCTGCATGCCAGCCTCCTGCAGAAGCGACTGGGAGGGGAGGAGAGCCACGTCCCCCAGCACATGGCTGAGCAATGGCCCTGGGGACCAGGGTCACCTTCCTCCCCGCTGGCTGCTCTCCTGCGTGTCTGCCTGCTGCAATGCGGGGTTCAGCTCTCCCCGCATCTCACCCCCGGGCTTGGGTCTGGCCAGGATCTGCTCCCTCTTCCCTACCCTCATTCCCCTCCAGCCCTCGAGCACCAGCTGGCCTGTTCCGCGAGTCGCCTGTTGAGCTCAGATTAATAACCATGGGGCTCCAAACAAGGTCACACGGGTGGGAGTGGGCTGGGTGGCTGTGCCCCCGCTGAGATCCCGTGGGGTGGCCAGCAGGTGCAGGGAGCAGAGCTAATGGGGGTCTGCAAGGAGAGACGTTATTTGGGGGTCAGCCCCGAGTGCTAGACAAGCGCTGGGGCTTGAGGTCCCTTCTGTAGGGCAGAGCAGCAGCAGTGACCCAGAGCCAAGGCTGGGGAGAGAAACAGGGAGTGGGTGCCCGTGGATGTGGGGAGGTGGAGTGTGAGCACCCCCAGCCTCAGAAGCCCGGGGCTGCGAGGGAGGGAAGCTGGCCAAGAGACACAGTCCCAGTATCCACCAGTGCAGCTGGGAACCCAGGGCGTCAGTGCTGGGCAGGAACAGGGAGGGCGGTGGGAAGAGGCAGCTGTTGCGGTGTGGCAGGGACCATGTCTTGTGTCCTGGGTGCATGGCAGGGCCAGAGGTGACAATGGCAGCAGGGGTGTTCTTGAGAGAGAAATAAACATTATAGCTGGGGAAAGATAAACGAATTCTGGTTGAGGAGGGGCTGGAAAGAACCACACCAGGTCACACCACCACAGCTATCTTCAACCCCCTGGGAGAAAGCACCAGCCCAAGGGGCTCCTTTTCAGCTTCGAGTCTGTTTTCAAGCTTCGCTGTGCAGCCACAAAGACCAGGAACGAGCCACGTGTTGTCAAAATGAGAGCCCGAATCCTGCTCGCTGGGCCAAAGCACACCGGGGAACGGGACACCAGGTCACGGGAACGTCCCCATGGGGTGCACCCCACATATGCGCCTACCGCAAGGCAAAAGTGCCCTTTTTGTAGCTGGGAGGGGAAACATCCAGGGCAGCACTAGGCTGCGGGTGGGGAGTCACAGCTGGGAAGATTCAGGACCCGCCACGAGGGCTGGGAGGACCCGACGTGGGGCACGGCTGGATGAGCCCTGTCCCAGCCTGGCGGCTCCCGCGAGCTGCGGGAGCAGAGACGAGCCACCCCTGCCATTCCTGCCGCATGGCATCATCGCTGCGCACGATCCCACGGAGTAATTGCTGCTGGGCTGGGTGCCAGAGCAGCGCCCGCCTTCGCTCCCCCCGCCCGGGCAGAGGGGATAAGTCGATCTGTCCCCTCCTGCCTCCATGCAACGGGGGGGCCATCGGGACCCCACCTTGCTCAGCCCAGGGGGCTTCACAGGCTGAGACGAGCCGGGAGGAGGGCGATGGGGGGGACTGGAGCAGCCTCGCGATGCTCAAAGGCCACTTCCCTGCAGCCCACTACCCTAATTTCAGGCGGGTGCTTGGTGAAGCCCTTAGGCTTCCCACTGCGAAGGCTGCCAGAGCTTTTTAAGAGCGTGCTTTAGCCCAGCTTCCTTCCTGGGAATAAACCACGTCCTGGTGATACTGCGTGTAAAAAAAGCAGGGTTAACGGTCAGTGGCCAAAGCTGGCAGGCGGCAGAACTGCAGCCTCCCCTCCTGCCGGGGCCGGGGGGGACACGACCTGCCGGAGCCCCGCCACGGGCACGGCCCCACCGCCGTTGCAAAACAGGATGCAATAAAACCCCATTTGGAGCCCGTGTGACAGCGGGGAAGGGCGGAGGGACGGCTGGCTTGTGCCGGGCGCCTGCGTGCCGAGCCGCGGGCAGCACACGCGGTGGCCGTGCCGCGGGGACAGACGCGGGGCAGCAAGGCAGCCGCGGGGGGCTGTGGGCCAGGGCTCGGCGTATGGCTGCCCCATCTCCCCGTGCCCGGCAGCCCTCGCTTGCCCAGGAGCCGGGGGCACAGCCCCGGAGGAGCCACGTCCCGGGAAGAGGAGCCTGGTCCTTGCCGAGTGCCTCCCGCTGAGGCTGCGGCCAGGGGACAGAAAGGGGACGCGTTTCCTGAGCCGTGCCTGGGAGTCACACCTCCACCGTTGACCCTCCAGACTCACCATTGCCACGCAGCCTGGGAGGGTTTTGTCCTTACCTACTCAACATAAAGCTCTTCCCAAAGTGTGTTTTAATAACAAAGCTGGTTTTTAGGCTGAACGGGACGAAGGAAGTGTGGCCCACGGGGCGTGGTAGGTTACCTGCTTGTTGTCACCAGCTCTGGTGCTGTCCTGAGCTCTGCCGAGCGTGGTGCAAGCAGAAGCCACCGTCCCCACCGGCACCCCGCTGCTGAGACAGCACGGAAACACTGCGGCCATGCCAAGTCCAGAGTGGAAGTTTCTGGAAAACTACGGCAGATAAGTCACCGCAACGCCTGCACTCTCAACCTGAATACTGACTGGTGGATTTTGCAGTGGGTTTGGGCCAATTGGGGCTTTTTTTTTTGGAGAGGAGATGGAGTGCAGAGCTGCGGAATGAACATGTTTGGTGGCAACTCGCTGCCTCTGGGTTGGTGAAGCTCAGCTTCCCCCTAAGCAGCATCTCTGGGGTACGTGGGGCACAGGCTGGGGCTGCTGGGGGGTTTGGGAGCTGAGTGACACCAGGCTCAGACGTGGAGCCTCATTGCCCCATTCCCAGCCAGGGTTCAATGTGGGGATTTTCTGAATCAGGGTGGGCATGGGCACAGGTCCCCAGCACTCCTGCCCTGCCAGCGCTTAAAATGCATCTGAGGAGGCGTGAGGAGAGGACACAGTCTTGGTGGAGGCAGGGAGGGCACAGGTGCTGGCCAGAGGGTGAGGAGGGACACATTCCCATTCTGCATGGAAGACAACCGGCGTTTTTAGATACCAGCAGATGCCCCTCGGGGAAAAAAAAAAAGCGTGTATTTTTACACCTATATCCAGCACCTCAGTTCCGCCCCAGCCATGGAATGAGTCTGTTTGGGCTCAGCCCCAGGTGAGCAGGCTGCAGGTGGAGTGTGCTGGGTGCCCCACGTGTCGCTTCTCCCCTGTCTAATCAGGGCTTGAGCTGCAGAGCAGCCCACTTCTGTGCCGAAGGAAACGAAAGCCTCTCTCTCCCCCCGCCCAGTTGCTCATTTTTGCCAACCCCGTTGACCACGCATGTTTGCAGATTGCCGCCCCTCTGTCCACTGGGATGGAAATGCGGTCAAAGTTTATTAGAAGAGCACCAGCCACACATGCACATGTGTGTGTGTGTTTGCAAGTATATATAGGCAAAGCGTGACGGCGCGACCTTTGTTTTCTTAGGAAACCACGCTGAAAAGCAAGGCCAGGAGCAGAGGAAGCAAACAGGCAGGAAGGGAGGACCTGGGGGGTGTATTTTCAGCGGTGCTCCTACAGCGTGGGAAAGAGGGCACAAAGGCAAACGGCTGCAGCAGGAGCCGGAGCCCAGAGAGCGATGCAGGGCTCGTCCTGTACACCCTACTTACAGCAGCAAAACTGGTCACCATGTCCCACTGAAGCAATGGTACCAGTCTGCCGGCAGAGTCACGGGACCATGTGGTGCCTGGCCTCCATCACCCAAAGGCGCTTCCAGGATGAATATAGAGCATTTCTCCTGTGGAAAACAGCCCAGGGCTGTGCACACCCCATCCTGCTGGGACACCCCTCTCCCCTGCCACAAGGGCATTTCCTTGCTGGTGTTTCACCCATCTGGAGGAAATCTGCCTGCCAGGGACATGCCAGCAGGCACTGGGGCAGAGCACGCAGTGATGAGGACCTTCGGCTGCTATGAACCAATTTTTTTCCCCATGCCAGGCCAGGCTCCGGGCGAGCTTCTCCCTTTCCAATGTACCAGGAGCTGCTCCAAGGTCTGGGCTGGGCTCCTCCGTGCAAGGCAGGTGACATCCCATGTGCTCACCTGTGGCTTGCTCTGCAGGTCGGAGGGATGCTGCCAAGCTGGCCATACCAGGGTGGCGTGCTTGGTGGTGGCTATCACTCAGAGCTGGGCCACCATGTCCCTCCTGTGGGACAAGGAAGTGGCCAAAGCCTGGGTGGCCTCTGCTGCAGCTCTTGTTCACACACATGCACTCTTCCTCCTTTGTGGCATGCAAAGTGATGCCTTTTGTATCTGACAGGAGGCACCTGTGTCCAGCCAGGCCACCGCTTGCATGTGAAACCACAGGGTCCCCCAGCATGTGATTCCCAGGTGACAGCCACTGCCCGCGTCCCTTTTGGGACATCCCTGGGGGTCTCTTGGACCACCAGGCTGCCTGGGTACAAACAGCAGGGCAGAGCACGGCAGTGCTGCCGTGATGGCACCTGGGCACATGCGGGACTGCAGGCAAGCAGCCAGGGACATTGCCCCCCACTATTGCCACAGGGGCTGTGACAAAGGACACAGTGCAAGAGGACTGTCCCGGGGCGGAGCAGAGGGGAACTTGCCCCTGCCCTCTGGGGGGATGGCAGCCTCCCCAAAGTCACTGCTTATCCCTGGTACCCCCAGGGATGTGCCAAAAGGAAGGAAACAGGGTGGCTTTCAGAGGACTGTACGAGGGCCAAGTCTTTGGGCGTTTCACGCTTGCAGCCATTAGTGCTCCTTTTCCAGGCTTTTCCTTCCCAAAGAGCTCATCTGCCCCTCTGCGTCCCATGGCAGATGTGCCACAGGGGGGTTCCCTCCATCAGGGCCCTGCAGCAGTCCCACTGTTCCCAGAGGCTGTTATGGAGCCATGCGTGCAAGGACCCCAGGAACAAAGATTGAGCTGAGAACTGCCAGAATCAGCCCTTTCCCAAGACTGCCTCAACTCTGTCCTATCACCAGCTCCCCACAGCCAGTCACCACCCCACATTACTCCCAGCTCCTACCCAAAACAGCTGTAGGTCCTGGCCACGGCTGCAGCAGCCACAGAGCCAGCACAGGGACCACGGGGCTGTGCCATCCTCGGGGACCAGAAGCAGGGGACCCTCAGTGCCCAGCACTGTCCAACCACAGGCACAAGAATGATGCTGGCCAAGGCTCTCAGCATGCACCCCCGCAGCATCTCGAAGCTATGGAAGTCATCCCCGGTGACTCAGAGGCAAGAAGGGAAATTCAGATGCACTCCCCTGCTCTCCACAGCCCTTTGACCAGTTTCCTGACTCTTCTTGATTTGTGTAACAGCCTCCAAGCTGGTCCCTGGGGCCACCGCCCCCCTGCAGCGACTGGGCCCCCCATGGCCTCCGCAGGCTCTTGCGGTCAGCCCTGGCTCTTGCTCATGCAAACAGCCACGCTGCACGTGACAACCAAGGCTTGTCCCCATCCCAAGTGCTGTGGGTAAGGTCGCAAGCTCCACTGGGGTGCGTTGAGCTGCAAGTGAACTGGTTGCATCCCTGTAACGGGTGAGAAGAGGTGGCTCCACAGGGTGGCTGTGACTGACAGCTCATGCAAGGCCGGTGGCTTTGGCACAGAAGTGCCACGCTGGCATCCAAGTTCACCGCAGTTCACTGGGTAACGTCCCGCAGTGCAAAGGTTGAGGTCCCTTGCGCTTCCCAGCCAAGCCTCCAGCTTCCCCAGCACTCCCGGGTCCTCACCAGGATTGCGGCTCCCTCAGTAGTAAAAAGAAAAACCAGGTGGGATAACTGACCACCACATACCTGACCATCCTGTCTCCCAGCTCCAGCCTGGGTCACCAGCATGTCCCCTCCCAGCCCAGCCCAGGGGTCAGGGACATGGAGGAAAATGTGACACAGACCAGATCCAGTGCCTGTGGTGCTGTCAGCTGGCTCCAGACGTCACCGCTCAGCCCAGGAGGGAGCTTTTCAGCTTTCAAAGACAGGGCACAGCTCTGGGGTAGAACAGGGCTTTGACCAAAATGTAGAGGGGGACAAGGATTGAGCTGGGGGCTGCAGTCAGGTCCCACTGCGGCAGTGCTGTCTGGGGACAGAGCAAGGCTGCAGCCACTGCCCAGAGCTCTTGGCACCATGTGGTGACAAGGCAGCTGCAGGGACACGCTGGGTCAGGTTTAAGCCACCCCCAAAGCTGGTACCTGGGAAGAGACTGAGTTGGGCTGCAGGTTTGTCCAGGGCCAAATTTCAAAGGGTTTGAGAGGGTCTGGCCATGGGCACTGGAAGGAGAGCCTGGAGGTGCATCTGCAGCAACCGGCCTGGGGCAGCAGTGATGGGCAGTGCTGATCCCATGCCCTCGAGTGACCCTACAATAACAGGCAGGCCCCAGGGAGCAACTCTATGCTTACCCCAAACTGCAAGCAGCCAGTGACACCAAACTGTCTCCAACGAGCCCGAACACCTCCACCAGCGGGCAGCACCCTCAGCTCCACCAGCAGCCCCCATCACCCCAGCCTGCTCAGTCCCCTGCGCTACAACCGCAACAACCCCACCTGGTAGACTCTACCATAACAAACCAGCAGGTGCAAAGGAGGAAGGAAACAAGACGGTTAAAGAAAGAAAACAAAAAAATCAGAAAACCCCAAAACACCCCAGACCCGGCAAAACGGCGAGTGGGACAAGCCGGGCTGCCACACGTTTATTTGGGTGCAGGGGAGGGGGGAAGAAATACCTGCCGAGGGGGGAAGCTGGGGTCCTGATGCCGCCGGGGCAGCGCGGTCCAGGGCTCCTCCCGGCGGCGGCGGCTGCGGCGCATCCCTGCGGCGCATCCCGACCGCGCATCCCGACTCCGCATCCCGGCCCCGCATCCCGCCCCGCATCCCGGCCCCGCATCCCGGCCCCGCATCCCGCCCCGCATCCCGGCCCCGCCGGCTGCCGGTGCGGAGCCCGCCGGGCTCCGGCGCACAAAGGGCTCCGCTTTTAAAGCCCACGGCCCGACTCCCCCAACCCCACAGGGCTCTGATTGGTCGGCCTGGGGCAGCGGGGCCCCCCCACGCGGGAGCCAGGCGGGGGGAGGGGGGAAGAAGAATTAAAAAAAAAAAAAAAAAAAAAAAAAAGAAAAAAGGGGGGGAAAAAAGCAAAGAGTGGAGGGGAAAGTGCAAACCAAGCCTAAGCACCGGAAAAAACAGCCCCGGGGGTGCCCCAGGCAGGGCTCCCCCCGTGCCTGCAGAGGTCAGGGGGTCTCGCAGGGGGTCCCATGTGTCGCACGGAAAAGATGGCCGGGAAAGGCTGGAAACCGCAAACCTCCTGTGGAAAAAGCCGTGCTAACGCCGGGCCTGGCGGCCCGGGGATGGGCGGGTGTCGGGGGTGGCGCCGGCCCGGCCCCTCTGCAGCCGCTGCCCTTCGCCCCGGGGCCGCCCTGGCCCCACCGGTTTTAAGCTCCGGTTTTAGATTTTTTTTTTTTTTTAATTTTATTTTTTTTTTGAAGGGGTATCCGGGGAGCTGTGTTCTTCCAGCTCGTCGGCAGGGGGTATTCTTGTACCGAATAATTCAGCCCTTTTGTCCAGGATGCTGGCACCCATCCCGGTCCCCGTCCCCACCCCTGTCCCCCTCCTGCCGGCTGCTCGGGGCTGCGGGTGGGCAGGAGCCCCGCGAGCTGCCAGAGCCCGGGGTTGCGGGGAACCTGCCCTTGCCCACACCGGCATCGGCACGGCGGAGCTGAGCTGCCGCTGGGTGCACCCCACGGGGCGGTGGGCGAGCAGAACAATCCCCTTCGCCCCATCCCACCCGGGGGAAGGTGCCCCCGACCCTGCTGGAGCTCCTACTAAGAGCACCGGGGAGGAGGGGGATGTTTGGGGCTCGGTGGCCCAGACAGAGCACATTTAGTGTTTAGGTGGCTGCTGCAGAGGGACAGAGCACAGTCTGCACCGGGTACAGTCAGAGATTCTCCTGGTGGTGTGTCATGCCTTTTCAGTAGCCACGTTATTTAGTTTCACAGGCCCTGAACACGACTGACCCAGCTACAGAGAGGGAAACTGAGGCACAAGGAAAACGTTACACACAGAGAGCCCAGGACAGCCTCAGGCTCCTATTGCCATCCCTGTCCCCAGCCTGGAGCCCTGCAGAGCAGAGCTGTGTTCCTCACTGGCTCTCATCTGACATCCTCATGAAGAATTCCCCTGGGCAATACCAACAGAGATGGAGTTGGCTGCTTTGCTCCCTTCCCCTGTCCGTGCATCTTCTGCCGGACTCATGGGTAGCTCTGCCCAAGCAGCTGGTATTCACCGGGGCAGGAAAACTGAGGCACAGAAGCCAGGCTGACACCAGCCAGCCTGTGTTGAGCCTGCTCACCTACCAAAAAACCCCAGATTTTAATTAAAAGTGGTGCCGCGAGATCCCTCCCTTCCACACTCTCACTCCAGGCCCTGTACCTGTTCCCAAAGCAGGGCTGGTCCCCACGCTGTGAGGGACCCATGCGAAGGGCAAGCGGGCTCCCCTGGCTGCTGACAGAGGGGCTGACCCATCTGTGCCACGTCCACCTGGAAGATCAGTGGGTATACAGAAAAAAAAATAAGGCCACATCATACCCAGGCTCTATCCAGGCTCTGTTTCTTCAACTTCTCTTTTTCATTTCCTGTAGGGAACCTGACCCAGCTCTGGATTTCTGCTGCTACTTTGCTACTTTGCAGGTAGGTAAAGCCATCGAGGGATTTTGATCAGGCTGGCTTCTCAGGGATGGGAATTAACCTCGGAGCTGAACTGTCTGGGTTAGCAGTGCTCGGGGCTCCCCAACAGACAGCACTAATGATGACACAGCATCACCCCTGAGACGCCTTAAAACCCTCACTTTAATGAGACCACCATGTATGTAAAAACATGCAGCCCTGTTGCAGCGCCCATGTGTGAACCTGGACCTGCTCAGAAGCACATCCAAAAACCTCCTCGTTGGCTACGGCAGGTCTCCAGGTACGAGTGAGACAAGGCAAGGAGGGTATCAGGGGTTTGAAGGGTCCTGGGCACTACTTGGGTGGGGATGCAGGCAGGGAAGGGCAGCACAGTGTTTCGGGATGCTCTGTCCATCCCCAGGGCTCACCTCACCGCTTAAACTTGCCCAAGGCCAATGGAAGTCACTGCCCAGTCCAGGCCGTGCACATTAAGTTCACCCTCATCTGTGCATCGCCCAAGATGGCCTGGAGCCTGAAGGACAGAGATGCCACCGAACCCAGCTGCCTTTTCTCTCCTGAAGATAAATCTCCCCCAATAGCCCCGGCAACAGGGAGAAAACAAACACAAATACTGAGCGGGGAAATTTTGGCTGGAGCTGGCTAGAGCATCCTGGCAAAGCAAACGCTCCCACTAGTGTTTGTTCCAGCTTTCGTGCGAAGCCCCCTCTTTTTATTAAGCGGGGTCTTGGCGAGTTTGCTTTGCGGTCCATTGGAGCATCCCTGTGGGGCCAGGCTGGCTGCAGGAGGGAGATGCGGAGCCAGAAAGTCCTGACCCCACCCAGGACCTCAGTGCTTCCTTCAGCAAGAAGTGTAACAGCATCACGACCCTTGGTGACACTGAGGGACTATTTCTCACTGGGAAACATGCACATGATGTCACTGGCAGGAGGCAGGAGGAGAGCCAAAGGCTGCAGAAAAGCATGAAGCGGCCAGTCCTTCGCTCGCTGGTGAGCAGGCAGGGGTGAGCGCAGGCAGGACTCCAGCATCCAGCACCGTGCGCTGCCTGCGCTCGCCTCCTGCCTTTGCTGCTCTCATGAGGGTTGGGTGGGAGTGGGGCAAGGCTCTGTCTGCACACAGAGACATGCACGTGTGTGCACCACCTCCATCAGGACACTGTGGGTGAATTTGGCAGCCTGGCTGAGACTGGGAGCTAAACCAGGGCTGGTTTGGCCCTGAGAATGCAAGTGACCCAATGAGGACCTAGTGCTGGCATCATGTTAGGGACAGACTCCTCTGTAATACTAGCTTGGCTGTTCCTCTGTCTCTGGCAACGTCTTCCCAAGGACTGCAGCTTTGCAGCTATTACATTGATGGAGAGGGATTTCTCCCCTCCAACACACCACAGCTGGGTGGCTGGTCTGGGGAGTCCTGGCTTGCAGAAAACTTGAGTCAAGCATTCAAAGCAGAAATAGGTCTTTTGAAATCCTCTCAAAGCGATGGGAGAAGGAGTCAGGTCTGCTCAGGGCTCTTTAGCCAGACCCTGGGCCAGTGCCCAACTCCACCCATGATTCTGCGGGCTTTCAAGGCTGAGGCAGCCAGGAAACCAATTTGGAGATGGTCTTTCATGTCCTTTGCACTGCTGGGACTGGGTTCCAGCCAGCCACGATGAAACTTCACTAGAACATGGTTGGCTTGTGTTTTGGGGTGGGAGATGAGCAAGGTGATGCTCCAGCTACGAGCTGGAGCCCAAGGGGGAGCTTGACCGCCACCCCTGAACATGCTCGTCCCCACATCACCTCCAGGATGAGCTCTCTTCTCTCCTTGTTAACCTAATAGCTGTCTCGCAGATCACTTAGGAGAAAGTGTGTGTGAGAAGCACACATCGCTTTGTACGTGTCCATGAAGTCTGGACAGTAGGTCTGGTCTCTGCTCCTGCTTTTTGTTTGGCATCACTCACTTCCTTTTGTTTTTGAAGCAGCTCATCTGGATGAGGCCCCTCACCAGCCTCTCTGTAATGTGCACACGTGTTCCTGTGCGTTCAGCAGGTTCTCCTGGGCTTTCCTCCTGCTCTATTTAATTAAGCACCGAGGGAGAGGGACAGTAACCAACAATTAGGTGAGCTGGAGAAGTGCCCTGGTTTCCTGGCCTCGCTGCTCTGAGCACCTTGGGAAGCACTTTCCCCCGAGACAGGAGGAGAAGAGGGAGGGAGCCAAGGCTCTCGGAAAGATGGAGTGAAGCAGTGTCAGCTGGGAAAAGCAGGTGCTGGGTTAAACTGTACGCGTGCAGTGGGACGGGGCAGGTTAACTCCCTGGGAAGGGGTGAGCCCGTGGGGTTTGCTCCTGGCTCTGCATTGGTGGGGCTGTTAGACTGCCATCAGGCAGCATCATCTGGGCAGAGGAACATTTTGTGATCATCAGCAATTGCCTTCCCCATGGCCACAGGATCACTGGCATCCCTGGGGAGGGATTTCCTCCACCACCGGCCGCATGCCTGGCCCAGTTGGAAACAGCCCCAAGCAGCTTCTGCCTCTCTGTTGCCAACTCAAGGCCTTGGAGCTAATCTCCAGCGTCGCCTAGAGATCAGGTCTTGGCGCTGCTTGTAATGGTGCGATCCCAAAACATTTTGGAAACAGAGAACTTGAGATGCTGAGCCAGACGCCGAGTTCCTGGAGAAGACAGTGAGGGACAGGGGTCTGACTGCAGCCAGGTGAGGCTGGAGGTGGTGACTGGGTGGGTGATAGACAGAGGTGACTTTGACCCAAAGCAACCTGGAAACGCAATGGGAAGCAGCTGGAGCGCAGCAGTCCAAGGCTTGGGAGCAGCTCTCTGCTCTCCTTGCTGACTGGGAGCTCCCTGAGAGGTGCTGTGGGACCCCCACCAACAGGCTGCTGCAGAGCAGGAGGATGCTCAGCCTGCTAACTGGAGACCTGGTACCTGCATCCCCCTGGAAGTCCAAGCCAATCAAAGACTTTCTTGGACCTGGCATCTCTGAAAGGTTCAGCTTTGGCCTTGCCAAGGCCAGAGCTATCTCTACATCTGGCCAAGAATTTCCTGCCAAGATGTTATTTGGTCAAAGTCCTGGAGGCAGGATAAACCCATCTGGATTTGCAAACCCCAGGCAAGTGGCTGTGCGTGTGCGCAGACACGCACCCCTAGGAGAGGCCATTCCTTATCCGCATCTGCCTCTGCTGATCCCCCTTCGTTCGAGGTTGTCTAAGCCCTTGCTCTTGCTCCTGGCTCAGCTCCCTTAGCTTCAAATCCCATTAGGCTTCAGCGGCATCCTCTCAGAGGGCTTTTCAGAAGGGTTGTGCCCTGCTCCCCCTCACATGAGGAGCTCTGCCTGGTGACGGAGCATCCAAGGGGGATGTGCGATAAAAATCACCTGTTTGTTCCCATAACAAATGGCCTGGTGTTGGAAGAAGACTGCTCTCCCATTCACGAAGTGCATGCAGCTCCTCAGGGGCTGATCCTGCCTTCTCTGTCTCCTGATGGAGCTGGTCCTGCATTTCCAGGTCCATGTTCTCCTCTGACTGAGACCACCGGATATGAATATCCTGTCCCTGCTGCTGTGGGAGAGTTACCTGATGGTGAACTCTTCCTTGTAGGGAAATCCTTGGTGGGTGGAAGGTCCTGGATCTGCCCGATTTTGCATTGGAAGCAGGATATGAAATAATTAATGGAGCCAGTCCCCTGCTTGGCCACAGCCACTGGTGCCTGTGACTCCACTCTCCCACCAGATGTAAGTCCCAGCCGTCCTTGCGTGCTGCCACCAGCGAACAAGTGACAAGCATTGGCGTGTCCAGCCGTGCAGAATGAGAAAGGCTCTGGGGGAAGTCTGGGGAGAGGGGGTGAGTCCATCTGGGTCAGGTGCATCGATTGGAGGCATCCCATACGTCATTCATGACTGACCTGGGCTGCAGCTCAGGAGAAAGTGGTGAGCATGCATTTCTTCTTGGGAAATACACCTGTGAGAACTGAAGAACCCCCATCTGAGGCTGAAGGCCTTTTGAGGGAGAAGCCAAGATGCTGAATGTCTCGCTCTTCCGCAACACCTCCTCGGGCCGGCTGCCTGCGATGAGTCAGGGATAGAGCATAATGGCCTGGTCTGCCCATGGCGAGGAAGAGGAGAAAGCCCCAGTGCTGCAAAGCTTTGCAGCCAAATGATCTCCAGCTCGTGCAATGCTTTGGTGGGCAGTCATGATGTACCAGCTTCCTTTTGGCTTTTCATCCCCAAATCCACTGATGCTCGTGGCACCCAAGACTGGTTGGTGAGTTCCATCACCCAACGGCATGCAGCACCAGGGAATGTTTCTATCCAGCGTTGCTCTCTAAGGGCTGAGCAACTTCTCCTTGCTGGGAGACCATCCCTGGTCCTTATTGCAAGCGTGTGTGATTCGTTTGAAAGAGATGTTCCACATTGACCAGCCAGTTAAGGATGCTCTGCTTCCCAGCCTGGACACAAGCACAACGCTCAGCAGCAAGGGATGAGGGCCATGTCAAACTTCCATGAGGGAAGGGAAGGGTGACAGAGAGGAAGGCAGGGCCACTCGATGAGGACATCTGCATGGCTTCACATCAGGGGCAATGCAGTGTAGGAGTCACACCCTGAGATGGGTGCGATCCCCAGGGCTGATTGCATCTGGAAGACTTTGGAGAGGATACTAAGAAAGAGACTTTCCTCTCAAAATGTCCAAGCAGCCAAAGCACCTGGACAGCGCATCCCTGGGCAGCCAGCATTTCTCCAAGACCCGTATTCCCATCCAGTGGGATGCAACATCCACACCGACTTCAGCCCAGCTGCCCAGAGCAGCCAGGATCACGGCAGCGAGGGGCAGTGGTGTGACAGCAGCATCACCCATGGGACCTGCTCCCCACCACTGCAGACATCCCTTGGGACAGGAGGCAGCTGGGGTGACATATTTGCTCACTGTGACACTTGGCATGACGCCACCACACTGCGGAGGGACCAGGACTGGGAAGAGAATCTGGGCTGAGGGATGTTGGGCTGGAAGTGCTCTGACTTTGGGGCTCAGGGGGGTCCTGATGGGGGCAAAACTGGGCTGAGAGAGGCATCAAGGACAGCCACACTCTACCTTTCAAGGGGGGCCCTTAGAGATGCCCGGATCTGGGTTTTAGACCCCTCTGCCTATGGCAGCAGCCCCATGGAGCTGGGGGGGCTCGCACCCACCTCTCTGATCCTGCAAGTATCCTCTGTGATGCCACTTCTCTTCCTGAATCCATTTTCTCTCCTTTCCCCTACCCAAGGATGCGCTGCCTCTCTGGAGGCTGCACATAAACCCGTCAGACCCGGGACACTGTCTTCCTCCCTGGAAACACGGCCGCTGTAATTCCCAGCAGAGCCGAGGTCGGCTCCATTTGGCCGCGGGCTCCCCTCTGCTCCACTCACAGCCTCCTCGGCCCGGCTGCTCGCAGCTCCTCACCGGTGCAATATGGCACCTTGCTTCCCAACGCCAGCACTGGGGGATTAGCTCTTTTTCTGTTATTGTTGCTGCTTTATCAGCTTAACATAACGAGGTAGTGTTTGTGCTGGCCCTCGAGGGCAGGCGTCCGCGATTTACGACTGCAGCACTGCCGGGTGACCTGGAGACAGGCATGTAATGCAGGGTGAAGGAGACCAGCAGCCACATCCCTGGGGATGCTGGGAGGACTGGGCAGCTGCGATGCCCAGCGACCTTTGCCGAAGCCTTGTTTGCACCGAGCGAGAGCGGGCTGCCGTGGCGTGAGGGTATTCACTGGCATCGCTCACGCCAGAGCTGGCAAGGACGCTGTGCCATGCTGAGAGAGCACCCGCCTTGCGAGAGTCACAGCTGGCACGGGCACGGCGCGGCTCTGAAGGGGCATTTCACTGCTCAGACGGCCGCTGCGCATGAAAAGGGCATTGTAGGGGAGCGTGTGTGGCTGGGGAGCAGCTGGCGTTGGCAAAGCATCGCCGCGTCTTAAAGGAACACAAAGACCACCGCCTCCTTTCCCAAAGGGCAGTTTTGGAGGTGGGGTGGGAGAGAGGGTAGAACATTGCTGGGGGGGGCAGCAGACATACATCACTTTGAGGATATGAGTGTAAAGGGGACAGTCACACAGGTCCTGGCTGCAATTTGGGACCAGTCGGGTCTCTGCCCCAAGCGCCCGGTGTGTGGCTCAAGCAGAGTAGGTGCTGCTCAGTGCCCCATGCTGCTTCCCACCGGGTGCTGGGGGATGCTGCACCCTCAGAGTGGTGACACCCAGATCTGCCTAGATGGAGGGGCCTTGGGGACTTAGTAAAAGCCCCTTCACTCCCTTTCTTCTAAGCCAGCCTCAGGGAGCCCCTGCCTGTGGTCCCTTACAGAATCAGGGCATCTTCCTCCACAGCTGCCTGCATCCCTGCTGTGAGCAGCCCTCCCATGCCCTGCCCGGGGGGTGCAGTGTGCCCCCATATCTGTCTGCATGGGCCTGGTTCACACCAAGGGATCACAGAAGTTTCCTCCTGAAACTGGTTTTTGAACAGGCTCGGCTTACCCAGCGTGAAGAGCAGGACGGGCAACGCTTTATTTCAGGCGGCAGCATAAATCAACCCATGGCTGGTGTCGGGCTCTGCCAGACGTTCCCCTGGGGAAGCAGAGGCAGCCGCAGGGGATGTTTCTCCAAGCCTGAGTTTGCAGCTCGGGGCCTGAGTACAAATCCATGGCCATGTTCAGGTTCAAAAAAGGGACTGGGGACATGGAAAGGACATGCAGACCCCTCTGGCAGTGGAAGAGAGGAGCCAGCTGGACACCGTGATGTCCCCAGCTCACCGCTGCCAGCTTTGCTGGAGCTGGTTTGCCAAACCAGTGTGCACGAAGTGGCTTGGGGATGCTCGGAAGGATGCGCGGCTCCCTCTGAGGAGGGACCCGGGTGTGTGAGGAGGTTTGGGAGGCAGTGGAGCGTGAGGAAAGGAACCACACGAGACAAAAATCCCTCGGAAAAGTCCTCGGCAGCCAACCTCGCTAGCCCAGACACGCCGCAGAGCACCTCTCAATGGGAGCCGTGGCTCGAAAAGAACCTTTGAGGAAAAGCCGGGGAACACAAACACGGTTCTCCTCCTTCCCCTGGGGGGATAAGTCCCACTCCACGGCAGGGCGCTGCACCCCGTGCAGAGAACACTTGCGGGGGGCTTGTCACGGCATCCTTGGTTGAGAATGGTGGACCGGGGGTGAGAATGAGGAGGCGGCTAAGGGGGGTCCAGCCTCTCCAAGTGGTAGCTGCAGTGGAGGGAAGGGGGGACTCAGCCTCCATGCCCACCCTTTCGTCCTGACGCGGCTGCCCGTTCCCCCACCGCACCGCCCCGGACCCGCTCGCCCCGCTCCCGGCAGCCCCGCTCTCCCACGGCAGAGGGCGCCCTGCTCCACGCTTGAGAGTCGCGGCGGGACGGGGGGGGACGCGGGGGGACGGGGGTGGCCCGTTCCCAGAGCTCCGAGCAAACCCCACTGCCTCCCGAAACAGGGACCCCGGCACGGCCTCAGCCCCTGCCCCGCGGAGGACGAGGTGGTTTGCAGCCTGCATCCCTGCATCCCTGCACCCCTGCATCCCAGCATCCCTGCACCCCTGCATCCCAGCATCCCTGCATCCCTGCACCCCTGCATCCCAGCATCCCTGCACCCCTGCATCCCAGCATCCCTGCACCCCTGCATCCCTGCATCCCTGCATCCCTGCATCCTTGCATCTCTGTATCCCTTCATCCCTGCACCCCTGCATCCTTGCATCCCTGCATCCTTGCATCTCTGCATCCCTTCATCCCTGCATCCTTGCATCTCTGCATCCCTGCATCCTTGCATCTCTGCATCCCTTCATCCCTGCATCCTTGCATCTCTGCATCCCTGCATCTCTGCATCCTTGCATCCTTGCATCCCTGCTCCACGGAGGGCAAGGAAGGTGGTTTGCATCCTTCATCCCTGCCCATGGCAGGTCCTGCCTCTGCCACTCCAGTCCTCCCCTTTCCTAAGGATTCCCTAGGGCCGGATGAGGCTCTGAGTGGTGCTTCAGGGATGTTCTGTGCAGGGAATGGCACCCATGTGGATGAAGAGACATCAAAGTGAGATGAGAGAAGGTTAAAATACCCCAAGTGGCAAGGAAAAGGTGAGGAGGGGTGACTGCTGTCATCAACAGAGGAGTGCTTGGGGCAGCAAATGGGGACTGAAGGTGGAGATTTGAAATGGGTGGTGGATGTTACACGAGGACTGTCCCCAGGACTCCCCACTGCAGGAGGCCCTGGGTGTTTGAAGTTTTGCGTATGGCTGATAAACAAGTGGACAAAGCCATAGAAGAAAAATCCATGGAACTGCGCTGCTGGTGCCTAGAGGCTGGAGGACCACCTGGACAATCCCAGCCCGCGGTTCTTGCTCCTGCACTGTTCCCTGGGCACCTGGGAGACAACCAGGCTGGTGACTGTGGGGCAGTGGTGGAGACAGACCTTTGTGCTGCCCTGCCATACCTCCCTTCCCTTCTCACGCACTCTGGATTTCATGCTGCGCTATGTCCTATCAAGCCTCCCTCCACATCAAAAGTGAATGCCATTATCTGGGATTGATTTGTTTTGTGTGCACCTAAAAGAGGCTAGTTGCTCCTACCTGGGAATACCTGTCCCATCTGGCATGTGGGTTGTTCGTTTTCATCACATGAGCAAAGGACCAAGAAATAGACCATAAAAATAACTGCCCACAGCTGAGCCGCTCTGGGAAGCTGGGATACACAAAGTAGGTGGCTTTAGGGGAAGCTGGTGTCATAGGATCTGGACTACAAACCACCTCCTTCCTCTGCAGGGACAGAGGCCCGTGTTGTGCAGAGGGCCGATAGGTGCTGCAACTCAGACACTTTTGCAATTGCAGAGTGTGTCAGCACTGGGAAATCCCCAAAGCTCATTGCCAGATTAAGAATTAGCTCCAGATTGTAGCGAGATGGATCGGCATCCTGGCATGGTACCCTCTGGCAGCCCGTTGTAGCTGCTGCTGATGCTACGTGATGTGGTTGGTCCCCGCTGCCTAAGGGAAGGACAAGTTAGGGAAGCAACTCAAACAAGTGGCCGAAGAACCAGCATCATGCCTGATCCTGAGGGCCCCAGCCTCAAGCTGATTACCAGCAGCTCGATCTTTCCTTCCACACCACAAGCTGGTGCCTGCATGGGGCTGCCTGTGGGGAGCGGGCTGTATCCCGCTGTACCCGGCTGCCTGCTTGCATGGATGCAGAGGTTTCCAGCTGGGCTTTGCTGGCCACGCGTTGTGTTCCTCACCATCCCTGGCAATGCAGTGCACGGGGCAGGGAGAGAGAAAACTCCATGCTGAGCCACCTTCTCTTGCCAGGCCGTGCTGCCCAGGCGCCCCGGCAAGCTTTTGGCCGTCAGCCTGGAGGCCAGGAGTCACCAGCACAACTCAGGACTGAGAAAGGTCCCTTGGGGACAGGACTGGGGTGACAGAGGACACCAGGGGAAAAGCCACTTTGCAGAAGGCAGCGCTTGGGACACAAGGGCTGGCGTCACAGTGAGGGAGCAGCCAGGCTGGGACATGGGCTGTGTGTCCCCTCCGAGCAAGAGCCCTCTCTGCTCTGAGGTCCCCTCTGTCCTCCTGTCTGTCCCTCTCTGGGGTTGGGACACAGGAAAGATTTGTTGCAGTTTTCCATGCAGGACTGTCGGCAGAAAGTTTTGCCAGGCAGGAAATCTTGCAGAGGGGGCAGGAAGGGGTGAGAGATGTCCCTCCTGGGGGCTGTTTGGCCCTGAGGAGGAAGGAGCTCACAGAAGGTCAAGCAGACCACCCTGCGGGTGGACTCTGGTGCCCTGGGCTGCACTCTCCTGTTTGTAGGAGACAGACCACCACGCCTGGGCTGCCGGCCTTTCCTAACAAGCCAAGGCACACTGAGCCCGGCCAGACTGTGGTCTGAATTGCAACAGCCCGCACGCACGGAGAGAGTGGAGGATGCTGCTCTACTCTCCTCTGCTCTCCTCTGGTCTCCTGGAGCTGCCAGGAGATGCTCCAGACTTTTTTTCCATTCCCTGGTTTCTTCCCCCCTAGCAGACTGCTTGCAGCTCCAGGCAAGAGCCCATCAACTTGGTGTCTTGGCTGCAGGGCTGGGAGGTTCCCACAGACCCTTTGCCAGCCTGGGTCTGAGGCATTTGTTCTGGAAATGACCCTCTGCCCTTTTTTTTTGCCCCATTTATCGCCCCACGGTCTGGCCGGGTGGTGGTTAAATGCCACCTACACCCTGTGCTTGCTATGCCACGAGGTGCCCGTGGTGTCTGGTCCAGCACTGAGACAACCCAGGGAGCTCAGGAGTTTAAGGATCCCCCAAACAGCCAAGGGAAAGGGAGAGAAGCTCCAGACCAGGAGGTACCTGTGCCCCCACCCAGAAGATACAGCTCCAGGGAGAGGCTGGAGCCACCACGGAGACCCTCTGGGCACCCAGACAAGTGGTGCCACAGGCGTTTTGAGGAGGAGAAGGATTATACACTGGAGAAGGAGAATTAGAGTCTGAGCTGAGAAGTGAAAAGTAAACGGAGACGTTTAAATAGCCCAGGAGCTATAGGACATGCTGTGCTTTCTCCTGGAAGAAAAGATGTAAGACACAGTGGTGAGGCCAGGTGGGATTTTGAAGTAATCTGACAAGTCTTTGTTGGTGTTAACACACACCAGTACGGTGGAAATCGTATGGAAGAAAGCCCAAGGGGGATTTGTAGAGACTCTTCCAGCCCCAAAAGAAAATGAAGAAGGTGTCGGATGTGACCAGCTGTGTTGGTTTTGCCAGGTGAAGCCCTGGGCTGTGCAGGAGCCAGAGCTACATGTAGACCAGGGCTCTGCTGGTGACTGCTGGGGCTTTGAGACGAGCTGGTGACAGCCTGGGGAAGGACCGGGCTGACAGTGCAAGGCAAAGACACCGAGGAGGTAAAAGCAGTTGAAATACAACGTGTTACCAACAGAATGAGCCCATGTGGCAGAGGACACGGCTGGAAGAGATCTTGGTCGCACACGCGATGTGTGCTCACCAGGCCAGAGGCACGGGGAGCCCTCCCAGATGAGGAAAAACCTGATGCCGTTGGTAGGAATAAAAGCCGCTGGTGTGGTTGACGTGAGGGGAACTGCTGAAGAAGGAACGGGCTGCGTGAGTTGTGTGGGAGGGAGCCCTTCGTGAACGGGCTGTTTCCTCGGTTTATAAGTATTGATAATTGCAAAGTGCGAGGTCTGGACTGCACACGGAGCGACGCGCTAATGCCAACAGGCGAGAGCGGTCCGGGCAGAGAGCAGGGACATTGGCTGCTCCTTGGCCTGCCGTCAGGAGGACCGGGGTAAAATATGGGCTGTCCGGAGAAATTACACCTGGGTGAAGACCATCCTGAAGGCCCGACACATCTGCTAGTTAAAAAACAAAGAATGAAGGTTGTGGAAGCTCTAGGTAATAATCTGATGTGAAAGGAAACGCACAGGACACAAAATAACGTGAGTCTGGACCTTGTTATGACAGATACAGATGAATTAATCACTGGGCTGGAAGGCAGTGATTGCCTGGGACTAGTCAGCATGACCTGATTCTGGTTGTTTTGGGTGAAAAAGGCAATTCTGGCTCATTTATACGTGATGCTCCAAAGAGTTAATTTTTTCAAAGCTGAGAGAAACTGGTTGGGAGGAATAATTTACAAAAAAATGTGAGAAAATATTGTGAGCTCTTCATAAAGAGTTTTTGATAGCTGGCAGGTCACAGTGCAAACTGGGAGGAAACGGGTTTGGCTACAAGCCCATTCTGATTCAGTGGCGAACTGGAAACCAAAGAGCTACAGAACAACTGGAGGAGAGGGAGGACACTAAAAATCGGTCAGTAAAATGGAAACCTCAGATATTGACTAGGAAAGCTAAAAAAGAGCAAGGAAAAAAAATCCATGTTGGGCAGGGATGAGGATGACAGGAGGGACTTGCAGGTAGACGGAAAACAAAAGAAGCGACAGCATTGATAGTCTCCACCCAACACCATGGACGTGATAAAACTATAACAGTAGTACGTAAAAGTTGTTGTGCTGGGTAAGTGACTCCATTTGGAGCTCAGGAGGGGGATATACTTGTATCAGACAAGATACTGTATAGACCACTGGAATCTTGGAAAGATATTAGAGCACATACAAGATTAAATTCGCAAGCCCAGAAGAGTCCTTAGAGAGCTGGCAGAGGTGTCCTGCCTTACTAATCTTTATTTGCAAGAAGATCAGAGAAATGCTAATGTTTTGCCAGAATTTCTGAAAAAGGCAAATGAGATCACTGGATAACTCAGACCTGTTAACCTGGCATCATGCAAAAGAGTGGAGTAGAATCTGAGCTTTAACCAACACAGAACTAACAGGCAAGAACATAAATGACGAATCGCCATGTTTTTCGTGGCAATGAGACTTGGTATATAAAAATGATCCAGGGTTTGGCAAGTGAAGGTCAGTGTATGATCCCCACGTTGTTCTTGTGAACGTTTTGACTGAGGACTCCGCGATACATGATAAAGTATTTCCAGCCACAGGTGGGCTTCAGAAATAGTCGATCTCTGTTGACGCACAGGCTTCCCCTGGAAGGAGGGTGCTCCTGAATCCTTCTCACCACTGATAACACTGGCACATGGCAGAAAGACGAGTAATGAGATAAGGGCATCACAGTCCTGCTCAGTGGTTTGCTCCTTTGGTGAACTCAACCCATTCAACCCAAATGCAAGGAACAAGGAGCAGATTGCGGACTTCACGTACCGAGCGGGAGGTTGGAAAGGTTCAGAGCAACCAGCCCAACCAGAGCTCACACTGTGATATGGGAATAAAAGGAGCAGCACCATTTTTGGGTGTTTAAATAGAGAGCAATGACATGGCTGATGCAGAAGTCCTGCCTATGCCTTTCAGTTTTGTTGTGTTATTTCGTCTTGTTTTGTTTTTAATGGGGATGAAACATGGGAGAAGATGTAGAAAATAATTACTTCAAGGAAGCCTGAGCATGGGAGAGAACAAGAGCACACATGCCTAGTCTGGTTATCTAAATGAAACAGAGATTAAGAGGTGTATGAGTGTTTTCCTAAGGCCACAGAAAAGCTAATTTCAGTTGTTGTAGGTAACACCGAACATTTACAGAGGAGAAACCAACAAGACACAAACTCCACAGTCTGTTGCCGACATGAAGGACACGTTCTAACAAAGTAAAACCAAAGTAAAAACAGATGGACTGTTTCTCATCGTGCTCCCAATCTCTCCGGCTTGGCAGCAGGAAGATGCACCGCAGGTGTCGGAGACCTTACCCTGGGAAACAAAACCCTCAGACACACCCTTTGAACCCCTACAGCAATCCAAACGTAAATTTTCATCTCAACATACCCCAAGCAGGTATCCCACAGCGCATACCTGGGATACCTGCCTCTGCTGGCTAACACCACGTTCGTACCAGTTCCGCCTTAGTCGGAGCATTAGGGCCACTTAATGTATCGTTATCGGTGCTTGATCTCACAAGTGTCTTAAAGAAAGTGGTGTTCATGCAGCCTGACTTTGTTCATGTCTTGTGAGGACAGCTGATGCTAAAATAGCCTTATTGCTCCGTCTACACCCATTTTAATCTACTGCCTTTACACACTGAGAGATTTATCACTTTATTGCTTCATTAACAAAATCATATGCCTTAGTCTTCATCTGAGGTCCTATGACTCTTTCCTTTATCCTAACTAAAAAAACATTAACTAGGAGATGATTTTTTTAGAGTTAGAAGTCTCTCGGGAGCCTAATTGCCTCCATTTCGATGCTAAATGCTTTAATACGAGCAACAAACCGATGGCTAAATTCCAAAGCCAGGTAAACCCACATTAGAAATGATCAGGCTTCTTCAACAAGAAGCAGGATTACTCATCAGGGCCAACCAGCTAACGAGAGACCAAGACTCTATGGGTTTATCTCCAGATCAAGACTTGGTTCCCTTCTGGAACAGGTGTTGCTGTCAAAACCCAGATTTGGCATCCATGGTTGGAGGGAGTGGGCAAAATACAATGGCCTGTGGTGTAAAAGAAGCCACATGGGAGGGGTGGCGATTCTTCCTGGCCTGGTCCTCCCAAATGCACTGCACTTCCATCTACTTCACCACGATCCGGTGGGGAGCAAATGGGCTCCCTGAAATCACGGCTGGGGAGACAGCTCATCCAGCTTGCCCTGCTCTCTGCCTTCAAGGGATCTCTTCATATGCAGTGTAAAACAGCCAAGGGTGGAGAGCCAAAGCGTGGCTAACCCCAGCCCAGAGTCAGCAAAGGCCTGGGAGCCTCTCGGATACGTAAATCTTTGGCACATGTCTGGAACTTCCACCAACCTGAAACACCAAGCAGGTGCTTCAGGGAAGTCCCATTAGATCAAAGCTGCTCATGTGCCTTACGGCAGCTATGCCAGGATTGTGTTCTCGCACGTGGCCCAACATTTTGTCTTGTGATGGCTTACTAACTGAGAGGTACCTCTGGACACAGAGCACCCCATCCTGCTTGTTACAGAGGAGGAGGGAGAAGTGGAGAAGTGTTTTTCTTGCCTTCCTGGTGGAGAAACACTAACACAATGGGATGTGTGAAAGGTGGGAGGAAGAGAAGGATAAACTGTGCACTGAGGGTGCTTCTCCATCCTGCTTGATGACAGCGGGCATCTTAGATGGTTTTTTTGGCGTGGTAAAATCTCACCTTCAGCTCCCACCTTGCAGCATCCCTCAGTAAAGCTTCGCTCCATCTGACAGACTTCATCTTGACCCTCTGGATGTGGCCACATCTCTACCATGTCCTTCCTTTCTCACCACCATTTCTGGCTGCTCCACAGCAGCACAGTCCCCTGGACATGAGGATGTGCCCTGAGGAGACAGCGGTGAGCAAGCACTGCTGCCACATTTATCTCCAGCGACTCACATGACGTACGTCAAACCTGTCCTATGCTTTCCACGCCAGCATCTCAAGGTTGGAGGCCACACGGGCCGATGAGGGTGAATGGTTTGCCCTCAATGCTGTCACAGAAATGATCATTGCATCTCTGAAATGGAAGCGAGCAGGAAGATGCACCGCAGGTGTTGGAGACCTTACCCTGGGAAACAAAACCCAGGGTAACAAAAACTTGGTTTCCAAAAGAACACACTTTTGACATCTTTACTGAGGTGAGTTCAAGCTCTCCTTGTCTCCAGGTGCTCCATGGTGTGAGGCTGTGGTAGCACCTGAAAGCCACAGCCGGGGCCATTATCCGTTCCTCTGACACGAAATATTCGAGGTCGACTACAATGCTAAACTGGGGTGAGGGCTAGAACCTCCTCAGCACCCAAAACGGTGGAACTGACTTCTCCAAGAGGAACCCCTTTTCTTTCCTGGGCCACCCGTTTCTTGCCACACGAGCTCAGAGCAAAGGGCATTGATGTGAAAGACATGCAGGCGTTGACTATCAAAACATGACTCTCTGCCACAGATTCGCTGCTCCCAGGGAGCACATGGCAGAGCAACCAAAGCCATGTCACTTTGGGGAGGGTCTCCCAGACCCTGCTTGTCTGCCAGAAAGGAGAAGCTGGATGGGAGCAGGTGTGCGGGGTGGGTGCGGGTGCATCCGCAGGTGTTCAGGAGCAGAGCTGCCCCATGCACTCAGAGCTGCAGCCCCGCACACTTAATCAGGACCAAACGTGCATTAAATGAACAGAGGGAAAGCCTTTGTCAGGCAACAGCGACTGCCGCTGCGGAAACAGTCAGAGAACCCTTTTCCCCTTGAAGTTTACTACCTTTACTACTAGCCTGGCCTGGAAGCTTTTATTGCTCCCAAGGAAGCCGGGACTTTGCTCTACAGCCAACCAACGAGAAGCATCAGAAAACTTGTGCCTGTACATGTAAGTGCGCATGCACCTTGGTGTATGCATTCCTGTGTGTGTGGGTGCCCGTGTGTGTGAGCATGCCGAGGGGTGTGAGTGTGGGTTTGGGTGGAACGGGAGCTCACCTCGCCCCTCCCAGTGAGGGGAGCCTGGTGGGGAGCTGCCGCCGGCTGCCGAGAGGCTCAGGAGGGAAATTCGGCACTTCTGCAAACAGAGGCTACTCTCAGAAATGCCGGCAGCCACTTCAGGGGCAGGTTTGCAAAGGAGCTCTGTGCCCTGTTGCAGGCCTGGAAGGAACCGGCGGCTTCTGCAGGGAGCCTGTCACCATGAGCGCCCTGCCAAGCCCTTTGGAGGGTCTGCCCTCCCAGCGTCCCCCCGCCGTGCCATGCGCCCGTGCAACCCAGAAACACAGCTGGGAGCTCTTTGTAGAGCCCGGGTGAAGCTGTTTGGTGTGGACATCTGCACACAGATGTAGATCCAGTGGGTGCGGAGTAGCTCAGCGGGGCAGGGTGGGCACGTGAGCTGCCCCCAGCAGACCCCTGGCAGAACCTCTGCCCTTGGTGTCCAGTGAGCCCCAGCCAGGATCGGAGTGTCCCAACTACAGGGAGGTGTGAAAGGTGCTGAGGCTGTCTGGAAGGGATGTTATCTTTTCTGATGCAGACAGTAAACCTCTCCCAGATCCAGAGGAGTGAGCCACCAGCAGCCCGTGGCAGCCAGAGCATCGTGACCGTCCTCCTCACCGCTCCATCTCTCAGCCCTTCACCAGTGGCAGGGCAGGTGCCTGGCAGCTCTTGGCCGAAGGGTCACTCCTGCAGCTCAGGACCTCAGCCCTGCCATGTGTCCTGTGCACTCACTGGGACAGCCAAAGCTGGAGCATCCCCTGGGTCTGCGCTGCCCGATGGACCCGACTCCCGTCCTTGGGGTGCTTTCCCAGGCTCACACCAACCCTCTCATGCCCACAGCAAGCAGAGGTCCTCACCCACACATTTCATCCGCTGGTCCAGGCTGGCAAGAGAAGGCTGAGGCTGAAACCTGGCTTCCTCTGCTGCTTGCAGCCCTCCCACGGCTCACAGCATCTGGGAGCCATGGCAGGCATGCCTGCCGCACCACGCGGTGTTTCTGCAGGCGAGGAGGCCTTTGAGAGGCCGGGATAATGGCTAATAGTGCTGTTTTCCTCTGCTCTGCTTTCCTTCAAGTGAATTACCAGGGTCTTGCTGGGAATTATCCTGCCATTACCCAGCACTCTGGGGAGCTGCCAGTGATTTACTTAACAGCAAACAACACAAAGAGCCGGACACGGCAGGAGCTACGCAACCAAACAAGCTGGGGAACGTGCAAGTGGAAGCAAAATGCTGTAACAGCAACCGGGGTGCAGGGATCCGGTGAGGGCTGGCAGGCAGAGATGGGCACGAGGATACCCCCAAGAGTCACCCTCCGTTTGCACGTGGAGTAACGGAGCTGCTCTCCCCTGAGGGCAGATTTGGTCCATGGTGTAGCTGGAAACGTCAAAGGGTGGTGGCCCTGAGGTGCTGTGCCCATCTGGCCAGGGGGGAGCCCACGACTGCAGCCCAGGAGGAACATCGAGTCCTCCCTGCTCCTGGAGAGCCGTGGGACTTGGGGATGGTCAGGAGTGGGTCAGCAGAGGAGCTGGGCTGACCCCCAGCTCTCACACCGAGCCCCTGTGCCTGCACAGGGGGTACCACAGTGACGAAGAGTCCTGGTCCCTCCTCCATGCCCTCTCAACTCCTTTCCTCTTCGCACTTTCCAGACTTTGTCCATGTCACCCTTTCTTGTCCCGTGGGTGAGCGCAAACCCTCAGACACCCATGGCCTGCCTCGTCCCAGCCACAGCACTGCCTGTGACAAGCCCTGCTCCGGGGGACCACCACGGTGTGACTCTGCCCAGGGCTGCTCCCTTCTCCCTCCGGGACCTGCCCTCTGCATGCGACGAGGCGCCCCTGGGCCCCCCAGCACCCACGCAGCCCTCCTCGTCCTCCCACCCCGCGCCTGCTCCCGCCGGCTCTGCACACACACACTCTCCTCTTGACACTCCGCAGGCGCCGGCCGAAGGAGGGGCTCCGTCGAGTGCTAGAAAGTTGTTCCTACTCTGCGCTGGGAGCAACCACATTACTCACGAGTCCCTTTTTAGTGCGGGTATGTGTTTCCCCCCTTCCATCTCCAGTCCATTAGCTACTATGGAAACAACATGTCATTGCCCGGAGGTGGAGTTTAGCCACAGCCAAAACAGCCGCGGATAAATTCCAGCACCCAAATTCACATCCCGGGGCAAAGCCCTCGCAGCTCAGCCAGGGAATAGGAGCGGAGTCCCAGCCGTGTTGAGGGAGCGGATCTCAGCCCGGGCTTGCCGGCTGCGGGATGCGTGGGGTGCGGAAAGCGCTGCAGGGGACCCCGCTGTCCCAGCCGGGGTTGAAATGGTGCGGCTGGGGAAGGCCGGGGTGATTTACTCTTCCGGAGCCCGACCGAGGGCGTGCGAGTGGCGTGAAGATAAAGAGCAGATCCGCAGGGCCTCGGCTGCCTCATTTCCGCCCCGTCCTGCGGCTCCCGCTGCCCGGCCCGGGACCGACCTGCCCGGGTGGCCGTGGAGGGGAGGGGGCAGCTCAGCGGTGCGGCCGGAGGGGCCACACGGAGCCCCCCTACCCCGGCACAGGCTGAGCTTGTTTGCCTCAGCGGCATCTGTCAGAAGGATGCAGTGGCAGGGTGTAGCATCCCTTGAATTCATCTCTATGGGCTGATCCCCAAGCGCTCAGCGCCATCCTGCTCCCCTGCCTCCCCGTCCCCTCCTCCTGATGTGTTTTTGGAGCATTGCGTGTGCCCAGGCCTCCCTGGCTTGTGCACGCGGGGTGCCGAGTCCGTCCATCCCCGGGTGGATGGCACACGTCAGAGGGGAGAGGCAGCGGGGTGAGGGCTGCAAGGTGCTCAGAGCGGTCTCGTGCCCCAGCAGTGCCTTTGGGTCCTGCTTGCTCCCAGCTACCCCCATGGCCTTTCAAAGCAGGTGCCCATCGTGGCTCTCAGGTGCAGATTTGGGCTGTGACAAGGTGTCCAGCCTGAGTGATTTGAGCATCTCACACAGGCCTCCATCGCAGGAGGACATGAAGGGGCTGGTCGCCGTTGCACCAGGGCGGTGACCCAAGGGAGTCACCGTTTGAGTGTGGCCGGTCCTTGTCGCACCTCCTAGGGACCCTGGGGAGAAAGAGGGCAGCAAGCAGGGATGGTGGCATGTCCTGCCTAGAGGCTTTCACAGCAAGGGTGACTCCTGGCCCCGGTCTCCCCTGGCAGATGGAAAATGCTGGAGATAGGAAGCAAAGCCCTTGGAAGGTGGAACTTTCCAGCCAGCAGTCTGGGACATGACTGTCCCACCCACAGGCACCCTTCCAGCCCAGACTGCCCCGGAGTGCCACGTCCCACCTTGGTGGCTTTGCCACCCTCCAGTGCTAGTGCCTGGGGACAGCAGTGTCACATAGGGCGGGGAAGAGCTACCCCAGTGCCCCAACAGCTCACCCAGAGACAGGCACTGGAGCCACCTCTGGCCCCAGCTTAGACCCCCCCTTCTCCTCCCCAGCTTCTCCAGGAGATGGAGCAGGAAAACCTGTTAGTCCCTAGGGCAGGTTGGGAGTGATCCACTAGCTTCCGAATTGGAGTAGTAACCTGCGTAAGTGCCTGCCGGGATCAGGGCCAGCAGGAGCAAACTCTGGCCATGAAGCTCCTTCAGAGGAAGGAGGGAGAGGCCAGAGGCAAGCAGGGATGTCTTTCCAAAGCTGGCAGAGAAACTGCCTATCAGTGAGGCTTCTCCGCAAAGAGGTGAGTGCTGTCTCTGAGAAATAATGGAACAAACCTTGGAAGAAGGAAAAAAATAATGCAGGTTCACAGAGTCTGTTTGAACCTGTTCTGCTTTGCTGATCTCCAAAAATATCCCACCAGAGATGTGAGTTCCTTTGTAGCAAACTGACACCACCTGGCAAGATGCTTGCTGGCCTCAGTTTCCCTTCTTTAACAGCAGTCCCTGGAGCCACAGGGATCCCCCAGCCATGAGAGCTGATGCTCTCGGGAGCACTGGAAACACATAACAAACCAGGCTGGTTTACAGAAAACCAGTATCCCAAAACCCTAGGCCTGCCAGGGCATGGCTTTTGCAAGACCAGTGTTTGTCCCACACCCCTAAGGAAGGGGCAAGAGAGTATCTCATGAAGCTGGGAGAAGCTGAGTTGCACCCCCAGGGATAAGCAGTGCTGGGGAAACTGCAGCTTCAAACCCATGCTTCAGCCATGGTGTTGGTGTGGATTCTCTGGTAATTAATAAAAAGCCTGTGTTTGCAGAGGCCAGTCTTTCTGGGGCGGTGCTAGTGAGCATCCTCCCTCTGCTTAGTCACTTGTTTCCAGGACACTTGCAAGAAGATCTAGGATCTCCCCCTTGAATTTGTTTAAAATTGGTCCCATGGATTTGCAACTATTAGAAGGGAATGGGCAGCAGAATGGGAGGAAGGTTCCCTTGCTTTGGGAACCAATGTAGAAAGTAGTTAGAAAAAATGCTGGGGAACGAGGGAGGGAGGAAAGAAATAGGAAGAGAGTGGTCCTGCTCCTAAAAGAGGAGGTTGAAATACCCCTCCTCTCTGAAATCCTGCGTATCACAGGTGTCTCCACTGAAGTAGGATGCCTGAGCATCCCGTCCTAGCAGGGTACAGTCCTGACATACAGATTGGCGCCGATGTCCCAGATCACATCCTTGTCCAGGATCTGAGAAATGCCACACAAGAAAACCCCTTCCAGGCAGGGATCTTGCCGGTGTTCCCACCCTGGGGTTAGAGGTATGAACGCAGCCCCCGTCAGCTCTGCAGTGAGCTGTGTGACACAGAGGACACGCACCCACCTGTGACACCACGGACATGGCATTTCCCCTCACATGCCCTTTGCCTCTGGTCTCTCTGGTGTACGGAGCATCCCTATAACACACCTCTCAGCTCAGACAAGCCTCCTCTCCTCTCAAGCCTGCACAGCCGTGAGACGAGTTGGCCAAATTAATTTGGTTGAAAATCAACCCCTCCCCTTAAAAAAAAAAAAAATGAGCCTGTCAGGATTTGTTTTCAGCCTGATCCGTTCCCTAATTTAACTCTGGTTGCACAGGGAGGGAGCGAAGCCACTCACCGGCAGGGCTGGACGGTTCCTTTGGGCAGCGGCACAGATTTCGATCAGCTCAAAGCAATCGCGAAACTGCAGCCTGAACTTCCAGTGACTCACTCAGAGAAGGGAAACTTCCTGGCTTGTGTGTTTGAGCATTTCTGGAAAAACTGCTATATTTGGCATGGAAAATAGGAAGGATTCCTCCGGCTGCTTGAAATAGGAGCAACAGAAATGACTCAATGGGCAGTTTAAGAGAGACGAACAAGGATGCTCTCTAAATTATTCATCGCGATTCTCCACGTTGTGTGTTTTGCCCACAACAGGCTCAAGGGTGCCTGCACACAGGATGGTCCAGGCTCTGCCAGGAAGATGTGCGATTTATTGCTCCAACAGCAATCCCGCCAATACACGTTTGCTGTATATTATTGACTACGGACATTATAGGGCAGCTTCACATCTGTTTACCAACAAATACTGCTCCTAAAGGTATGGCGTCGTGCTTATCGCTACACGTTGACCCAGCGTGAAAAATCTGCCAATTTATATTTTCATGACATCAGTAGCTAGAAATGCATTTCTTGCCAGCTTCAAACACTTTCAACTGTTTCATCTAGTATGCTGGGGAAAAAAAATGAAGAAACTGCTCTGCTGCAAATTACTGAAGTTGGTGGAGGGGGGGGGGCTATTTCTGAGGGTTTGAAATGGATTCTTATTCTCTCTCTCTCTTTTTTTTTTTTAATACTTGTCCAAATGGTTATTCAAATAGCTTGTTTGTTAAACTCCTGAGCTGGTAAATGAAAATTGTCATTTTCAGATCATAACAGCATCACCTAAAAGAAAAAAAAGATGTGAATAAATCCCAAGGAAAAAAAATCAACAACTTTTCATGAAAAATCAGTTAAAAAGAGAGGGCTGCAAACATTTCCCATTGGGTGAAATGCCAGCCAGCTCCTGGTTAGCGCATATTAAATTAAATACTCATTTTGGTCATGCACTGCTTTTATTGGTGGATTAAATATTGACAAATACGTCTAGCACAGGGAGATGCTTCACGCTGCAGCCTGAACAAAACCCGTGGCAGCTCTGTGTCAGCATTTTGGGTTGGAAAACCTTTTCCTCCTGCTTTTGAGATCTTGTGAGGCTGATGCCTGGGATCCACGAGGTGACAGCCATTGCAGGGGGGGCTCTCCTCTCCTCTTGGGACCCACCGATTCACAGTGTGGCCGTGCCAGTAGCGGGTGACAAGTCCCTCTGTCCTAATGCTCAGGGCAGGGAGCAGGGAGGGGACAGTTGGGTAGCGACAGGCTTTGGGGTCGAGGGACCTCTTAGAGCAGGGCAGTTGAATTTAATTCCTGCCGATTTCTATGCTGAATTCATCCAGTTGCTTTTCTCCTGTAAATTTTAAAGCCTTTCTCCATGCTCCCGCAGCAAGGAGGCCGCAGCTTGGCTATGGCAGAAGAGCTGTCCCTTTCGCTGGTGTGGAGATTGCTGCTTTCTGGTGGCTCCACGCTCCAGTGCAGGGAAGAGCTGGGCACCCACCTTGATTTTGCAGGCTTTTTTCTGCTCTTTCTGAGGGTGCAGCCGAGGGGGAACCGTCTCATACAGGAGGGTTTCAGCCTGGAAGTGGTGGCCTCCTTCCCATGGCTAGGAAGTGACCAGTCCCTACAGTGCTCTGGCAGCACAGGGGGGTGAGCAGGGAGGCGAGGGGAGCAGGGGAGCGCTCCCATCCCTGGCACTGCACGTGTTCAGCCCACCAGAAGCCCCAGGAAGGAGTAAGACATGCTGGCATCGTATCAGAGAGAAGGGGCTTGTCCAGGGCTCTGCATTTGCCTCTCGAATGCTGCCCCTGGAGATTCAGTAGCTGCTTGAGACTTCTGGCCCATCAATTATTTAATTCCCACTAGCCATGTGGTCTTCAGCCCCGAGTGCTCCTCTCCTCCGAACGCACAAGCCTGCGTGTGAGGAGAGCAGGAGGATGTGGTGACAGGGCTGGGCAGAGGGTCCCTGCCGGGAAGCCATGCAGAGGCACGGGGGACAGGTCCCACCAGCCGAAGCATTGAGCCGAGTGCTTCAGCCAGCATCTGCTCACCCAGCCGCACATCAGCTGCAGGGGCAGGTTCTTCTTCCGATCTCCTGGGATGACTCCGGGCAAGTCACCTCCCCACTCCGTGCCTCACTTTCCCCACCCGTAAAATGAGGCCGAAGATTTCACAACCAGGATGAGCTTTGGTGGCATCCACCGCCCGCCGCGGCAGCACACAAACGTGTGTGCGACATGGTGCTTTGCAATAAAATAACAGCGTGGCTCTCGCTCCTGCTCACAGGGGCTACACCATCATGAGGCCTCTTCAGTGGATCATTTAAGGCCAGTGGTCCCTGTTTGCTGCTGCTGCCCATGCTGGCTCAAGCTAAAGCAGCATGGCACGGCACGGCATGGCACGGTACGGCATGGCACGGTGGGCGCTGCTGGGTAGGCAGGACAAGCCGTGACACGCAGGCAGGCAGGCGGCTGGAGCTGGGTAGGTGTGTCGCTGTTACCCAATAAATAACTCAAGCCCTAAAGCAGCCCATTGTAATTACAGGGGCCCCGCGCAGATTGAAAACGAAGAAGAAGGAGAGAAAAAAAGGAAATCAAGGTTCAGTCTTCCCCAGGAGGTAGCGCGCCACGGGGGAAGCAATAGAGGGGAGCGGTGATTTATATCACTCCAGAGGAATTCTCCTTTCCAGCGCTGCCCCAGGCGCCGAACTGCCGCCAGGTTCAGCCGAGTTTCTCATCTGAATATGCATGAGCCAGTAATTAATTCTCTCTGATACCGATCCAGATTTGGGGTTGGTTTTGTGAGTGTGTGCGTGCGCACTGTGTCTGTCTTTTCCCAGGTGTGCCGTGCGGACGCGGCAAGGAGGGACGAGACGAAGGAGCGGCAGCTCTCCATGCAGTTGTCCCTGCAGGGTGACGGCCATCGGGGCAGGAGGGTGGCCCCAGCTGGGTGGGGAGCCCCATGGGGTGGCTCTGGGGGATGCCCTGCTGGGGAAAGCAGGAGGAAGGGGGATGGAGAGCAGAGCATGACTGGCGTCGTGTGCCTGGGACTGGCAAAACCTGCCCCAACACACATCCACCCTTGGGCACGTGCAGGAGGGTGTTTTCCCTCCACCTGAGGACATTGCAAAGCCCTCGTGTTTGCAAAGCGCTGGGAGAGGCAGGGAGGGAAGAGAATCTGGCCTCGCCTCCTCCCTCCCACCTTCCTCTCTTGCTCTCCTTTTAAATGTCTTCCGCACACCACTTTGAGCAGTGGGACGGGAGCCCCGAGGAGGGAAACCACGTCTCTGGCCCAAGGCCCAGGCCCGGGGCAGGGTGTGGGTGTGTAATCTCTGTGTGATAGGCCCTTGGCCTGAGTCTGGTGTTGTTCACTCAGGCTCGTAGTCACAACCAGCCTCCAAACCAGGGGAAAAAACCAGAAAACTTAGCAAAAGAGAGGAACAACTGTTTTCCAAGTTCCCCAAGCCCATGCCCTGGGACATGTGCCTTTTCTCTTTGCCCCTGGGGCAGGTTGCCCCCATACTCTCCTCACACTTTGCTTGAGAGAAAGGCAATAATCAGCTTTGCTGCCTTTAAACCCAGCCATGGGGCCCCGGCAGCCTGCCAGGGGTGAGCTGGGGCCATCCTGGCACGCAGGCAGGGAAGGACAGGGATTTGAGCACTGGGTCCCAGGCCACGGCATCGCTGGCGCCAGCCCTCGGCAGCCGGGGAGGTGATGCTGGGTCCCCACCTGCTGTTGTGGGCTCCCTGGAGAAGCCAGTGTCCCAAAACAGGGGCTCCCCCACATTCCGTAGGCAGGAGCGGGATTAGCAGGAGCACTGGGGTGTATTGCTGCCCTTGACCTGGCCCTGGCTCCTGGCAGCACCCAGCCGAGGGAGGCAGAGAAGGGTGCTCCCAGCTGGCTGGGTTGGTGGCTTCCTGGCGCCAGGGAGAAGTCAGGAAGCATCTTGGACATCAAGGGACCACGGTGGCATTGCCTGCTGGGGCCGGGGGACCTGGAGAGGACACACTTCCTCATATCCACCAGTCACGGAGGATGACCCCCCTAGAAACCTCTCCTCACTCTGTGGCTCCAGGCAGAGGCCCGAGGGGACACCGGTGGGACGGTGCCACGTCCTGCCTGCCACGTCCCACTCTGGGTGCCGGCAGTGGGGTGCAGAGCAGCCAGACTCCCCACATCCCTCTGAGGGATCCCTGCAAACGTCTCCAGGCTCGGTGAGGCCGGTGAGTCAGAGCACTGTTTTGCAACGCAGGGGGCAGAGCGCACGTCGGAGCAGGGACGGCCACGAGCTGAAGTGTGGGGCCTGTCTGGGCCTTTTGCAATCCCATGGGGAAAGGCGAAGTCGGTGTCTCCATCCCTTAATTAAAGGACACCACAGGGATCTGCTCCCTCCTGTTCACGTGGTTCGTGGGGACAGAGGAGCAGCAGCTGGGGACGTGGGGAAGAGGGTGGCCTTGCCAGCCCTGCCGTGGGGTGGCTGGTGCTCTCCAAGTGCAGCCTCTGCCTCCTGCGATGAGGTCTCAGCCTTGGCCCCATCATCTCACAAAGATGCTTTTTGGACATGTGAGCTGGCCTGAGTGCTCTATACACCTCCACTCCCCTTCTCTGAGTGAACACGAAGCTCCTTCCCACCTCCTCAACATCCTCCAGCCCCTCCAGCCCTGCTCCTCCATGCCCCACCGAGCAAGCAGCCACAAAGCCAGGGCCCCTGCACGCAACCCCTGTCCATCGAGGAACAGAAGGTGACACAGCCAGGATGTCATCTGTGCTGGCTTCACGTCCCGCATCACCAGCCTGACCTAGAAACACCACCACGTCTCGTGCGCCAGAGCCCGCGGATGCTGCAGGCTCATCCCTCTGTTTTTTCCAGAGCGGCTGAGTGACAGTTGCCCCTCCCCTGCCTCTCCGATGAGCGTAATGAGAATTTCCTCCGAGGAGCAGCTTGCTGCGACGAAATAATCGCCCGAGCAGCAGGATCTTTGCTGGGGATTAGAGAGCCTGCTACTTGCTGAGCTAGAGAAACGGCTGGCGAGGAGGAAAAACTCCTATCGTCTCCTCCGGCACCTCGACCCCTTTGCCAAAGTGATCGCCTGCCACAGACGGAGCGAGGTTCCCAGCCCTGGAAACTTCTGTCCCCGATGCTTGGGCACTTTTGCAAAGTCCCTTTCCACCCTCCTCCTCCTCTCCCACTCCCTGCCGTGCCGCTCCCCAGCCCGGGCCGGCGGGAGGGGTGGAGAAGAGGTAAAGCAGCAGCTGCCTTTTACAGGCAACAGTTTTTTTTTCGTCGTTTCTTTTTGGACTGCTGAGGCATAAAATGCCAAGCTGAGCCTGTTTCTTCCTGGCTTACGCGCCAGGGCACTCACCAGCTGGGCTGTCCCACTGCACAGAGGGACAGCGGCAAGGGCTATAGGTGGATTTCCGACATAGAGTGGTTTAAAGCAGTTTTTATTCCATTCTAGGCTCATGTTTTTGTTTGGTTTTTTTTTCCTTTTTCCTTTCTCTATCTTCTGTGCATCCTGGTGTGTCCATCCCTTGAGGATTCCTCATTTTCTTCCCCAAATACTCCAAGTCTTTTTTTTAACTGTTTGCAAAATGTGGGAACCCCAAGCCCAAACGAACATCGCTGGTTTGAGGAGAAGGGTTAAAGCCAAGTTATACTAGAAGTGCTTTACTTGAGGGCTGGGCTTGGGTGTGTGGGCTTTTTTTTTTTTTTTCCTCTTCTGGACACATTTAGACTCACCATCCGGCAGCTCCCCCGCTGGGCTGCGGCAGAGGGTGCTCCAGCCGTGTTAACGACCTGCCCCAAACCCACAGCCCCTGCCGAGTGTTTGTGGGAACAGCCGGCAGCTGCCCTCGTCTTGAACACACCAAGCCAGAGGTGAAGCCAGCAGCGATAAGAAACCCCGGGTTCCACAGCCCCGTCATCCCCCCCGTGCGCTGGGAGAGGCTCTCACCCCGCTCCCAACGCCAGGTCAGAGCGGGACACCCAACGTGAGAAACTCATTGTCCCCAAAAGGCCCTTCCTGACAAAACACCGGCTGCGAGCGGGGCACTGCTGTGCTGAGAGCGGCTCTGATGCAAAACGAGAGTTTCACAGGCTGGCAGCTGGCGAGGCGGCCGCGGGGCCGGGGACGCGGCCACCCCCGGCAAAAGGTCGGTCGGAGGGTCAGCGGCTGACACGAGGCCACGGCCACCACGGTGCTTCCCGCTGCTGCCACTGATCCCCCGCCGTGCCCTCCGGGCTGCTCCTGTGACGGGCAGGATGCCGTGGCTGAGGACAAAAGTCCTCCGTGGTGCAACCAGCCTGTTTGCGATGCTGCTGTGTTTTGTGGGAGGGACATTTTGTCCTGTGGCCTCGGCGTCCAGCCAGCGGGTGCGTGCGGGGCGGCCGGCGCCATGACGCCTTGTGCTGTGATGCCTGGTGCCAGGCGGCGTGGAAGCTGCCGTGGCTTCTCCGCAGCTTTCCTGAAGCTACGGGAGGAGCCCGGGGGGCAGCCCGGCTCTCAGTCCCCGGGAGAAGCCCCGCGGCAGCCCCCACGGGAGCCGTGCTCCTGCGGGGTGCCCCGTTCCTCCGGCCAGGCGGCCCCGGCTCCGCTCCAGCGCTCCGCCGCACTCCCGCTCCGGGTTTTCAAAACTACTCTACCTTCAACAGGCAGGCGCTTCAGCCAATAAAAAGCCGCAAAGCGTCAGCACAGCGTTCGCTCCGCGCTGCCGGCCAATCCTCATCGCTCGTTCCTTATATCCCGCCCTCCGAGGACAGGCTCTGCCGACTATTGCCTCGGCCTGGCGGCCATATTGAGTGTGGCAAGAGGCGCCTCTGCGTCCGGGGGGGCTTTTCCTCACCCCCTCGCCCCTTTCTTCGCGCCGTCCGCACCGGGAAGCGCTTAAGCGCGGCGCTGCCTCGCCTGTGGGGCCGTTGCGGGCCGCGGAGCAGCTCCCGGAATGTAGCAAAACCGTGTGGTTGCCTCACCAAGGGCTCTCGGCGCCATCTTGAGTGTGGCAGAGCCCCCTCGCTCTCCGCGGCGCTGCCCCGTTACCCCGGGGGGCTGGGGGGTCCCCGGGCCCGCGGCCGGGGCTGTCTGCGGTGGGGCTGCTCCCGGTGCGCGTCAAACCTTGAACTCTCGAAAGGTGTGCGTGTGTGGGGAGACAGGGGCGGCCTGGCTGTTGTTTTTGTTGCGTGTTTTTTTTTTTCTTGTTTTTTAAATTGTCAAATAAGCAAACGGGTGGGAAACCCGCATTTCAGCGCGGCCGCCGCCCCTCCCCCGCTCCCCCCGGGGCGGCGGTGGTTGTTGTGGCACAAGTTCCCGCGGCGCCGGGAACACGGCGCGGGGGGGAAGGAAGGGAAAGGGACCCCGGCGGCCACCGCGGGGACGGGGCTCCCCCGCACCACCCCACTGCTCCGGCACTACCGGCCGGACGCCGTTTCCCGGGCGGGGGAAGCAGCGCCGGTTCTCCCACGTTACTAGTATTATTATTATTTTGAACTCTTATTGTATTTTTCCTCCCCTCCGCGGGCGGGCGCGCACGCCTCCCACCCCTCCGCGGGCATGCGGGCTGGCTGCGGCGGGGAACTGGGTGGGGGGGAGAGGCGGTGAGCTCCTGCCCGCCGCCTCACACGGCGGGGCGGGGCGGAGGCGGCGGGGGCGGAGGCAGAGGGGCGGGCAGGGGGCGGGGGCTCTGCCGCCCACCGCCCCGCGCCTCGCCCACGCTGAGACCGGGCCCGAACTCATCGCCGCAGTGTCGGCGGCGCCGGCTCCTGCCGCTTTAAGCGGCCGTGCCCATTGTTTGCGCCGCGGCCAATGGGCGCCGGCGGCCGCGGCGCGCGCGGCCAATGGGCGCGGCGCGGGGCAGCGCGCGCGCCGCCCCCGGCTCTATAAGAGGGCCCGTGGCGCCGCGTGAGTCCCCACTGGCTCGCGCAAAGCCATTTTGCCATTGTTCTGCCCGCGCCGCCGCCCGCGCCGCCACAGCCCCGCACGCCCCCGCCATGTCCGACACGGCCGTGGACACCAGCGCCGAGATCTCCGCCAAGGTGAGCCGCCGCCCCGCGCATCGCCCCCCGCTTGCCGCCGCTTTTTTTTTTTTTCTGTATTTTTTTTCTAAGCGCGGTGGGGTTTTTTTCGCATTTTTTTTTACATTTTTCCCTTTTTAATTTTTTTTTTTTTTTTACCCCCTTCGCCTTCCCGCTTGTCTTCCCCCCGCCTTCCCTCCCCCTTCCCCCGCCCCCCGCGCTGAAGTTGGCGGTGGGGCTCGGTGCGGAGCCGCCGCCGCCGCGCTCGCTGTGCGGAGCAGCCTGCGCCGTTTCTTTGTCTACAGCGTGCGGGAAACGTGCTCGCCGCCCTCGCCGGTGCTGCGTGTCTCGCCGCGCCGGGCTCCGCGGCCCGCTCCCTCCCGGGGACCCCTGTGGCTGTGGGGCCGTCCCGCCGCGGAGGGGCTCGGTGTGTGTAGAGCACGGTTTGCGCCTCGGCCTCCGTCTCCGTCGGGGGGATGGCGGCGGCGGGCAGCGCTCGCCTCATTCAGTCCGCTGCGGGAGCTTGACAGCCCCGTCAAACTTGGATCGCGCTCGGCGCCGTCGGTGCGGGGGGGGAGCGCCCCGGAACGTGCACAGGAGTGGGGGGGGGGGGCGGGTAGTGACTGTTGTGGAGTTGCTCCCTAAAAGCCGACGGGTTGGCGGATGCTATTTCGGAGTTGCACCTGGCTGATGCGGTGTGAAGGGGGGGCAATTGCTGTGTCGGTGTTACCCCCAGAGGAGAGGGGGGGCAGTTACTATTTCGGAGTTTCCCCCCCCCTCTTCCGGGAGGCGGGGGAGGGGGGGCAGTTACTGTGTCGGAGCTGCCCCGGATGGGGGGGGTGCTATTTCGGAGTCGCCCCCGGAGGCGATGCCGTGGGGGCAGAGGGCTTTGCTGGTGCTGCCCCCGGAGGCGGGGGAGGGGAGCAGTTGCTATTTTCGGAGTTGCCCCAGCAGGAGTAGATCCCGCGGCGGAACTGCCCCGGGTGCGCTGGGGCAGCGGGGCTGGGGGCTTCGGATCGAGCTCCTCGCGGCAGGATAACTTTGCGAGTCGGAGATGGGAAGCGCCGGTACCGGTCGGGAGAGGCTTTCCCGGGAGTCCCCGCTGCGGCTCCCGGTGCCCGCCTTTGTCTGCGAGCGGCGGCGGAGCGTCCCCCGGGGCAGCCGGGCACCCGGGCGGGCTGCGCTCCCGACCGGGCCGCGGCGGCCGTGCGCCCTGTCGAACCCGGGGCCACGGCCGGGTCCTCCCGCCGCTGCCGGGAAAGTTGCGGGAGGAGACTCGAGTCGACCTGGGTGGGTGCGTGGGTTGGGGGCGGCCGTGCCGGGGGGGGCCTCTGCGCCCTGGCCGGCACCGGGTCGTGCCGCTCCCGGGGAAAGCGGGGCTGGAGGGAGTGAAAAAAATCCGAACAAGGACGAGGGTTTACGAAAAACAACCAACAATACGCCGTTTCTGGCAGATTTCGATTTCACTTCTGTTTCCCGCTCCCGCAGCCGTACCCCCCCCCCCCCCGCCCTGCCTCCGCTCCGGGGCTGCGCCGCCGTCCCCGCTGCCTCCGGTTCTCCCGGAGCTGGGGAGCGACGAGGCGGGTCGATCCCCATCCCTCCCCGGGGGAGCGGGGCCAAGTTTGCCGTTAACCTTCCCCTGCCCTTTAAAGGGGGCCCTCGTCCCCGGCTCGCCCTCCCGGGGCGTCGGGGATCCGTGCTGCGGGGCGGGCGGAGGCGCGCACGGCCGCAAGGTGACCCCCCCCCCCCCCATACCCCCAGTGGCGGGGGCAAAGCGCGGAGGCACCGGGGCCGTTCGCCCTCGTCCCGCCTTGCCGTCCGGCGCGCTCTCGGGAGGCGGGGAAAGGGGTGGGGGGGTCCCGCCCCGCCCGGGCGGTGGCTCCGCTCCGAGCGCCGCCCCCGGCTGCGCCGCCGTGCCGCGGGGCGCCCACCACGTGCGGCCCTGCCCGCGCCGCCCCCTGGGAGCCGGAGTCCTCCGCGCCGCCCCGGCCGGGACTACACTTCCCGGCAGCCCGCGGGGCGCCGGGCCGGCGCGCTGGCGGGCGGCCAATCAGAGAGGCGCGGAGAGTGGCGCGCGGTTTGAACGGCGGCCGGGCGCGTGGCGGCGCGGGCGCGCCCCCTGCCGGCGGGAGGCGGCTCCTCCGCGCACACGAGTGGACGCGGCTCCGGGGCGGGGGGCACCGGGATCCTGCCTCTTTCCCACCGGGATCCTGCCCTCTCCCCACCGGGAGCCGCGGCTGCACCCCGGGAGCAGAGCAGGAGCGAAGGTAGAGGTCCCCAGGCAGCTGGCGTATGACTAAACACCATCGCTATTTTATGGACAAACAGCCTTGCCACACCTATAATTAGAGGCTCTGTCAAAGCTTTGGAGCTAAAGCAGTCCTGCCACACGGACTCCTGCTTTGGAGGCTGCTGCACACATCTGTTTGTGTTGGACTGGGCCTGGGGAAAGAGAAGCTGTGGTCCTCTCTGCAACCCTGTTGCGAGCACAAACTTCATGACCTGGCATCCTGATGGTCGTTAAACTGAGAGTGTCTTTGGTGGTGCGGGAAAGGTCAGGGCTGGAGATCTGTCCAGCTAAAAATCCCTGAGAATGAGTTGTTCCTTTACCGGGAGAATTGCTTACGTTTTGTGAACGGCTCTCTTTGAAAAGAACCATTGGGCACAGTGAGACGTGGAAACTCTGACTGCCTGATTTGCTCTGTGTTTAACTTAGGAAATGTTTTGTCGCCCTCATGCCCGTGTGCCTGATCTGAGGCGGTGGCTGCCAAACGAAGCGGCGAGGCGGTGCCTGAGGGGTTAAATGGCTGTGATCGGGGAATAGGGGACCAGGAGCTGCTGATGGTGTGAAACTGGTGGAACTGGGCAGTGCGGGGGAGATGGCCTGGGATTTGTGTGTGAGCAGTGAAGCAGGAGGGAGCTTATGTTTTTGTTTCACCCCAAACTCTCAGGATGCTGGTTTGATTGGATGAGGTTTGATCAACAGGTGTAGCCGCCCCAAAGCTCGCTTCCAAATTAAGTCCTTCCTCGGTGTGCTGGTAAGCTGGGTTCAAATAACCCGGCGGTCTAAAAGCCCTGCGCTGTCTCACCTAAGCGCAGCCTGCGGGGTGTTGGAAATCATCCCAAAACAGGGCAGCAGTGACGCTGCCAGGGCTGCGCTCTTGCCCCGGCGTTCCCACGAGGAAGTGACAGTGGTGACAGTGGCTCGGCGGGAGGGAAAGTGCCCGCGGGGAGGGGGCAGAGCGGCGGAGGAAGAGGAAGCTGCCGATGACTTTTAAACACCTCATGGTCGCTGCCGAAGCACTGGCCTCGGGGAAGGGCCTCTCTGCTTTCCTTGGCTGGAGAAACGCTCCTTGTGCTGAAGGATCTCGCTCCAGCTGATGGAGGAACAGAAGGGGAGGAGGATGCAAGCGGAGATGCCAGTGTTAAATCCAAGCGCTCTTTATGCGGGAACATAAAGTTGGATCCTCTCAGCCTGTTTGCTGAGCGACTTGGCATGACATTTTGACAGTGATCAATAGCAAAAGCACACGATCTCCTGCTCTCCTCGCGATGGAGGTTTGAACTGAACTAGCCAGGAGCAGTATAAAAATAGACCATTAAAAAAAAAAAATTTTCCCCCACCCCATCCTGTTACACTTAAAGCCACGGGCCGGATTTTGGAGTCTCCTCTCTGCTGCTGCGAGAAACACCAGGCGTGTGATATTTGCTGTATGATTTTCCCCGGGCAGGGCAGAGACCGCCGTCCCTGCTGACAGGCGCTGGGGTTTGTTCCTATTGCGGACGTCGGGATGGCGGAGCCCGAGCGTTGGACGGGGCTGCCGGCTCTCCGTGGCGTTGCAGGAGCTTGCGTGGACTGTGCTAAGATGGGCAATCAGCCAGCGCTGCTGCTGTTGAGCATACACAGGCGGCCAGCTCCGCGGGTTTGGTAGCTCGGAGGTGAAACAGAGCAGTCTCTTTTTTAGATAGCTGCTCTCCCGGCAAGGCTGATTTGGATTGAGGTTCGCCCCCGTGCTCTCCTGTTCCCAAGGAGGAGCCCAGAACGTGGCGACCAAATCGCAGAGCAAATCGGTGTAGAGAAACCAGCTCCCGTGCGCTCTCAGACTCTTTTTTTTTCACGCTTAATCTGCAGCTTTTCTGACCCAGGCACCTGGAATTGGAGTGACTTCTCTGCTTTTCTGCTCCTTCCAGGATCTAAAAGAGAAGAAGGAAGTTGTTGAAGAAACAGAAAATGGCAGAGATGCACCAGCCAACGGCAACGCTGTGAGTATGGCTGAGATCTGCAAGCAGAGGCAGCCCTAATGCCAGTGCTTTCTTATTTTCCTCCCCTTTCTTGCTTTTGCGGTGAGCTTGTCCCCAGCCCTGTCGGAGAGGGGACCCTTCCAAATGGCAGCACTACGCTGTGCAGAGCCCTCCAGCCTCTGGGGCTTCAGGTCCAATAGCCGTTCCGAGCCTGTGGGCAGTTCATGTGTGTGCAGAAGGGAAAGCTGGGCTCGAATCCTTTCCCTGAAAGCCGCGTGAGGCTGGTCCAGTGCTACCTGCTTCCTAGGCACTGGAAAAGGAGAGGAAGAAAAAAAAGGAAACAAAAAAACCCCCAAACCCTACAGTTACAGTGTTACAATCAATTGAGCAGGGGAAACACATTGTGTACAAGTAAACCCGGTTGGTTTCCTATTTTTAACATGCTGGGGGAAATTCACTCTGCTGCATTTCTGTGTGTCACAAGAGCCTTTGCAGTCTTTGTCTTTGCATCAAAGCTGCAGCTCTGAGTTACTCTGGACTCAATCCTTCATGCCCAGGCTGCCCGTGTCGTGCGGAGGTGGGTGGGATGCGGGTCTGGGGCTCCGGTGGGCTGGTGCTTTGGGCAGGAAAGGTGGGGACACACGCTTCCGCTGAACAGCTCTTCCCCCTTCTCCCTTCCCCGGCGCATTTTTTTCTAAGTGATGTTTTGTCTTGCCAAGGAGAACGAGGAAAACGGAGAGCAGGAGGCTGACAACGAAGTAGATGAAGAGGAGGAGGAAGGTGGCGAGGAAGAGGACGAGGAGGAAGAGGGTGATGGTAACTTTCTTTGTTCCCCCCACCCCTGCCCTGGACGGCAGGCTCACCAGAGCATCTGCCCCTCGCCGCTGGCGCCGGGTGGCTCTCGCCAGCCGGGCTCAGTCCTTCCTCGCTCGCCGGTGCCACCAGCACTGGGAGTGAAGTCAGCTTTGAAACCATTCCAGCAGGCTGAGGGCAGATTCCTTCCTTCCTCCCTCCTCTGGCCAGACGGCACCGTACCGCGGCGCTGAATACGCGCATTAGCCCTTCTGCACGAGTCATAAAACCTGCCCTTGGCTCTTGCGATCACAACCGCTGCTGCAGATGCGAGTTCTGGCCGGTGGGACGGGGACAGCCCTGGACAGCCGTGCCTTGGCACAAGGGATAGGTCACCATCCTTGTTCATGAAGCAGCGTGAGCGGGGGCTGATCCCCTCTCCCAGCCTTTCTCTGGGCTGGGTGCCATGTAAAGCGGGCAGGGGAACCTGCAGCGCTTCCCTGCTCCTCCAGCAGGAGCGGGCGGACTTGCTTTAATCGTGGCCTCTCCGCAGTGTCCTGCGTCTCCCTGCCCTCCCCTGCTCCCCGACCTGGCCCAGCCTGGAGGTGGGTTTTGGCAGCAGTGACTTGCTGAATCACTTCTCACCCTCCCTGCTATTATGTTGGTGGTTTGGTTTTTTTTTGCCCCAAGATCTACTTGGATGAATAACGTTGTTTATTTTTATCACTCGTTAAGGCTGGCAGAAAACCATTCTTGTTATGCTGAGATGAACTCAAGGCCCTTGATTAGCTGTTACTAGGTTAATCCTCTGTGAATTTTTGGTTTACATGCTGACCTACTAACCTGTGGGTTAGTTTTGGGAGATGGGGACAGGGCTAGAAATGTACCAAGTGTTAGGCCAGTGCCTATTTGGACGGTGTAAGCAGGTGAAGCTGCCTCCTTTGGGGTCGCACTCTGGTCTCAGCAGCCTGCTGTCTGTGTCCTTTGGTGTGAACTGGCTCACTGGGGGAAAACTGGGAATTGTGGCTGTGTTCATACTCAGGATTTTAACCCCTGGGGACAGAGCACGGTGCAGCCACATGCTGTCCTGAGCCCATCTACCTCCAACCTTGCTTTGGGGTGGAAAAGCGAGGAATACTCACCTCTCCCTGCTCACATTGGGCAGGAGGGGGATGCAGCAGGTGCGTGTGTGGAGTGGAAGTGTTGCTTGGATACTGCTGTGACAAGCCTGGGGAGCTTCGGTCCCACAGCGCCAGCTCCGCTCTTCCCAGCCCGCCGAGCGCGGGCACGGTTTGGCAGCCGGTGCTGGAGACGTGAGCACCTTGCTGGGATCCTGCATGGGCTGTGTCCGTGCCCGCTGCCCTTGAGTGATCCCTGCCCGAGAGCTGCACCTGAGCTGCTGAACGCTGCAGGAGAGAGATTTAAACGCAGCAAGTGCAGCTTGCATCAGCTTTTTTTTTTTTCTTCTTCTTCCCCTGCCAACCCTCGAAGCCAAACTTCATCCTGGAGTTTGACAGCAGAGGGGAGCTTGAGGGTGTATTTTTCTCACCCTTCTCCCCATCCCATCTCGTTATTTGCTTTGCTTAAAGCAGCTCAAAGAACTAAAAATGCTCCCAATCAGCTTGGCGCTGTCACCTGACCCGCCGGCCGGCCTGGTGTGTGTGGTGGCTGCCGGGGTGTTGATCCATCACCAGGAGCTAATCTCGGCCCTTCCCGCCGCAGGGGCCGCCCTCTGGCTGAGCACACGCTGGGAAGGGAGGATGGGCTGACCTTAATCCCCCCGGCTGTCTATACGTGTGGCTTGTGGCGGTGGTTTAAAGCCAGCTTACAGGCCTTAACGCTCTAAGTTTTAGTAGGGTCTCCTGTTACACAAGAGGTTTGTCTCGGCAGCCGAGAGGTTGTTCTTCCTCCAGGACCTCTGGTCTTGCCCCTGACCCCCCCAAAACTGGCTGACCGTGGTAGACTTGGTTGTTCTGATCCACTGGCCTACTTGAGCTCGAAGTGGGTCAAAGCCCAGAGCTCTGCTCATCCTCTCTGACTGCAAGATAACTTGGTAGCATTTGTTCGCTGTTCTGATAATTAGAAAGTGTTCTGACTCAGAACTAATGCGTTCTGGCTCTCTTAACTCATTAAAGATGGACTAATAGCTGCGAAGGGAAGCAGAAGTAATCTGGAGCAGTTAGGCAGAGCAGCTACTAGGTAGTTTTTCCTTTTTTTTCCTGTGATTTCAGCACTCATGCTAGGTGCTGCTTTTGCTGTCCTGTTGCCTGTGGTACAAATGGGGTGCGATCCAGGCTCAGAGCTGCAAATCCTTGTTTCCCCTTTGGGTCACATCAGTTGGGGGGTGCCTCAAAAGCCCCTGTTTCTTCAGGCACTCGCTGTCCTGAGATGGGGCACTGGGCATCACCATGTGGGGCTGAGCCAGGATTAAACCCAGAGGTGCTGGAGCCCTGCGAGAGGATCTTATGTTCCTGTCCTTCTCCATGCAGGTGAGGAAGAAGACGGCGATGAAGATGATGAAGCCGAGGGAGCCACAGGCAAGCGGGCAGCTGAGGATGATGAGGTAGGGAAGACTGGCCAGCCCCTCACAGCTGCACAGAGGGTTTGGGGGGGTGTCGGTGGGGCCAGACTGGCTCTGGGGCTGGGATGCTGTATCTGTGCGCTCCCTGTGCCTCTCCAGGGACACGTCCCGGTTCTGTTTATACGTTGGCCTCGTTAGTGGGGTGTCTGCTCTGGCTATGGGGAGCCCCAGGGTGCTCATGCAGGGGAGCTCCCCAAGCTGGCTGCAAGAGACCATTTTGCATGTGGGGGAAACACTTGTGTTGCTCTGTCCTTGTCCCTGAGCAGGAGAGGGACCCAAAACCCTCTCTCTCCTGCCTTGATGTGGCTCTCGCCAGCCCCCCTGTTCCCCATTCCCTCTCCTAACGCCTTTGCTTTTGCCCCCCAGGATGACGATGTCGATCCCAAGAAGCAGAAAACCGATGAAGATGACTAGGCAGCAAATTATTATTATTATTTTTTTTTTTTTTAAATAAGGAGGAAAACAACAAAAAAGGCCAGCGCGTCCTCTTCACCCTTGGGAGCCCCCTTCCCTCCCAGTGCAACCCCCTCCCCACACAGCCCTCCCCTTTCCTCCCCGCTCCGCCGTGGTCATCCTCACCAAGTAGAGTGAACCCCGTCCCTGGCCCCCCCGGCGCGGCGCTGCCACTCAACGAACATACGAAACGATTCGCCCGTTAGCAGGGAGAGAAAACCCCCCTTTCCCCACAGACCCCCTCCCCCCCAAGCACCAAAACTTCAAGGCCCTGCTTTCTTTCTTAAAAGTACTTTAAAGGAGAATTTGTTTGTATTTTTTATTTACATTTTATATTTTTGTACATATTGTTAGGAGGTCCGCCATTTTTAAGTGATCTCGGATTGACCAAAAGGGGGGCTTTGAAGTGTATATCTCTCTTGTTACCTATCTCTGACTTTACTTGTGGTGTGACCAGGCCCAAACCATTATCTCAAAGGAGAATAAAACAAAACCTTGTAAAAAAAATTAAAAAAAAAAAGACAAAAATGCAAAAAAAAAAATTTACAATCTTATTCTGAGCATTCCAGTAACTTTTTTTTTGTGTATGTACTTTAGCTGTACCATAGATCGTGGTTTGTATGAGGTGGCAAGGCCAAAGATAAAAAGGTTTTTTTTTTTTTTTTTCTGTCTATGAAGTTGCTGTTTATTTTTTTCTTTTTTTTTTGGCCTGTTTGATGTATGTGTGAAACAATGTTGTCCAACAATAAACCGGAATTTTATTTTGCTGAGTTGTCCTAACAAGGCTGCCTCCCAACTGCTGCTTTTTGTTTTAGTTTTCATTTGTTTTGGTTTATTTAATTTTTTTTTTAATTTATTGATTTCTCCCCTTCTTTCTCTTATTTCTTTCTTTGCTTTGGGCTTGGGCTGGGAAGAGAGTTGGACAGAGGGTAGAGGGGGGTGCAGGGTGTTGATGGGGGTGCCTGGGCGATGTGGTCCCGCTGGTGTCTGCAGTGTGTGGCTGTGGTGTCCCTTGCTGGAGGGGTGTTTCTCAGGGCTGTCCTTGGGGGAGAATCCTAGAATAATTTTGGTCGGAAGAGACCCTCAGGATCATCGAGTCCAACCCATGTCCCTAAGAACCTGTCACTGTGCTCACAGCATGGCCTCTGCACTGTCCTGCTGGGTTTTATTTGGGTGTTGGTGGGGATGAGTTAGACTGGGAAACCATGGGAGATACAGGCTAAATGAATGTGAGGTGGGGCACAGGGTGCTCAGCAATCCTGTCCATCTAGGATCAGGCTTAGGGGTGGCATTTGGATGATGTGGTGGGGATGAGGAACCGATCCCCAAAATCGTTGCACTGTCTGCTGTGGGTGGGTGACCCTCTGGTTTTGGGGTGGTGGGTGTTGAGGCCACACAAGCACCTCCCCTTTGGCCTGTTTGCACCTGTGTGCTTTGCCAGTGTCCAGCAGGGATTGAATTCAGCCAGAACTGCTCCCTGAGGGATGCTCCAGCCTGCACCAGCCCCCCCCCAGCAATTTCTGGGGTGCCAAGTCACAGAGATTTGGTGGTGGGACCCTGGGGTTTGTCTGTCTGCTTTAACCAAACATGCTGTAACTTAACCCAAACCTCTGTTGCTTTGCTCTTAACCTTCCTCCAACTAATTTTTCCTCCCTCCTCTAGGGCATTGGAGCCTGGAATAGCTCAGCCTGCTTTGCCAGGTGTGTGGAGACCGTTTGCAGGAACCCGCCTTGTATCTGCCTTCCAAATCCTCATCGTGGCTCAGGCGGGTCCCCTTTTGCTGACCTGGGCTGTGCTGAAGTCAAAGCCTCACCGTGTGCTCTTGTTTCCTTCTCAAGCTGCAATCCCAGCGGTTAATGTTGAGATGCTGCGGGGGTGATTTCTATTTTACGTTTTTTTTTTTAAAAGCAAAGAGGAACCACCATGTATTTAATGCACTGGCTGTGAGGGCCACAGCTCCTGATCCCCTGGAGCAGCCAGGTCACTTATTCTGTATTTACACCAGCGGCAAATAAGCTCAAAATCTGGTTCCTTGTCCTTAATTATCCAACTAATCACAGTGCTAGGTGATAGCTTATCAGATTTACTGCCTTGCTTCGCAGGCCGTATCCAACCCTGCCTCTCGCCTGCCTGGGTGCTGGTGGCAGGGCTGGAGGCCAGCGCCAGGTTTGATTAGCAGGTGCTCTGATGTCCCCGATGGGATGTGACAACATGGGAGTGGCAGGCAGCTCGGCTGAGTGTCACCATACGGCTGGGTGCTGCTTTGCTGGGCTGTGCCCACGGTTGCCCCGTGAACCACGATGGGTCAGACAATGTGTGATTGACCACATGCGGTTCGAGCTGGTGCTCGTGGATTTGAGAGGCAAATTATTCAAGTAAGTTTCTGCAGCTGAGGAGCTGGGGGGAGCAGGCTCTGCCTGTCACCGAAATGTGGGGACCCTGCATTCACAGCTAGGAGAGATTTTGGGGAAGCAGTGGCCTCACTGCCCCCCGCTGCAGAGCGGGACCTGTCCTGCAGCTCCCCAAAAGCTGGGGGTCTTGGGTAGTAGGGTCCTCTGGGGTGTGGGGTAAAACTGGAGGATGCACAGAGCACCCAGGGGGTGAGGAGAGGGTAAGGTTGGAGGATGCACAACTTTACAGCTCCTGGTCCTCACCCAGCTGCTGTGGTCCCCATGGCCACTGGTGATGGAGAGGCCAAACCGCACTGTGCAGGGCAGCCCGGGTGTTTCTGCACTGCACCCCCTCTTGGCTGGGTCCCGGGGGTCTGGCAGGCCCCCCCACCCTGTGACCCCTGGTTGTGCTCCCGCGCGTTGGGTGCAGAGGGGGCAGATGTTGCCCTGGGTGCGGGGCAGGGAGGGGACGGGCTGGTCCCAGCACTGGGGGCTGAGACCGGGCACAGCTCAGTGCACGGGCCACCCCAGGGAGCCCCTCCCCAGCCTCACCACAGCCAATCCCCATGCACCAGGACAGCCTGCCAGCCAATCCCACACTGCCACCTCTCCCTCCCTGCCCCTCCCACCTCATGCTGCCTCCACCAATCACAATCAAGCAATGCCCATGCCTGACCAATCCCAGTCTGCCATCTGTGCTTACCCCCAGCCAACCATGTGCTGCCACCTGTCTCAGCCTTCGCAGCAGCTGCTCACCAATCACAGGGCGAGGGAGACCGTGCTGAGCCAATCCGGAGCAGTTACCTCTCAGCTATCCCAGCCAATCAGGGGCAGCCACACCCCACTGAGGGGTATAAAGGCCCCTCAGTGCTGGGTCTGTCTGTGATTTGGGGTGGTCCTGAGGTAGAGGTGGGGTGGTGGTTTGGGAGTTCCTCCTGCTTGTGAGGGGATGGAGGCTTGAAGGTGGTATTTCATGTCATTTGGTGTTCAATGCTATGTGGGGACTTCTAGGTGCAGCCAAAATGCTGCAGGGATTGCTCAGCTGGATGTTGTCTTTGGATGAGGACCGGGAGCAGCAGGTCCCCCTCAGCAGGAGAGGGCTGGGGGGAGTCGTGCCAGCTGAAGGCACCTCCAAGGATCTTAGAAATGGTCTTCCTGCTGAGCTGGGCTTGTGGCAGCAGCTGCCTGCTGGGGCCTGGGGGTCCCACCTGCCTCTGGTGTGCAGAAGATGATCTTCGCTGCTTGGTGACCAGAACCAGGCTGATGAACAGGACTGGAGGTGAAGAGGACATGGCCACTGTGTGCTTCCAGGCATGGTGTTGTGGTCCTGGGTCCCTCACCTGGAGCTCCACAGGTCACACGTTCAGCTGTAGTGTGCCAAGCAGAGGTGCTGCTTGTTTTGTTCTTTCTCTGCAGGTGTGACCTGTCTGTCACAGGTGATTTGAATCCTGGTTGGAGTGCTGATCACGTTGGTCTTGGAGACCATGGACGCAAGTGGCTGAAGCTGTTCTGGGCTGTGCTGGCTCACTGCTGAAGATAGCCCAGGAACCTCTCAAGTGTAGCCATCAGGAGAGCTATAGGGTGCCTTGTACAAGTCTGGAAGGACTCAAGGCTTGCTGATGTGTACAGGTGGCCACTTCAACCAAGGGCAGCCCTTCCCAAGGACTCTGATGTGGCTGGGCCTCGGCTGGAGCAATGATGTCCTGCGAGCGGCTGAACAACCAGCTGAATTGAGAGCAACTTCCATATGGTTGTCTTGAAATGTGATGCACTGTGGAGCTGTGCTACCAAAGGTCACAAGCCAGTATAACCAGTGGGGCTGAGCCTGTGCCCTTTGAGCAGCTGGGCCAGGTCTCGACCAGCAGACCCATCTCCAGTCCTGACCTCTTGCCTGTGGTAGGTCAGGACCTGTTTCATCAGCTCGAGCTTGTCCTGCACCAGCCGTAGCTTTTAGTTATTCTCCTCCAAAATTATTCTTGTTGCATCTTGACAACCTTCATGAAATTTGGAGCACCTTGAGGGCTTGGTGGAGAACCTGCCTGTGGGGAATGCAGGACTTGGACTCCAAACTAGACGCAGGCTGGGGTTACTGGTGCAGTTTGCATCTGGGCAAATAATTGGCATCCATTTAAGAGACTGAGTGAAAATGGCTTCCAGGCATGGCTCCTCAAGATCACAAACACAGAAGCACTTCTGGGGCTTTGCTGCTGAAAATAGACATGAAGAGCTGTTCCTCTGACAGAGCAATTGCCACCCAGCTCGGTGTGAGGTGTCCCAAGGGACCAGAGCCCTCGGGAGCGGGCTGCGGATGCCTGGGGCCCTTGGCCAGCCTTGGTTCATCCCACATAGCAAAGATGCATCTCCTAAGTGGTGCAGGGATGTTTGTGCTTGCTCCAGGAGCTGGCTGATGTGGGCAGGGAAGCCCAGCCCATGCTGAGGAGCAGATGTGGGAGATCCAGTTCCTGCCTTGTCCCTGGCTGTCACATGCCCCACAGCGTGTTCCCCTCGGTGAGCCGGGGCAGCTCTGGTCCTGGACCTTGACTTGGTAGTTGGTAGGAACTGCTGGTCCCCAACCCAGTGGAGGTCCTCAAGATCTGAAATCCAGCTGGATGCTAATCCCTGCTGCCAGGTCTCCCTGGGGCCACCACCCCAATCCTTCCCTGCCGTGGGGTGGGAGCAGGGCTGGGGTGCCTGTGGCTCCTCTTGCACAGACACTGGGAATCCTCCATCCTTCCCTGCACCGATGGCTGCTCCATCTTGTCAGGCTGAGCAGATCCTCTCCAAAGGGCAGGAGAAAGGACTCTGGGGGACTCTCAGCTTTGCATACCCCGAGGAAGACCCTGGGTCTTCTCCATGGCTGGCTGGGGAGCCCTGCAGGGAGGGGTGGGGGTGCCCCCCCATAGTGCTGCACCGCGTGTGACCCAGGAGGACACCTGGGAGGAAGCAGCAAGTCCCACACTTCAGAGCAGGTGGTGACATGGAGAGGCTCTCACATGCTTTTTGTAAGGAAGCCCAAAGGAAAGTTCAACCCAATTAGCCCTTGGAGAATCCACAGGGGTGGAGACCTCAGACTGTAAATCTGCAGGGATGAGGTCTTTGCATGTGTCCTTGCCTGCCCGGGATGGAGGCCTGAAGGTGGGGGGCTCGGCCTCTCCCTGCGTGTCAGCTGGGGATGTGGGTCCTCCAGCTCGCTTTGGGCATGGGGCTCTGTGGGCACGTCTCTGTCCCCTCTCCTTTGCTGCAGGTAGAGTGGGCGCCTGGCCTGGTCTCTCAAGGAGCTGGAAACCAGCACCTTCTTCCGTGGCTTGGGGCAGGAGGTGCGAGGGGTGGTGCAGCTCATCCCCAAAGCTGGAGATCTCGACGCTCAGTTGGTGCGTGACCCATGGGCAACACTGAGGAGGACAAGCCATGGCGGGTATGAGCCACCCGCTCCCCAGCCGGCAGCTCAGGTGCTGCCAGCCCCCAGATCCACAGGCAGAGAAGGGACATGGCTCCAAATTGTAGGGCTGGAGTCAAACCCCCACCATTGCAGGGGCTGGGTCCCTGTCCTGGAGCAAATCCCCCTTAACCCTGCTTGCCCCCCACCCAAGGTGAGGATGTGCTGCTTCCATGGAGCACCCCTGGTATGGGCTGTGGGAGCAAAGCTGCAGCTCTAGGGTGATGCTGTGGGGAATGAGCAGCAGGCAGGAGTGGGGCTGTGGGAAGGGGTAAGTGTGGGGCACCTGCCCCCAAGCAGGTGCAGGAGATGCTGCTTCCAGCCCCCTGTGCTGCACCGTGGGGTGGCTGTGGGGCTGGTCCTCAGCAGGAGCTGGGGGCTGTGTTTGGCCATGGGGAGCCCCGCTGAACAGTTAGCCATGGCCTTGGGCTCTCAGGGCATCTCGTGCATCCCCTGGCTTGGCAGGGGTAGGGACAAAAAAGGGACGAAGAGGGGCTCGGCATGCCCAGCCCAGCACAAGGGCTGCATCTCTCTTAGCGTAGAACTGGTGGCACGTCCCAGCCCGTGTGACCTGCCAGCCTACCTGGCATGGGGCTGCCTGGCCCGCGTGGTGACCCAAGGCTGCGTCCTTCCCGCTCGGCCGGCGCTGTGCAGGCGCTGTGCAGTCCAGGCAATATCGCTGTATTGCAGCACCATCTAGTGCTGTGGGATGGGGAAGCCCAGCGCCCGAGCGCTCCTCTCCAGAGCTGTGTCGGCGCCGTGGGCAGAGGCCGTGGCTGTCCCGTGTCCGTGGGTTGTGCTGCCAAGGCCGACTTGCCAGGAACCCCAACCAGGCTGTTGGTGATGGGGATGAACAGGCAGAACAGCGTGTCTGCTGGCCTGTCCCCACACTGTGCCCCCGCTCTGTGCCAGGGAATTTCCTGCAAGGATGTCAGAAGCATCGCCGTGTGCTGATGTTCCCAGTTCCTGAGCCAAATGTGTCTGGCCTCAGCTGCTGGTTTTGCTGCCCTCCTCCAATGGAAATTGGGCCACCCTCTTCCATGCGAATTTGGCCTCTGCCCTCTCCTCCAGACACTTTTGCTTCTCTGTCAGCCAGGTGACCCAGCTCTGTAAGTCCCTCACTGGCAGGGTCTTCACATCCATCCTATGGCTTCCTCCTGCATCCCCCATGGTTTCTTGGTGCCCATCTTCCACAGCTGGTGTGAGCGTGATCCTTTCCCACAGCTTGTCACTGTTGCACGTTTGCACACCTGGGGCAATGCCAGTGGACCTTTCTGCAGCACTGTCCTGTTGTCCCCTCCTCCCCTTGCTCTGTGTCCCCACCTCATCATCCCTCCTGGGTGCCTGCCATGTGCCCTGTCCTGCCTGGTGCTGGGAGACTGGGCAGGATTTTGGTGCCCAGGTCCTGTGGCACCAAGGGGCTGGTGGCCAGAGGCTCCCTAGGCCAGGAGGAGTTGGGCACCTTGGGCTGAGAAGGGCCCCTTTGGGGGAGCTGCCCTCCTGTCTTTGGGGACAGATGGGGCTGCCAAGTCACCTGGCAGCCCCAAAGTCCCTGTGTCCCCATGTCAATACCTGTCTGGGGGGCTCTGCCTGCCCTGTCCTGGAGCTGCAGGATCTGTGTCCCCCTTCCAAAACGGACAGAGGGACTTGAACCTTCCCAGTCCTCCTGTCCCTCTCCCAGTGTTGCTGGGGGAGGACAGAGCCAGATGAGCTGGGACAAGGCGGCGACGGCACCGCGGGCTGCCGGCTGCTGCCAAGAGCTGCCCGCCCGTGCCGCTGGCACCCACGGGAAGGTAAGAGTAGCAAAGCAGACACCGAACATAATGTGGCCCTGGGCTGTTTGTGCTCCTTTTGTTCGCCAGTAACCTTCGTGAATCAGCTAATTAACTGCATTAGGACGGCTCTGCTTCCCTGCCTGAGCGTTATTGGGCAGGGCAGATCTGGGGCAGGGCGCCAGCGGGAGCCCCGGTTCGGCTTTGCTGGGCGGTCAGGCAGCTCAGAGTGCCCGCGGTGGCCGGGGAAGGTGCCCGATCGCCAGCTGGGGTGGGCCACAGCCTGCTGGGGTGCTGGCGATGGGCACCAAGGTGCGTGCTGGGCGGTGGGGAGGAGCTGGCCCTGTCCCCGGTCACCCGCATTGCAGCCTGCAGCCAAGAGCCCAATGCACCCAGGGTCAGGGTCCCGCTTTGCGGCCAGCCCAACATCCCATCGACAGGTGTTTTTCATCGCCATAAGCCATGCTCTTGTGCCAGGGAGCTTCTGTGGTGCGATGGACCCCCAAAACTATGCAGAGAGCTCACTGAAAGCCATAAGAGTGGTGTGCGTCACGCTCCCCCTGTGTTGCCTCCCTGCTTTTACCCAGCAGCTGTGCAACACCCCAGCTTGGGGGGGCTCCCAGGGGAAGACACAGCTGAAGGCCGGTGAGGAGGAAACTTGCTTTTCACGAGCTTCACCCCAAATCTCTCTGTGTCAGCCCCCAGGCTGCGCACATCCCCAGCTCTCGCCTGCTTCTCCCTTCCTCCTTCCTCTGCTTCCCAGCGTGCCCGTGCAGCCTCTGGCTGTGTGTCCGAGCCCTGCAGGGCCGCCCTGCCCTCACTGCCAGGTTTCCACAGGCTGCTGGGGCAGCTCACAGCCCTTCTGGCGTGGGGGGCTGCTCCCCACGGGGTGGCCGCCGGGCTGGCGAGGAGCAGCCTCCCAAGCACGTTCCCTGACCCAGGCTGTTGCAGAAACAAACGCCCGCTGCGTGTCGGCAGCTGGAACTTACTCGCGTCTGCCATGGGAGCTGCCGAAGCCAAAACACCCTGGCTGTGAACAACGAGGTGGAGGTTCACCCACGGCTGCTGCTGCTGAATCCGGATGGTTCCGTCTCTCGAGCATCGCTTGGCCAGGCACATTCCGACAGCTCCAGGAAGCTCCAGGTGAGCTGGGGCTTTTGCGAGTGGTTGGGCTCTAGGAAGGGCCCTGCGTGGTGAGAGGCTCCTCACCTGGCCCAGACGGGCTCTACCCCTCCCAAAGTTGCCCCTCTCACCACTGTGGAGCCCACCCCTTGCACAGAGCCCTGTGTGTGGACCAGGCTGGGGAAGATTCCCTGTCCTGGAGATACTGGCTGAGGATGTGTTACCAGGTGGGAACTGTTTTGGTAAATAAAATGGGGAATTGCTGTGTTGCTCCCCACTCCCACTTCTCCCCCAGCTGCCTTTGCACGGAGGGTGGCATGGGGCTGCCCTTGCGCTATGGCCAGAACCACCGTGGGCACAGGGACAGGTGGTGGCAGAGGTGACACACACAGCCCGGACCTCCTGCTCCGCTCTCACCCTTTCCAGCCCCACTTTTCCCTTTGCTGTCGCCTTTGTTGTCCCGGTGCCAGAGGCCCCGTGCAAGGGAGCGGAGAGCTGTCGGCACCATGTGCCAGCCCTGGGGACAGGCCATGCTGAGGGCAGCGTGCTGGCGGTGTCACCTGCCCCTTTTCCCAGGGCTGCCCAGTCCCCATCAGCCCCCAGTGAGGGGACCCAGAAGGCCGTGCTGCCATCCAGCGAGACCTGGACAGGCTGGAGAGGTGGGCGGGGAAAAATTTAATGAAATATAACAAGAGCAAGTGTAGAGTCTTGCATCTGGGCAGGAACAATCCCAGGTTCCAGTATAAGTTGGGGAATGAGCTGTTGGAGAGCAGTGTAGGGGAAAGGGAGCTGGGGGTCCTGGTGGCAGCAGGATGACCATGAGCCAGCACTGTGCCCTTGTGGCCAAGAAGGCCAATGGGACCTGGGGTGGATTAGAAGGGGGGTGGTTAGTAGGTCGAGAGAGGTTCTCCTTCCCCTCTACTCCGCCCTGGTGAGACCTCATCTGGAATATTGTGTCCAGTTCTGGGCCCCTCAGTTCCAGCAGGACAGGGAACTGCTGGAGAGAGTCCAGTGCAGCCACGAAGATGCTGAAGGGAGTGGAGCATCTCCCGTGTGAGGAAAGGCTGAGGAGCTGGGGCTCTTGAGCTGGAGAAGAGGAGACTGAGGGGTGACTCATTCATGGGGATCAATATGGAAAGGGTGAGTGTCAGGAGGATGGAGCCAGGCTCTTCTCAGTGACAACCAGTGATAGGACAAGGGGCAATGGGTACAAACTGGAACACAGGAGGTTCCACTTAAATATGAGAGGAAACTTCTTCACAGTGAGAGTAACAGAGCCTGGACCAGGCTGCCCAGGAAGGTTGTGGACTCTCCTTCTCTGGCCACATTCAAAACCCGCCTGGACGTGACCCTCTGTAACCTCATCTGGGTGTTCCTGCTCCGGCAGGAGGATTGGACTGGATGATCTTTCAAGGTCCCTTCATCCCTGACATTCTGTGATTCTGTGACCCACAGCTGCCTGTGCCAAGCTCAGGCTCCCACTCTGAGCACCCAGGGGCCCTTCACTTGGATTTTGGGGAGGGTGTCTGGTCAGATCACACTGTCTCTCCCACCGTAGCGGGGCCTTTCTGCTGGCTGGATCCAGCCCCCTGCTCTTCCCCGGCCCCGGCGTTTGCTCCATCGGTTCTTGCAGGGAGGCTGGTCCGGGACAGGAGCGGCTGGTCCGGGACAGGAGCGGCTGGTCCGGGACAGGAGCGGCTGAGCTGCCCGCGATTTCCCACGGAGCCACTTGAGGGCGGCAATGACCCGCCGCGGAGCCGCTGCGCGGGGTTGGCCAGCTCCAACTGGGTGAACTGGGCGAACTGGGGCAGGCAGGGGAAGGAGGGGGCTCCGGAGACCCCCCCCGGCTGTCTCAGGACCAACATCCCTCCAGTGTCCTTTCCCTGGGCAGTTCACCTCGTGGGAGCTGCAGCCACCTGTGGGAGCAGCCGCCTAAACCCCGGAGAGGTACTTGCTCTCAAGACCTGTGATCTTTTAATTTTTTCCTTTTTGGTTGCCTTTTGTCTCTTTGATGGAGATCAGCACCACTGGGTATTGTTCGTGGTGGGTGCAGGAGGTGGGTTTGGTTCATCTCTTTGTATCAGGGCTGGGTCATGCTGCCCTGCGAGTCCAACCGGCTGGAGTCCATCAGCGAGGCCTCCTGAGAAAGCTGCCACAGGGGCAAATCCTCTTCTGACAGGCATTAATGCTCCAAATTCAATTCACCTAAAAAAATTGTGCTGCATCCCTCCCGTGGCTGAATTCAGGATCTGAAATGAGGCGTTTTATTTCCCTGTGACTCTCCTGAGAATCTCAAGCCCAACCACAGGACAGGCTGACCAAGGTGTCGAGCAATCATAAAGCTGCCTGTGATGTGTAAGAGCAGAAGCTGGAGATGCTCTTCCACCCCTTCCCAAGATTTACATGTTCTAGAGCTAATTGTAAATGAGAAGGGGAAGAGCAGTGATAGGGCTCGAGAAGCCTGTCATTGCAAAATCGCTGCTGTGTGTCATTAAAGCCGCGCAAACCTGGGGACTGTTGGTATCAGCAAGCGCAGGCACAGCTGGGCTGATGCTGGTGGGCTCAAGGGAACACGGGTTTTCCAGAGGAGTTTGTGCATCCCCAGGAACTTTGAAATGCAGAGCAGCGTGTAGTGCCGCTCAAGAAACCGGTGACTGGGCAAACAGGACAAACTGCCCCGAGGGATTAACGGAAAGAAACGAGGCTGAGGAGAAACCTTGGTCAGAGCAGTTGGGAAACCTTTGCTACCTTTGCGTGGTCAGCTGGAGGAAGAGAAATTTGACAAGGAAATCTGGCTGCGGAAGATGCAGGGCTGTGGAAATCCCTGCGCTGCTGCTGGCTTGAGTGACAGGAGTTTGTGCCTGCTGCGAGGTTTTTATAACAGAAAGGAAAATGCACAGAACTAACGTTTCTTCCCTTCTTTGGACGGTAGGAATGTTTTAATTGAGAAACTTGTTTTAATTACATTAGGTGATATCACAGTCTATTTTACAAGTTCAGGATAAGAGGATGTGTGGACCAGTTACACAGAAAACCAGTGAAAGCATAAAAACCTACAACATGAGAAAAATGAGAAGGTTAACTTAACTTAACTTAATCTCCCACGAACAAAACGCATCGAGAGTTTGGTGTGAAATGGAAGATTATGCCAGGATCCAGAGAAGTACAAAGGATGAGACTAACATAGTTTACAGTATTGGTTCTGCATGACCATCGTTTGCCCGCGTTCAGAGACAGCCGCTGTTCCCCAGTGTGTTGCTGAGCAGGTGGTTCTGTCTCTAACGGTTTGGTCTGGTCTTGTCAGAGGAGAAAGCAAAATAACTGATGGGCAAAGGTCATGACTGACGCTGAGCTGGTCCCCAGGGTCACCGCCTACAGGAGTGTCTTCCACTGGATAGTCGGGGGGTTCTGCACCAAGAACTGTATGGAGGAAAACTAAAACAGCTCCAAAAAGCCCCATCTCAAACGTAGAAAAGTCTCACTCTGGAAGTGCTTACGAGAAGGTCGTCATCATAGAATTTGGTTTCTATAATAACATTACCACTGTGGAAGGAAAAGAGGAGAAAAAGAGTATTAGAAGTGAACAGCAGAAAACAAATGCTCCTCACACGCCTGGGCTGACACCTCACCCCCTGCAACACCAGCTTTGGTTTGGAGCCGCACGCCATGGGCACCGTGTCCTGCTGCGGGGCTGTGGGGGCTGAAGGATCCCTGCACTGCATTCCCGCACCGGGCAGGTCCCCCGGCCCTCCCTTGCACCCCCTTTCTGGGCACGGTACCGCGCGGGCCGCGGCGTGCCACAAACAGCCAGCTCCTGCTCATTTCTATTGCTAAAAATAAAACAGCAGTCCCAGCACCTTCAGGTCCCTCTCTCTTGCAGTGAATTGTGAAAACCGATGGGAATTATTTTTTTATTCCCCATTTCTGTCCTCTAGTGCTGAGCAAGATACTTCAAACAACTTAACATGTTGTTCCCCTCAAGAAGTGCTTAAATACGAACACACAAGTGTATTTTATACAAACTGCAATGGGAGTGTATATGGGTGTGACAAAAGCTCTGATTATTTAAGTTGCTGACTTTGAGATTTTGGTAGACAAAAGTAAGAACTTTGGGGCCATTACAGCACTTGGACACCTGAGCAGTGTGATCTGACCACGTCTAAAATCGAAGGAGCGGTTCCATCGCCACTGTGGCTCTCGGTATCTGTAACACGGGCACCACTGAACCTGGCACAGCGTAAGGTTTGTGCTGTGGTGTGACCAGTGCTTGAACTCCAATGCCTGGGAATGTTCTCAGTCTGATGTCCAGTCATCCCAGGAATGCCTCAGTTAGCACCAAATAGCTCAGCTCCCCTCTCTCCTGCTGTGGAAACACCGAGGTGAACATGAGGTCTTCGGAAATATCAGAAAGTGGGGGGCTCTGCTCTCCAAGTCTTGGCAGCTGAAAAAGGCTGATTTCTTTGAGCGACAAAAAAACCTTTGGATTTCTTTGGGCTGGTGATACTACTGTCAAGCCTCAAGAATGACTTTAGGACACCTCCATGACAAAGAGAGAGATCTGGGCTGCCCTTGACAAGCGGACAGACTCCAGGGAAAGAATGGGACACTAGAAAATCCTCAAAGTCACTCGAGAACTGGAGTCTCATAACTGCCAGTCCCCCAAATGCCTTGATTTCCTGAGATGGTCAAAACCAACTGGTCAGACATCTTTGTTTCTTTACTCTGATTCCCAAACCTGGCTCCTCCCTTACTGACTGAAAACCACCGGCTCTGGGAGCCGAGGATGCATGTGGCACCTACGAGGTTCTGAGCAGATCATGCCAGGGAGCACTATTCAAACACTGACGCTCTCTTCTGAGTCCACTCTCTTTGAAACGTGCTGTGAATAGAAATCAGCGATGGCAGTTCCCATCCCAGTGCCTTCTCTATGCGACTGGCTTTCCTCCAGACGGGGACGAGAGGGAAAACGCTGGGGAGGGAGGTCTTCCAGAGGACACAGTGACCTTGCGGCGAGACTGGCTGCTCCCCGTCTGCCTCGTGTTGGCAGGAGGATTCCCAAACCCTTCTGTCCCGGCTGGCAACGTGCTCCTCGCGCATTTGCCAGCACCCATCGAGCGCTGCAGGGAAGGCGGCTTTTTGTCAGTGACTGCAGCTTCCCAGGGGCTCCCTCAAGGAGTCTTTTTCATCATCCCACCAGAGCTCGCGCCCAGCACACGTTATTCCAAGTCCAAGCGATCGCTGACCTACTCAGAAGTAAGTGTGCAAACGGTGGCCAGGACTAGACATTTATGAGGAAGGTGTATGAATCTCTTTACGGTAAAATGACTCTTTCCTACCTGTTAAGGGTATTTTATCCCCAGATACAACTCCATATGGCTACACGTATAGTTTATAATCCAATGTAAAAGACACAAGGCTTGGCAAAATGGTACAGTGATGAAACAAACGCTAGAGCAGATGGGTGATATATTGTGTGAAAAACAACCACCTTGGACAAGAGTCAGTGATCAATAGCTGGATTTGAAAATGGCCCAAGCATCTCTTTTTTTTTTTTCTGGATGTAAGGCATATTAAGCTGCAAAGCATTTTAAAATCCTTTCACGGTTTGCCTTTCAAAAAAAAATTAAGCAACTCTAATAAAGGATCGGTTCCACTTTCTCCAAACTTTTATAGCTATATTAATGCAAATTGGATCTATGGAAAAGAAGGTAATGAGGTTGGCTTAGCCCCTTTCATCTCTCAACAGCTAACAGCAGTGAGGGCGATTCAGGGCTGGTAGCAGCTCCCCCTCTTCCTTCCCACTGTGGCCCCCAAGGAAATGCCACACACGGCTTTTTCGTTGCCTGCTCTCAGATTCTGTAAGCCCAAGGCACTCACGTTAAAACGTTTGCTGGCATCATCTGTGATTCAGGTGCTGCCTCTATCAAGGACTGCCAAGTGTTTGTGGAGTTAGGAATCACAAAACCGAATTCAAAGAACCATTCTGCAAAGTAAAAAGAAGATCCAGAGGCATTTGAAAGAAGATAAAATCCACAAATGGTCCTTTTGCTTTTCACCTGACAAGCTGGGGAAGTCCCTAAACTGTCCTGCTGTACTGCCAACATTTTACATTTAAATTACTTTGTACAGCTTAAACTGTACAAAGCCTGGCCCTCCTCTTAAAGCAGATACTCCCTTTCTAAAATAGCCGATGGTAATGATAAAGCCATGCCACTTCCTTAGCATTCAGTGGAAATTTCAACACACCTAATTGGGAACCGGGAAACCACACTCCCCCTCTTGCAGACACCCCTGGATCCAGTTGGGACTTAAGTGCACGACTGGTTGCCCAAAAGACAAGGAGCTCAATGTTTTGTCTCCCCCTCGACCGCCCCAGCTTAAGAGTAACACCGCAGTGAGGGAGATCAGATGTGCAGCTCCCCAGTCACAAGGACAGCACCGCTGTAACCAAACAAGAGGCTCCTCCAGTCTGGTGCTGGCAAGCACTGGGTGCTTCTGGGGAAGACGCATGAATCCCCACACTGGGTGACTCTAAAATAACCTGTTTCCTTGCCTCAGGCAGCCCGCGGTGGATTTATGCCCCGAAGCATGATTACTCAGATTTTTTGCTTACATAACGAAGTGTTAATACACTTATGAAATACTATCCCTAATACTGTGGCCCATTAGTCCTGACAAGATGAGTGCTTCAGTGCTACTCTGAAAAATTAAAATCACTGTGTTCAACCCATTTTAGTTTCTCTAATCCCCGCCGCGCTGGGGGTCTGCACACAGAGCAGATACGTACCTTCTAGACACTGCCCTTTGAAATAAACTTTCTGTTCCAGTCGGAATTTTTCCATCTGTTCTGCTGAGGAAAAGTTTAACTCCCGAGACACTGCTTTGCATTTCAGGATTTTTTTAGGAACGCGAGCTGCGAAACAGATAGTGAAGCATTATTTGCACACAGTAAAACAAACTCAGCCGCCTCAGGCGCTATTATAATATACTTTGAAATAATGATTAGCACTGGTACAAGAGAAATGCAAACACAAAGGACTTTGTTTTTACATTTGCAGGAGTGAAATCCAAGATGCAAATAGGTTGAGTATCTTGCCCAGAGCCAGGAATGAAACTTGTGACAGAACCAGGGGTACAACACCAATCCCTCAGACTCCTGGTCAAAACCCACAGTTCTCCAATTTGAAATACGAGATGCAACTTGAATTTTCACTTTAGGAAGTGTGCTGAGGATCACTAGAGGCCGAAGGGCTGCTTAGTACACAAGTGTGTTTGCCCTTCTCGCTTCCCCTTCCCTTTCAGACTCTGCATCCCCAGCAAACCACAAACGGTCGTTTCTCAGTCCAGCAGCACGTTTCAGCCATCTCACACGGCTCTGTAAAAGTGCACAAAATGTCTGTTCCCCAAAGAGTTTGGGAGCATTGATTAATACGCTGAAAGGTCCTAATCAGGAGAATACATGGGAGAGTCAATATAGCAAAAATCTTCCGAGCCCATCATGCTTCAGTGGTGTGATTGTACATAATCCTTCCTGCGTATTAGAAAATGTTTCATGTAATTTTATTAGAAATAAAGAGGGGAGGGAATACAGCTGGCATGTGCTTTATGAGCCAAACTGTTCCTAAATGGAAAGTGTATCAAAACATCCATGTTTAATAAAAGGAAGAGTCTACCAAAGCTCAGGCGAATCCATCTGATGCAGAACAGCTTAATGGAGCAGGACCCTGACACGACACCAATCTAGAGAACTGGAGGGTTAGGAAACATAAGCTGCCATCCTATCCTATGGCAAAGTACGCAGCCCACGGTTTGTTTCAGAAAAAAAAAAAAAAAGAGGTAAAAAAAGGAAGTTAAAAGTGTAAGGGAAGAGTTTTAAATGTAAAAGCGCTCTAATTATTTTTAGTCCCTCTTTTTTTCAGCATAGAGATCTGCGTGGCACCATCCTGCACTGCCCTCGCAAGTAAAGACCACACCTCTTGTGAATAAACATCCCTCTGCAGTTAGGTGTAAAATGACTTGTTAAAACTACTCTGCAATTTAGTAATTACATTTCTTTCATCCCCAAGACAGACTGCTGAGAATGTTTGCTTTAATATTGTGAAACTACAAAAAGGGTTACTTTTAACAGAAGTAGAACTGTGTAGTCTTTAAAGCCCTGATCTAAGAGATTTTAAGATTTATACCATCAAGCAGAAAATTTTAATTGAAATGATTTACTTTAAATTAATTTTAATTTATAGCTCTTTTTTCCATAGAGAAGAGAAAGAAGTTTGATTCTCATCAGTTAGGACCATTTTAAAACATGCTGAAACGCAGGTAAGCATAGACTTTATCCTAAATTTAGTATTGCTTTTTGTTAGCTTGAGGGTAGACTATACCTGTACATTTATTTAAGCACTTATATAGCTAACATTCATTTAGTCATATACTTACTTCTGCTCAGATTAGAAAGTGACAAATGATACATATCTTATTTACTAAGCAAGTAATTTGGGTCCAACTGCATTTAGTTAGAAACTGAAATTCAGTTAAAATATCCATATCATGTTTTAATGTAGTTTAATAAAACTATCTTAAATATGTAGAACAAGTAAGAAAGAAAGCTATCTTAGCCAAACTTACTTTATATTTCAAACTACATCTTTTCTTAGATAAAGAAAGGTTATTTGTATTTCCTGAACGAAAGGTGGCTGTGGTGGCTGGGGATTCTACAAGTGCCAGACCTCAGCAGCTTACTGCAAAATTAGTTTTGTGTATTGGAAGAAGAACCAAACTTTAAGGATTTGCACCTCCCAGATTGCCCTCCTGCTGGCAGAAGCTGGTTTAGATGGTTAATTCCAGTTTCAGGTCCTCAGGCAGTGATTTTCACTACTTTCAGTGGTTCAACGTTAAAACGTCAGTCGCAATCCAATATCACCTTATTTTTATTTAATATAAGTGGCAATAGTAAGTTTAGGTAGTAATACACTATCACGATTTGAAACTTAAGAGTTTATTTTTTTTAAAAGAAACCTGTACTTAAATCAAATACAAGTCCTGTTTAAAAAGCAAATAGGAGTCCTGTTTAAATGACATATATTTTATTCACTCTGCTATACATTTGATTCTTTGTTTGCTATGTCTAGACTGTGATTTGCCCCAAATAGCTACAGAACACCCCCCCGCACACACACATGTACTGTATAATGACTTTGAGACACACGTGGCCTTCATTTTAAAACAATTATTTTGTTTGCCCTCGCAGCTTCTGTTCTGTACCAGAATCACATTTCCCCACACTTTCTTTTAACTCGTAGTCAGATTATCCTCCTTTGTTGGAGACGTCTCCCCTTTCTTAGCCTATTTCTTGAGAATAATCTATTAATTTTAGCCTTCTTTTCTTGCTAAGCCATACAGGTACATTTTTTTTTCCTTGCTTCTCCTAAGGAAGACCATCCTCCCATCCATAATGTTTTCAGTGGCTTCTCCTAATAGCTCTTCCCTGCACCTGCTCCAGTTTCCACTCATCCGTCTTCTAGACGGGTGACTGAACTGCACACCAGATAAGGTCTTAACAACCCCTTGTACAATGGGCATTAATCTCATGCCAGAGTATGCTTTAATTAATTCCCCAAGCGACTCTGGTGGAGGTGAGGGTTCCTGTTTTATACGTGAGGAAAATCTGCGGCACAGCGAGGTGGTGTGATTTGCCGGTGAGAAAGACGGCAGGAGGGAGCTGGGGTGACACAACCAGCCCTCGGGAGAGGACACAGCAAAGAGGATTCAAAGACCAGCTGCGCAGCCAAGGAGAAGCTTTTACAGCACAAAATCTGCGAAGATTTGGAATACTTTTGGCTGATTTTCTTCTGCTTTCCTCATTTCTCCTAGGTCTCCTGTTACATGGTTATTTCAAGAAGGCAAAGCATCACTAATCTGCAGTTTAAGATATTTAGTATTAAACTGATGAATTACCCCATTTCTTTTGAAAGTTGTATTTCAATTGCTTTGCTACAGTTGTATATGAAGGTGCTGGAATGTTTTTCTTTAATATAGGTATCTTGTACAATAGTCATGAGTAAATATCTGTTAAGGCCTATCGGCAGAACTGTTTGCTGTTACCCTGTTTCCCTGAAAATAAAGACAGGGTCGGTATTAATTTTTGCTCCAAAAGATGCTTACTTTTGTACATGTATAGCTGCCTGGACACTATTTACATTGACTCCTTTTTATGAACTGTAACTAGGGCTTATTTTTGGAGTAGGGCTTATATTTCCAGCATCCTCAAAAATCCTGAAAAATCCTGCTAGGGCTTATTTTCAGAGTATGTCTTATTTTCAGGGAAACTGAGTAGCACTGGTATGAGAATGGGAATACAATTAGCAAGGCTGAAGGAGACAAAGCTTGGAAAACGCTCTTAGTGATCGCTAAGTCACAGCTTTGCTTTCCTCTTGCTCTGACCTGCATCCTGGCATCATCTTATGCTGAGACAACTTACTACTGGTCCTATTAGTGAACTCTTCTCATGAAGCAGATGAATGCTGCCTGGGAACCAAATGAGGAAAAGACAACTTGTTGCTCTCGTGCCTTAAGCCGGCTTTGAAATGAGGTATATTGCTAGACTACGGGACTCACAGTGTTTTGCCACAGATGTTCCGTACGCTCTCTGGGCAGAGGAAGATCTTTATGTACTGGTTGCTTCCTTCAGACACAACAGATTTTCCAGTTTATGGGAGAGGTAAGTCCTAGTAGTGACAGGCAGAACTCACTCCTTGATCTTTAACCACAAATACATCAAAGTCACTAGCATAATTAAATACCCAAGTTCACTCCACTTACTAGAGATCACATAATAGAAAAGCCTTCAAAATTAATTGAGGTCAGACCCTTCACAGAGCCAAAGCAAAGCTCCTGGCAAGGGACATTGCCCGTCACTGTGCTTTGTCAGAAATGGGGAAGAGTAAGGGCTGGTGAAGTCCTCTGCTCTTTAGCGAGGAGAGAAGTGGATGGGCAAGAGGCCTTCCTAGCAATGGTAGAGGGTCAGGAGAGCAGAGCAAATGTGCCAGGTTTAAAAGCAGAGCTCAAATTTAGTGCAGGAGAATATGAGGACAGCTGTGGCCAGGCAAGGTGTATGCTTCTTCCCCACTGGTTCTCTGTTTGAACTCTACCATGAGTAAACCCTGTTGTTATACTAAGAAAAGCCAACATATTTTTATACTTTTCATTTTGGAACCAACACGTGACCTAGCAAAGGTTGTCCACTCGTTCCTTACCCAGCTGAGCTCCCTGCTTAACACTGTTTAACTTGTCCCCTTTGCAAGCCACTGATCCATTCCCACCCTTCTCCGTGTGTCCCCAGGTTATTGTGGTGGAAGCCTCTGAAGGTGTCGAGTCACAGCCAGGACATCTGTCCTTCAAAGCAGGAGTTCGCTCGCAGCTCTGATGACCCAGACACACAGCACCGCCCGGCTCCAAAATGCGCACAGTACCTTCATGCTCCACTCCAGGTACGGACAGATCTTCTGTTCCTTGCCAGAGGATTTTCCCTGTTTCCGCATCCCGAAGGTTCATCCAGTTTCTGATTGAGAAGCAGTTAAGGAAAACAAGCTATCTGCATCCCTAAATGCTGCATCTGCATCCCTAAATGCTGCACCTACTATTCTTTGCTAAGCCCTGAAATAGGTGAGTAGCTGAGTTTCGGTTGTGTTTTGTGATTCTCAGGAGGCGAAGGAAAAGACACACTTTTTCCCAGAAAATAAATGAACAAACCAACCCTTGACCAGAATGAATGCAACAAGAGTTGTATAGTCACAGATTTCATTTTCACTTTAGGCTGAAGCTTGTTAACCTCATTTATCATTTTCTATTGCTTCTAGAGGATAAAGGCAATGTCACTGTGCTGCAGAGAAGCAAGACCATTGCTAACAAAACAGATAATTCTACACAAACTATTGCTGTTCTCCAGCATTTGAAAAATGCTAGAAAAAGAAGTACTCCCTATATAACATTGGAAAAAAAATAGCACCTGATTGAACTTGTTTTCCTAGCTTACAAAATATGAATATCAAGGGTTGTTCCATTGCTGTTGACCTGGTAACTACCACTCATGGGAATTCTTCAGCTGCCGAGTGCTAAGCAAAGAGAGCTCCTCTCTTTTTGCTCTCAGCAAGTGAGGCTGTGCTGGCTTTCAAAAAGCCCAGATCAGTGAATTAGTCCTTAAATTTATAGGCGAGAATGAAACACTCACATTTTCAAAGAGACAATTAATAACGATCTTAAGCACCTTTGAAATATCTCTCTCATAGTGTAACTCAGACATCGACACATCAGAAGGAGCCTGCGCGATGCCACTTTGAATAGGGATGCAGCAGCACTCTGGTCTGCAGCTTGTCAGGGCGGCGCGAGGAGTCACCAGCGTAAACACGAGCAGCCTGAATAGAGCAGGATTTGCGAGATTAGGCCACACAAACCAACACCTTTCCAGGTATTTCCTTTTGCTGGTTTATGGCAGTACACTCTTCGTACTCAGTACTTCTTAGACAAGATACTGGAAACTATCTGGGAGAAGGAGAGACCAACTGCTCGAGGAACTGACTGGGGAGGTAGAGAGACAGAAGAGGGACAATATGGACCTTGATGTAGGTATAAATAGGAGCTGTCAGAGATATGCATATTGAACTCATCCTCTAACATACACAGTTTCCAGGCAGACTCACACAAACTTGTCACATTGATCACATTTTTCCAGAGCTCCAGGGAAGAAACAGATGCTTTAGCAAATTTTGCATTACAGAGTAAGATTTGTTTTAAAATTATGTGTGTGGAGGAGGGAAGGGAAGATGGTTCAGTGCAGATGTGAGGAGCCTTTCCTTTCCTGAAGACTGGCCAGACTTTCCATGTCCCACTGAAAGGGCAAGAGGGAGGAGGAAGGTGGGAACACGGGGTCTGTTTACACAGGCAAGGCCTTACAACTTCCAAAACTTGGCAACAACTTGAACCAAGGGAAGAGGGAGCGTAGGGCAGCCTGCTCATGTCCTTCTAGACTTGTTCTAAAACACATAATAGCTACCACTCGTTCTGGGATTGGGGCAAAAGTGAAAGGGGGAGAAGATGGAAAGCACCATGTTTGGAGGGCCCCATATGCCACCTCCATATCCGAGCAGAAAGCTGGAAAGTGGAGATGTCTCCCTGGCTACCAGAGCAAGGGAGATGGGGGCTGTAGGCAGGCAGGACACAGAAAGAAAATGAGCAGCAGCGTGGACAGGAGAACCTGCCGCAGGGCTGGGCACTTCATGTGGTGCTGGCTGGAAACTGGAAAAAAAAGTCCCCAGGCAACACAACCCACAGGATGGAGCCTCCCCAACTGTAATTTAAAATGTCCAAAAAAATCCACCATTTTTAGATACATCTTCCCACAGACAAACATACAAACTAGCCAGGGTGAGGCTATTTACACAGAAAGCAGTGGGCAATCTATCAGATGCCTTGTATGAGGGGAAAATAACAGATCTGAGCATTTCACTAACAAATTCATTTATCTTCACAACACCTTGCAATGCAAACTATTAGCAGTACAGTAATTCAGTATATTGGGCACTTGATTATCAGAAACTTACACTAGCTTTAAAAAAACGATCCCCTTCAGAAGTATTTACTTGCTATTTGTTCACTATCCATGTCAGTGGGATTTCTGAGCTCACAGGTCTGGCCATAGGCTGGGTGGTGCCAAACTGAGCAGTCTGGCCGTGCGATACCTTCCCATCCCTCTTCCCTTATCGGTTTTTGGAGTACTCTGAAATCGCGTTTGCCATTTTCGATAGTATTACATTAGAAAGAGTATACATAGCCTCACAGCTTAATTATTGTCCTTACTTGAAATACATAGTTACAGGGTGACAGTGACCTACTATTTCTTGTGACAGAAAACGCTACTGTAGACTACAGACCTCTGTTGCTTCTCCCTAATCAGGGTTTATTTCTCAATCCAGTCATGCTGAACCATGCTAGATATGTGAACATTCGGGCTGTTAGACTTCTACAAAGTGCTATCAGACTTTATTCTGTATTGATGTTCCACTGTAAGAGTAAAGCCATGCAGGACAGCCTGCCCTGTGCTTTGTATTCTGACTGTCAAATTAAAGACGAAGGATAAATAAAAAGCTCAGGACTGTGTCCCTGCTGATGAGAGCATGTAGGTCAGCAATGCGTGCCTCAGTTCCTAGAAAATGTCTTGTATTTAAACAATCTGGACACTGCTAACCCATGGAAATTCCATATCAAATGAAGAAAGGTTTAGTGTCAGTGTAGCCAAAGGCTTTCTGGTCTAGCAGACACCTGCAGGTTGAGAACATGTTTTCCAGCTTCTGCAAATAAAAAAATGAAATCGACCTGCTATTCAGAGTGTATACACAGAGTTAAAATATATGGATCCAGACATATTTTAAGGGGCCAGAATACTCTAGCCAGTTCATAAGTTTTTTTTTCCCAGTAACTAAGCATTATTAAAAGGGAAGAACAAATGATCAAATCTTAAAAGTGCACATACACAATCCTCTTCTACTGGTAAAAACACTTCACATTCAGGAGATTCACTCTTTTAAAAAAATAAATGTTTAAAAATAAATGGGCATCTGAAAAAATTTCCTATGTGAAACTTGAGATGATTTATAAAACTTAACTTAATGAAATTTAAAAAAAAGGGCAAAACCCATCACAAGTGATTTTTTGGCAAGGGAATACCTGACAAAGCAGCAGCTGTACTGCTTACCTAGTTAGCAGCTTATCACACTATTTCTGTCATCTTGGATAGAAAGGCTGGTACTAGGACATACCCCAGAGTGAATAAAATGGAGATCTTGAACCAAACCCACACACACTGTTATCTTCTAATGTGTTTAATTGGTTTAAGATTCTTCCATCCCAGCATGAGAGATATTGTTACTAAAAATAAAAAGTGCTCCATCTTCTGAGCAGCAGTGGAGACCTGCAGGCAGGATGAAGAGGGCATTTGGAGTATTATTGAAAAGGAGAAAGTAAATTAATATAGGTTTAACACAATTGCTCTTTCTGAAGAGGCTCATGTCAAGCCACCTGGCAGGGGTAGCAAAGCAGAGTAAGTAGAAAGCCAGGCAGTTACAGCTTTGTGAAGTTAATATATATAAAAAAAAAGGAAGAACAATAGTTTATTCTTAATTCAGCTTCTCATTTTAAAATCACAAGAACACTCTTACACCATTAAGTTTTCATTCTCCTGGATTTTGCCTTTTTTTTTTTTTTTTAGGAAATAATATCTGATTCAAGACTCAATAGATCAAATACTCTTCAATCCTAAAGGCAAGGAAGGATTAGGTAGAACAGCAGAAGGAAGGGTGCAGTGTTGATCTATATATATTCCACCACCTATTGGGTCAGCAAAGTCTTACATAAAAGCTTTGTAGTAGCTGGAATTTGACTTGCTTTATATACATGACATGAATTAGCTTCCTCACAGACCTACTTTGCTTAGTCTGATGAATGGAAATGGTTTGTGCATTTCTAAATCCAAGTTTTGTTGTCTTGAATACCTCTGATGTCAGAACAGAAATTCTTTCTTTTTAGTATCTGTCATAGACATCACCTCGTTCAAACAAATCAAAATATACATACTTATGTTTAAGTGCTTTAGCATTGCAAAAGATTCCCATGTATTACCACACTGGTAATTAAGAATAACCTTGAAGGAAGAGAATGGGTAGAAACAAAACTAACCATTAAAGTACTATGGAATTAAAGAAGTTCTGCCCCAATCTCCCTGAGTATTATTTGTATGTTGCAATGTTTAGCACTTTAGAATATCTTAAAGAATGCAGCAACCAGCAGGTGCCTTTTTTTCCATTAAAATGGTCCATTTTTCATTTTATTCCTTGCTGGTTACACTATTCTAAAACCTTAGGAACTGGTGCTCTCTTATTTTTCGTAATAAAAGCAAGCCTCATGTTCATAACGACTCCTGGAAGGGAAGGTCTTTCATCATCTTTGCCAGATTATTTTTTTGACATGAAATGCAGTATTAAGAACAGGTAACTACATGCCAGGTGCAAACAGGATCTCAGCTATTACATGTTAATAAGAATTGTCCTATGGGCCAAATGACAAAGAGAAGGTGGAGAAGTGGAGCTGAAAGCCCTGAACAATCCAGACTTACATCTCTGTTGCAGACCCAGAAAAAAGCTTCTGATCTGGACAGCCCAACTTTCACTCCTGATTTCACATCATCTGTTGTGAAAAGCAGACACAACCAGGCACTCATGACATGGGTGAGCATGTTACTTGAAATAATGTTACAGGTAAGTAAAGATCAAACTTCAGGTATTACATTTTTATCAGGTATGTTTTCCCAGAAGAATAAGTGCATCTCAATTCTTTCAATCCAGTCTGAGGAGTCAGGACCAAAATAAATTACACAAAATAACTAACAAACTGCAGGATTATGAAGCAGGCCACCCAAACGGCCTTGTGCTTCTACTCCACTCATGCCATTCATCCTCTAATCTTTCCAATCTCTAATCTCACTTTTTATTGCAACTCCCAAATCCCTCTTTTGCAGAACTCCTAATTGTATGCTTAAATTTAAGCATATGCACAGACATTCTGCTGAATCAGGTCCTTGAGTTCACTCTGCACTCAAAAGAAAAGGAGTCTTTCCTCCTAGTCTAAGCCTGAATTTCAGTGCAAAATCATACCTGAAGGAACCGAATGAGCGTCCATTCATTCTGTCTAGTAACAGAAGTATCCAAACAAACACACAAACTGGAAGCTATTCCTTAAATATGACTGGAGCCTTTGGGCATAGCCCTGTCAAGCTCTCCTGCTTCCACACAGCAGCATACTCCTTTGGGTTCCAGGTCACTCAGAAAGTGCACTATGATGGCTCTTACCGGAGCAGGTATTTTTTAAAACTCTGCTATTATAAACCAACTTTCCTGGAGTGATGCACAAGATGTGAGTTACTGTGCTTCTGCAAATGATGGAAAGGCGCTCTATTAAACCCTCAAGTGGAAAGAAGCCAGTTGTCCCTCGAAGCGCTCCTGCCACTCCCGTGCTCGCTGCAAAAGAGCCTGGTTTTAAAGTCTCCTGCACAGAACAAACTGCCGTGCAACACAAGCCAGGGAGATCCACTGATTAATGTGAACCACATGACAAAATGCAGCAAAAGACCTCAGCAACCAACAAAGTCATTTCTCAGCAAATGATGTAATCAGAGGGATACATTCAACAGCTATAGCATCATAGCAAAAAAATCAACACAATACCATGTATTTGTATGCTTTGTACCTCCCCTTTTACTTTCCCCCTTACATGTTTGTTTGCAGATGCTGTCTATACGGATCTTACATCACCACATATTTTCATCTAACATCAGACAGCCCTGGATTAAGCTGTTCTTGGCCTGTACTTGGAAAGACAGTCATATTACTGAGTACCATGTCAACTTTACCTCGTTGTAATAGGAGATTATGCTAATATTGCTATATTATATTACATTAAGCAGACCTCAGATCATTTCTGCTTTGGAAATGCAGTAAAGCCAAGTCCAACATTTGCTAATAAAAATTTTATGCAGACTATCCAGTTTAATGTGTGTGCTTTTCAAACAGTTTAGGTTGAATAATACAATTATTATTCTTCACTATTTTCATCAAAATGAACAATTAACATACATCTTTATTTCATAGCATTCTGGTGATGCCACATAGCAGAACACAGCACAGAGTTTGCTTTCCATTAGTTTACATTTAATTTTCGCTCTTGTCATTTTGCAAACTGAGCCAGGCTTCCGTTTCTCTGACTTCTCTCCTCCTCAAACCAAAGGAGCAAGAAACAAATGGATTTACATTTTGAAGGAAAGAGTTACAGACCTACTGAGATGAAGCTAAGGGTCATCAGGAGAGAAAGAGGTAAAAAAGAATAACTTACAGTGGTCTGCGAACAGCTGAACTAGGGACAGATGTAGACACTACCGTTTCAAGATTACTCCTCTGTCCAGATGAGTCTAATCTTGTAGAAGCTTAACTCTCCTACGAATTCCTGCAATTTTTGTCACTGCTGAGCAATTGGAACCAATTTAGGCATTCACAAGGAACCTTTGATTTCTTCAGACAAAAGCAACAACGTGTGACGTTCCGCAGCAGCTCCTGCCTGCAGCAGATGAGAAATCTGCCTCGCTGCCCTGACATACCAGCAAAGGCCACGTCGACAACACTTGTGTAGCGTGTACCAGGTAATTCTCTAGGAACTGAGCTCAGCCTAAAAAGACGAACCACTTCTAAGCTCCAAAAGAAAAACAACTTAAGATTTGAGATCTCCGACAATGAAAGTTAAAGGAAAAACCAAAATACACTTGTGGTACTTCGAATAAAATGTTGTTTAAAGCGGGAATAAGCTCCAAATCAAATCTGTACAAGCAAATCACCAGCTTATGGGGCAGGTTCTCCCGTCAGAGGGAGCATTTCTATGTTTTCTATGCCAGATCTGTGGAAGTGTGTTGTTTGCTACTATTAGAAATGTGTTTGTTTCCTCTAGAAACAGATGTTAAAATGGTTCCTAGAACCAGATGACAGTGCCAAAATAAAAGCAAGCTGAAGCAATGCAGTGGTTTTATGCTGCTTTCTGCTGCAAATGTTTTTAGGCTTTTCTTTGCCTTCTCTGAACAGGCTTGACACAATTCCTTTATACCAATGCCTCAGCAGGAAAAACATCATGCGATCGCATCTGGAGATTGCTTTCCATCCTAGGTAGTAAAACAATCAATAACTTAGAAAAACTCATCATTACTTGCAGGACCATCTCAAAAGCATGAATTGCACAAAGAAAATTATTCTTCCTTTTCCAGTGCGCTAACAGTCAACTCCTCCCCATCTTCCCTGCATTTTAAATGGATCTCAAAAATTAGCATGTTAGAAAAGCTTGAGCTCATGCTAAGAACCCTTCGAACATTAACATAATTAATGTCATCAGTAATACTCTGAGTTTGCAGAAACAGCAGGTGAATCAATGGGAGTGATGTATTAATCCGAGAAAAGAATGTGACCTTTAAAATCTGTAGGGCTTTATCAGAATGCAATTTTAAAGTGGGTTTCTTGCAGCAACTGAATGTAACTAAAGAGAAAACTAACGGAGAGTCCACATAGACAAGGGAAACTAAAAATGCAATTGAAACTAAAGCACTGGGGCCTCCTTACAGATG